>NC_087063.1:8357969-8938029 GCF_963678635.1 Symsagittifera roscoffensis | reverse complement strand
TATCCAGACACCATCACACTTCATAAATGAAGAAATTGTACACACAACAACTACACAACAAAGTATTTCACCAATACGCCCAAATTTAACAACACCAAGAAATACAAATCCTTCACAAACACAGGTAACCTTACAATCAACCGTTAAACCTTCGGTTGCCCCTAAATATTCACATATGGATTACCAAACATACAGACCCATGACAATACCATCAAAAACACGCAAAACATTCACTAGAAACAACTTTGCAGACCATAATTATAATTATACACATCCATCAAAAACAAATTATCAACCACAAAGGAATTTTAATCAATATACAAAACCTCGAAACTGGGATAACCCAACGGCCCAATATAATTCCAAAAATTTTCAACCAAACCCTCCACAGGATCGCAGTGAAAATTACCCATTTTTTCAACAAAATAAAAATAAAAAACAAACATCTTATCAAATGGATTATTTATCCTCAGATGACGATTTCTTACAACCAGATATATTTGCACCAAATACTCAAGAATATCGTAGACAAGGAATACAGAAAACACGTGCAAATTATAGGAATTTTTCTCCACAACCGATAGATGCACAACATCAACAACCAATTCAACAACAAAATCCAATTAATACACAATCTTTTCAACCAATTCAACAACAAAATCCAATGACTGCACACTCGTATCAAGCATCACAAATGCAAAATGAAATACCACTCCCATATTATCTTCAACAACATGAAATAACAAGAAACCAACTTTCAAATTTTTCTCAAATGCCAAATGCAGCAGAATCATTACAAATGACAATGAATCCATACCTAATGGGTGGATCATCAATAACATCAAACAAACCCTTAATGGTTTTCACAGGAACAGACCCTGAATACTCCGTAGAAGATTACTTAAATGCAGTAACAGCAAATTTGATTTTAAATATAGGACCTGAACCAATTAATACGCCACTACATCAAAACTGGATACATCGACGCACAGCGTTGATACAAACAACCTTAGATGGCGCAGCCCAAAAATGGTTTTCAGTACTACCTCTAGAAATAAAATCAAACTGGAAAAGATTTACACAAGAATTTTCAAAAATGTTTGACTCTGAAAGAAACAAACAACAACAAAGAGTTTTATGTAATGAAATTCGCAGATTACCAAACGAAACCATCAAGCAAATAGCAGTACGAATCGAAACACTAGTTCGAAAAGCATATTCACTAAATACACATGACTATAAAAACACAAAGATGACAGAAATCTTAATGATGACCTTAACACCACAATTACGGAAAATAGCAATAAAAAAGAGAGCATCCCATCCTTCTTCAATTCGAGAACCCGATTTAGATTTTCGAAAACTAGTAGACAAACTAGAACAAGCAGAAATCACGATGAAACTAGAAGAAACGGAAAATCTGAAATTACAATACGTTAACAGAATTGAAACGACTCCCACTAATATTAATAATATACAGGAATCAGAAACAGACCTCGTTGAAAAAATCACTGAAATACTCAATATTTACGAAAAGAACCCGAACTTTAAAGGCAAACCATCTTTCAAAAAATGGTGTAATTATTGCCGACGATACGGACATAGTATTTCCGAATGTAAACAAAAGCAGCAAGATAGTCAAAATAAACCTCAAAAATACAAAGAACCAAATAAATCATTCTATCAATACATGAAAAAAGATCAAAATTTACCGAACAAAACAGTTCACAGCAACAACAGTTCAGGAAAACCACTTCCGAACAATACAAATTATACAAGAAATCAATCCCCATATAACTCAAGTTATAGAGGAAGATCACCAGAACGAAGAAACACGTCTAATTCATCACAAAATCACTACAATAGACCAAATAGTAGAAATAACTACTCCAGATCAAATTCAAATACACAACGATTTGTTTCTAGATCTAATTCCCAATCAAGAAATAACTACTATCCAAACAACCAATCACGAAATTCATCATACAATAGGAATAGAAACTACTCCTATAATAGAAATAGAAGTTATTCAAACAATCGAAATCAGAATTACCCGAACAATCGATCAAGGAATAACTCATATAATAGATCGAACTATAACAGACCAAACAATAATTACCAAAACAGATCGCGAAATAATTCACAAAATCGACACCCAAGTTATAATAATCTTTATAGAAATTATTCCCAATCACCACACCGGAATAATAATAACTATAATAACTCTAATAATCGTCATAGAAGCAGTACACCTAAACATCAAAGACAAATCAATCAAGTACAAGCTAATCCAGAAACAACATCAGACCCCCCAGGTATTGATAACACAGTAACTGATACGTTACAACTCAATCAAATAAACTGTACATCATCAGATTCAGAAAGTGATACTGAAAACACTCTTTCTATCAATATGATAAAAGTCGAAAATGACTATGAATCTGTCATATATGAACAACCCTTTCCATCACACATATATGAAAATCAATCAGAATTTCTTCAAAATTATTACACTACACCCATAAATTCCACACCAACGACGCAAGAAACAAATGAGATTAACACTACAGATCAAACCAATAAAAACACCAAAACAAAATGCTTGAATACAAACCACATTTATCAAAATATACAAAAAGAACAACCCAAAGAAAAAATTTGGACAATACCATTTCTCTTAGAAAGCCCAAGAAATAAAGAATTTCAACCACCAGACCTTGAAATAGATTTTTTAATTGATTCAGGAGCAGAATCAAACATAATAAACATTCCCACATGGAATGAAATAAAAACTTTACACCCAAAGCTAACACCTCTTGAAACCTCCAGTAAGTTAGCAACAGCACAAGGATCAACATTGATAAACTACGGAAAAATCCAATTATTTCTCCTCCCTACCAGAACAATGGAGCAAAGTAAAATTCTAAACAAGCCATTTAAACAAATATTCCATATCACTGATATTAAATATAATATCATTGGAATACCATTTATTTCGAAGTATATACCAACAATTAACATCCTAAATAGTAAAATATTAATCAAAGATAAATATACAAAAATAAAAGAAACATCCCTAACATTTTTTCAAAGATTAAACAAACAACCACCATTCTTTTCAAAATTTTATCCAATATATAACCAACAAAGAAAACACCTGAAACCACTATCAGGAAACATCTATAATTTTTCAATCAAACAAGTTCACCAATATGATAAAGAACAAAACAAACAAAAATTTTATATGTCAGATTTTGAATTCAAACCTATTCATAAATTTTTCAAAATCACAATCTCATCAATAAAATATTTGAAAAATTCGAATTCAGATATTATTTCCTTACATGTTTATAACAACACACCTTACCAAGTAACATTACCTTTAGGACTTTTAGGATATTGTGAAACCAACGCTACAATATCACCAATACACGAAAAAGCCTATCGCGTAAATAATATACTCCAATTACTAGATATTTGCCAATCTACAATTCTTAATGAAGAATTATCTATAAATAATATAATAAGTAACGAAAACAGAAATACGGATTATTTCACAAAAACTCCATATTTTAAACCTACATTCAACATCAGTAACTACACAGAGAAACAACAAAAATTTTTAACAATGTTTAATTTCCAACATTCACAAATAACACAAGACGAATTCGAAAAATTAGCCAAACAGCTAATTAAATATTCATCAGTCTATGCAACATCAAAATTCGATGTTGGCAAAATCAGTTCATCACTACATCTCCCATTAAAACCAGACGCAGTTTTCAAAAAACAGAGAGCAAGTAAAGTACCAATTCACTTACATGATAAAGTAAACAGATTACTCGATATTTTAGAACAATACAACATTATATCACCAGTTAATAAAGAAGAACAACCAAAAGGCAACACATTCATCAACCCCGTTATCATTCTAGCTAAAGGAGAATCATTAAAAATCGTTCTCGATGCTAGATACCTCAATTCACTTATAGACGAATCAAAATGTAATTGGCCCATTGAACCAATACAAGTTATTTTAACAAAAATAAACGGCAAATACTTTACAACCGCCGATATGAATAGTGCATACAATCAAATGCCACTAGATGAACAATCACGACGTTTAACACAATTTGTTATCGGAAACCAACAATATGAATTTAACCGCTTATTCTATGGAATATCCATAGGACCAGCAGCATTTTCAGCTTTTATGAGCAAAATTTTTAGACCACTAATACTCAAGAAAAACGCAATCACCTATTTAGACGATGTTTTTATGCAATCACAAACAAAAGACGAAATGTTCAAAGTTTTAGAAAAATATCATCAAATACTTCAGAACGAAAATCTGAAGGCCGCCCCGGATAAATCACACTTCTTTTTGACAAGAGTTAAATTCTTAGGACATAACATAGAAAGAAAAACAATAACTCCACTGAAATCACGCATTGACGCTATTCAAAAACTTCAACCACCAACAAATAAAAAGAAAATCCAAGAATTCCTTGGAATGTTAAACTTTTTAAGTAAATATGTTTATAAAATGCAATTATATCTACGACCATTTTACAACATCCTTAGACAACAAAATAATTTTGAATGGAATACAGAACATCAAGCACGATTCGAAGAAATAAAGAAACTTTTAACCGAACAAATTTCAAATACAATCCCAGACCCTGATCAACCATTTTATGCAATGTGCGATGCTTCGAACTTTGGCATCGGCGCAGCACTATTACAATCACATAATGGTACAAATAAAATGAACCTGATATCAGCAAATTCCCGATTATTCACTCAAGCAGAGCTACGACTCTCAACTCTAATGAGAGAATGTACAGCCATAATATATACACTGACAGAATATGAATTTCTGATACTTGGATCAAAACATCCAACAGTTTTATTCACAGACCACAAACCCATCATTTTTCTTTTCACACAGAAATCTAACCCAAACCACCGAGTTTACAGATTTCAACTAATTCTAATGAAATTTCCAAACTTACATATAGTTTGGACTGCAGGAAAAAATCTTGCATTACCAGACACCTTAAGTCGAAATACACCACCTGAATTACTTACACGAAAAACAACAGTTGAAATACCCAAAAATATAAAATTCTACCTTGCAGAAAACGAAACATCACCCCGATTGGAATGCAAATATGCAGTAAAAACTGATATTGAACAATCACAAATAAATAATTTACAACATTTCCCACTTTATTTAGATTGTCAAAATAATCATTATGAAGTTGACCTACTTGGAACATCAACTTTCAAACCAATCCCATATTCTCAATGGATAAAAAATAACACCCAACAGAAACAAACAAAACAACACCTACCTAAAAAAGACCATTTTCCACTAATTGAAAAAGAAGATTTAACTGATAAAATAAATTTATCAGGACCACAAACAAATGATTCAAAATACACAATAAATCAAGTTTTTGACCTCCATGACCCACTTGATACAATACCCTTATCTAAATTAGAAATCGAAAACATTTTTCTCCCCCCAACAGAAACAATTACAATTTCAACACTGAAACAATATCAAAACCTTGACCCAGTAATTAGACAACTGAAATCATGGCACAAATATAAAACTAAACCTATCAAAGCAGATTCAACCATTCTAGGAAACAAAACACTCCTCCGATACTTTCGCAAATTTAACAACACAACAATTAACGAAAATACAGACCTTTTAGAGTATAACCTGAATGAATCTACAGTTCCATGTCTCCCTATAAGTATGATTCTTATAGCTTTTAATATTTCACATACACAAAATATTAAAGGACACTCTGGATCAGAAAAAACATATTCAAATTTCATACAAAATTTTTACTTCCCAAATGCACCAATCTGGATAAAAGTACTATGCAATGACTGTATAGTATGTCAACTAAATAAACCTTACCCAAATCAAAAACAAATAGCACAAAAACAAGATTTTAAAGGACAGAGTTTATACTTTAATCATCGTATCTCATTTGATACTAAAGGACCAATTTCACCCTCATCAGAAGGAAACTCGTACATTATGGTAATTGTTGACGCATTTACACATTATGTAGCACTTAACCCAGTACCACATTGTAACGCTTATTACGCTTACACAACACTCTATGAACACTGGATAGCAAAATTTGGACTACCAGAAATTTTAGTCACAGACAATGGTACAGAATTCATAAATAATGAAATAATAACACTATGTCATTTATACAACATTAAACACAAACCACGTACATCTCATGCACCTTGGACAAACGGCTTAGTCGAAGGTATGAACCGTTCACTACAAGAATATCTTAGATGTATCATCAACGGAAATGATACAAAATATACCGAATGGTCAGCAGATGTAAAATTATTTCCCTTAGCATATAATTCACAAATCACGACAACTTTAGGAATGTCACCATACGAAATGGTTTTTAACCAAAAGCCACGCAAACCAATAATGTTTACAGCAAATTCTCATAAAAACGCACAAGGTTATTGTCAACCAAATAAAGACTCAATTTGTTATAACCTCCCATTACATACTCACGATGAAGATCATTTTCATCACCCACAAATTCTTAAACTAGCCTCCGGTACACACACCGAATGGATTTTAAATAGAGATAAGAAACACAATGAAATTTACCAAAAAATAACGAAAAAGTTATTACAAAGACAAAACATAAACGACCAAATCAATTCACGTTTTACACCAGCTTCCGATTTAAAAATTGGAACATTTGTTTTAATACCTAATTTTAATACTCAAAAAGGAATTTCTAAAAAATTACAACCTCTCCGAAAAGGACCCTACCAAATAATTGCAAAACCCACTGATGTCACATATAAAATTACCGACTCAGACAAAAAAGAAATCGTTCAACATCGAAACAACCTATTACCTTATTACCCAAAGGAATACGCACTCCGCGAATTAACTCAATTATATTCTTTCACAGGATTAAAAATCATTCAAAATGAACCACATCTGAAAAACACAGAACAAAATGATAACCCCACCGAAAATCAAAACACGAAACCAACCGCCACCAAAAACAATACACAAAACCATAAAGAATCTCCAAAACAAAGAAAAAATAGAAAAATGACAGAACAAATAATACCCCAAGAAGAAATAGACAAATCAGAACATAGAAAAGCAACAAGACTCCGAAATCAACCACGTAAAAACTACAAAATGTTCATCCCCCAATCTAAAATATTAAAGAAAGTAGAATTTAAAAAGTAATTTTAAGATTTTATACTTCACAATCTTGAAACCTCCGTAACATTTTTCATTTCAATTTTCAAAATAACATGCTCACAAGTACGCAATAATTCTAGTTCAAAATAGACCAATAGGATTCATCCAATCCGTCACTTTCTCTAACTCAAACTAAGATCAATTAGACGAATAATCTAGAACTCCAGGCACATCTCTAACTATAACTTTACAACCTCCAGGTCAAAAATAAGCAAACCACTCCAACTTGACAGCTAAAATAAATATCACCATAATACCGTACCCCTCCCTTATCTAATAACCCAAAGATCAACAATATTTCCCCAACTCAGACCACGAATACCCCCAAAACAAATTTGATAACTTAGCCTAAAGTAACAAAATGAAGATTTTAATTAGCCTAAAGTATAAAAATCTCACCATACCCCGGATCATTTGACAAACAAAAATAAAGAAAAAGACGACCTCCCAGTCACCATGAAAATTGCCCCCAACAATTTTTTACAAAACTCAACCCACTTGTCAAAAAACTAATAAATAATTCGACCACACTAGAAAATCGCCTCAAACAGCAAAAAATATTCGACCAAGAGATCATTTCTTAAATGCTTTTCTCTCAAACAGTTGCTCAAATATTTATAAATTTTAAACATTTTTTTTCAATACTTGAAGCCTTTATAATATTTCTTTTTGATATACTTGAATCTTTTCTAATAATCCTAATCATTTTTTGTAACATTTTTTTAATTTTCTACACTATACTCGAACTATTCCTCCAACTTTCCAAAACCCTTGAATATATCCACAGGTACGATTTTAACAACTTGTCTAAATGATACGAACAATTTTCAGTAGAACTGATATTTTTTTACTGTTTGTAATTTTCATAACATTTTTATCATCCCTCATTTTGACCATATGTAAATGTATAAAGAAAGCAATCATCACATTTGCCCTAGCAACAATCCTTCTAATTCTTTTTTTGGAAGAATATTATAATAAACACAAAATTTCTCACTAAATTAACAATTCAAAAATCCATCAAAAATTGCTACCCAACAGTCACAGAATCAGTCTTCACCGACATCATCCCAAGATAATCCAACACCACCTTCAACTACTCAAAATCCTCAAACATCTACACGAATTTCTTTTCAAGACAATCCATACACTTTTGAAGAACGGCACGCTCGTTTATCTGAACCACTAGAACCAGTTCAACGACAAGCATCCCTAAGTGAACCAACATACAATCTTTACCCAACACTACCACAAGAACTAAGTAGAATACGAAACCTTAGTCAAAACCAAAACACAACAGAAATAAATAGACAAATTATACATCCTCGACGAAATAGAAATTTTCAAACTCCCCGAGTTCATTTTGATATACCTCAATCCCCACCACAAACCACTCCAGAAAACACCACTGGTATCACACCAGAAACTCCTACACTTTTTTCACAACGAAGCACTTCAAGTCTACCCTCAGACTACTTAGGTTCAACACCAACATCTGAACAAATACGTGAAAATCCTTTTAACCCCCCAAACCAAACATCACGATTTCCATATTGGACTACACATTCATTTACACAAGGTGAACCAAATTTAGTCAATGACCCCATAGATATTTCTACGGATACAACAACATCCTCATCACTACCAGAAACATTATCACTACCATCAACACCATCAATAAGCCAATTTTCACCACTACCCTTTAACTTAAATTTTCCAAATAATCTCGACGCCAGATATCGAGAACAATCATCAATAAATATTCCTTTAAGATTAGACTGGAATACATTCACAGCACCTCCACCATTATTTGGACAACATCAAGAAAGTAACCGCCTTCATAACTGGGCACTTAATAGATTACAATATCGCCAAGATATTCATAACGATATCCGTGATCACAATATTCAAATACTCCAACAAAACAGTTTACAATTAAAATTTGAAATCACAGTTAAGTTAAATGACATTACCCAACATCCATACCCATTAAATCCACCTAACATAACAGCTCAATCACTACCACCACCGTTTATTACTACTGAAGTAATATATAAATACGACAGATACACCAAAAACACAATTGGTTACATTACATTTTATAATCCATACTCAGGATTATCATACACATGTATATTCTAAAATTATTAATTTTTCTCCAACTCCCTTTTCTAGTAACCTCAAATCAAAACATAAACCCTTCCCCTCGTACAGGACCACAAGATTTATTAGTAACACATTACGATTGCGAAGAAAATGAACAAAAAACACTACACAAATATGCAATAAATCAAGTATCACAATGTGAAACAGAACCACAAGCTATAGAAACCACAGATATAATAGCAACACTCTATTCCAAAGCCCGAGCAACAACAGTTACAGGTTATAAATTCACAGCGACATTTTCCGAAAAGAAAGTACATTGTTCACAAGTCTCGAACGGAAACAAAAACCGACTTGACCATGAATCATTCTATCAAAGTAATATAGAACGTCTTTTACATCTCAATCCCGACGATTGTAAAAATGAATTACTTAGACTAAACATCACACAAAATAAAAACTCCCAAAGAAAATTAGTTAATTTTCAAGTTTTTTCAGACTCTGTACATCAATCACAACTTGAAAGACACCAAGGACATATAAAACTAGACGAAAAATACCCGTATAACGGCGCACACGGACGATTAACCTATGACCTACATGATAAACATTGGATACCACACATTGGTATAAATAACCCATCAAACTGCAAAGCAGACACGAAAAATAAAGGATACCAAGAAATAATGTTTTTCGATTGGAAAATACAACTCGAAAAAATACAACTCACACGAGATTTATCTGATAATACAATGATCTATCAAGGAATCCGACTACCTTGTAAAAATGATCAAGGATATTGCGACCCTACAACGAGAACACAAGCAACAATTGTTTGGTTCCCCGAAGATACATGTACAACATTTCAAGTAGCAAAAATACACGCTCGTATGATAACATTTCACGAAAAATATTTTATACAATCAATTCCATATGAACAAGTCCATCCATCACGCAAACTAAGTTCCGATTTTAGAAACATAGACAATATAGAAAATAAATTGACACGATTTCAAATATATCAAGAAACAGAACTTGCATGTAAATACAGGAATCCACTTCGCAGAACACAATACTCTGAAATATTAGTTGAATACGAAAAAGGATTCGACATGACCACTGGAAAAGTAAAAATCGACCCATATGCCACAGGTCATCCTCTAAACGAAGGAACATCCTATATACCAGTTAATTTTGAAAAAAGCAACGGACAACCTGGTGGACATCTAAAACCTTATGACACCAGAAGCACACGCTTACAAGAATTATCACTAATGAATACTACATATTTCGGTAATATCCACTATGATATTCATTTGGATATGAAACTAGACTATACAATTAGCCGCATTTTTCAAGAAATGTCACTCTCCGAATTAGAAACACTACACCAACTATGCGAATTAGAACGAACACAAATATTACAATCACTTGCACTAGCAGTATTAAAAATACCCTACGCAGGATACTTATTATCAGGAAATAGATCAAATTTTTTAGACTATGAAGGAAACATCTTATGGTTTTATACTTGTACCAAAAAAGTATCACCACTATACGTTTTTGAAGATAAACGATGTTATAAAAGAATCCCTATCTTTTATAAGAATAAAGTACATTTCGTGGATACACTTTCACGAAGAACCTATTTCTGGGATACCGCAGTCCCATGTGGATCAGAAAACAGCCACAATGTAGTACAACTAAACCCTGATGAAAATAAATATTATCTTCTCACTCCATATCCCACATTAATGCAATCACTCAAAAAATTTTCACCAGAAAGCATTCGCGCTATCGCTCGAAACCCAAATATAGACTTACAATCAATAGGAATATACTCAAAATCAGATATTCAACATCACATTAGAACACAACAATTCCAAGAATTATTAACACAAATGGACACAATACAAAGACAATCAATTGACCAAAACTTACGCAAACTTGCAGAAACCGCAGGTTTTGCCGATATCTACACACAAGACTATAGCGGATATTTTAAAGACATTAAAGATTATATATATCTAAACGGCGAAAAATACCGTCCCCAAGATATATCACCAATTAACATTTTTAGCTTTGTTACACTCAAAAATGAGATCCTAGATTTTCTAGGATGGCCCTACTACATCTTAGAAAAATTGACTATTTTATACGCAATGTTTAACTTTATTGGATTTCTTTTCTCACTCTTAAAAGGAATCTACAATACATGTGCTATACACACAAGTAAACAGACAAGCAAGCGTAGCACGCATACTCTTTGCAGGATTTTTTGGAATTTTTTCCACATCTATAAACAAAATTCTTTTAGACGCACAAATAAAAGAATATAACACAAAAATAACAACACGACAAAATACATACGACGAAGAACATAACAATGTCGACACACAGCCAACGGCACCACAACTACCACCCCTACCAAATAATCATCCACTATCCCTAGTCCCACGAAATTTTCGAAATTTAGCAATCACACATAATCCAAATTTTCGACTCAATACATCACAAAGTCCCGTCCAACATATAATGACACACCAGTCACAAGATGATAATACTTATGAACAAATTATTGAACAACCCCATACCACCGCTTTTCAGTCTCAAAATAATAATTTTTTTAGCCCACGATGAGCCGCCAACTTGGATCACTACACCGATCAAATTCCCATCCAACCAATCTTACCTCTTCAATCCCAATCATACCACTTTTTGCTTTTCCGCCACCCGATTTTCCATCTAGCAATGTAACATCAGGCATGAATTCCGACACTAACTCACATATTTCAGTTTTATACTCCATCTCGCAGCTAAATAACCCGAATATTGAAACCCCCGATGAATTTGCCGACTCAGAACCATCCCCATCCAATAATTTTCATAACCCTTCTAATTTTTCTCAACCTCCTTTTCAACCCATATTGTCAAATAACCCTGACCCAATCACTCCGACACCCTCTTATGCTTCCCAAGTTACCCCAACCTACTCCTCATACCAATCTGACCAATCATCTCATTCTCCAGACACCCCCCGAATCTCCCCAGAGCTAGATAATTTTATTACCCTCCAACAGCAACCCTACCACCTTAACACCCCGACCATAAACCAAATCTCCTCCACTCCAAATTCATCAAATCCCCCTACACCCTCTTCAAATTATACTGAATCATTAACACCATCATCCACATCCACTATATCTTCCCTAAACACTAATAGAGCTTACCGCACTTTTAAAAGAAAATTCCCCAACCATCCTTTCCCAGCAAAACCAGGAACAGCCCGTGAATACATCAACCACCCCCAGCATACTAACACTAAAGAATTTTTAGCTATCACCTTACCCTCGTTTCCACAATACACTTTAAACACCCCTCACGACGCTAACGAAACACGCAACTTTGTAGATGAATACGTTTTAATGCCCACTCTCTCTTGGACCTCATACTATCATTTCACTAACCCTCTTTGCTTACCTTTATCCAGTACTTCCATCGATATAGAACGAAACAAGGACATGCTATATCAACTCACTACACCACTAACCGCTAGACAGTTTACTTACGTTGGATATAAAAAATCACTAAAAATACACACTGCACCTAGAGCTAATGAATATACACTAGAATACTACGATCACAACATCATTAGAGCTAACCAAGATCAATTCTTAGACGACGATCGCTTCGCTAATCCACAAATCACCGAGAAATTTTTCATCAAGACACCATATATATTTACACTAAACATCTTCGACCGCAAGTTTGATCACATTATTTCAGAAGCACTAACAGACACACAAGCATACGAAAGTTTTAAAGAACGCTTCCAAATATTTTCACTAACCTTTCATTTCCTTGCACCACACGAAAGAGATTTACACTGCTCACACGATATTATGTTGCGCACTAAACAAACACATACATACAGTTACTATCGTTTCATCCAAAATCACTTTGACCTCCACACACCCTCTAGACAACCACACCATCGTTTCCAATTCATCAATTCAAAATACACTTCACCGTATTTCCTAAATTTCACATATTGTATTAAAGACACTAACCTCCATGGTATTCTTCGTAATTATGACCCCATAACCCAAATGTACATTTTCTGCCCCATCACCAAGACCTTCAACGCCGAAGAATCCCGACCCTTCCTTATCCCGCACGAATTCCTACAACCTATAGAAATCCCAATTTTAGAATTCATCCACAACACTAAATTTAACCACAAATTATATAACTTAATCCAAAACACACCTTATGAGTTTGCAGTAGGCACTGAAGAACTAACCACTATTAAGGCACTTCAATTGCTTTGGCCACTGCTTCAAACTAAAAATATCATCCGCATCTTAGCTAAACTACTAACAACTTCAGAACTAATTCACGATATCTTCCCCCACGGTTTTTTCCCCGACGACTAACAGGTAAGTATGAATTAAATGAATATAACTAACTAATTGAAATATTAAAAAACTCACCATTCTTTATTCATGTTTTCATTAGATTTTTAGCTTTCATCCCACAATCACCTACAAAAACCACAAAAGAAACAATAAAAATCACAATCTTCATCAAACAATTTTAAAATTCTATTAGTCTCCTACACTTATAAATTTCTAAATTTAATATCAATGCAATAAATTCATCTATAATCTTTTCCCCCAAAGCAGTAAATCTAATTATGATGAAAATTTGTATCTTAAAATTCCCCCATAACTAGCAGTAAATTTCCAAATTCTATGCAGTAAATTAATAAAATGCAATTGCAGTACTAACCTTTTGATATTTTCTTTCATTCGCACAGAAATTCTATCCACACTCGCACAGCTCGCCCACGAAGAATTGTTTAAAATAATGAATTTCAGTTTCACGTTTTCACACTCAACAACTCTAACATACAATAACATGTTTCAAACTTTCCTTTAACCCGGTTGGAAAGGAATCATATACTAAACAAAACTAACCAACGCAGCTTACTAAATACCACAAATCATAGAATAACAGCATGACTTAGAAAAGGAAACCAACGGTACCCAAACCGGATTAACCCAGTTTAAAACTGGATAATTTATTCTTTTGAAGACTATTACAAAGTCTTAGAAAGAAATAATAAAACACAAAAAAGTCGAAAGACAAACCCATACCACAAACAATTTGCTTTTTGGAAAAAGTACATAACCAACAAGACATAAGTAAAACCACAACAAACCCAACATAAAACGTTGTCACATAACAGGACCCCTCACAAACACCGCATGAAATCATACTCCCACTCCTGGCCTAACCCACCAGGAAAGGACGTCCTGAGCATGCTCTATAGCCGGCCTAACCCACCGCGCTACATCCACGCTTTGTGACCACACCTTTATTTTTAATAAGAGCTACTCAAGGGTGAGTAACTCTTCAAAATAACCGAACTAAAACAAAAAGCTTTTGTGAAAACAACTAACTAAAATCATTATTAAAAAATATTAAACTAATAAAAGTTTTATAAAATGTAAAATCACATGATGCAATATATAGATCAGAATACAACACCAAGGACGAACATCAAAAGACAAGACGACCTCACTACACTCGAGAGAGAATGACCAACTACAATCGATATGCCGCTCACAATCACAACTCAAAGGATTTAGAGTACGACTTGACTTCGCAGAAAAGGACTTCATTGAACTAGACCAATGACCACCTCGATGTTCAAGTATACGTACAGATCCGAGTAACCAGGCATCCCCTCCACGCACAATCTCCACGCCATTCCCAAACTAGATCATACACAAAAGAAGTTCTCCACGCAGAACAGAAAAACCTGACATAGCCAACCATTCTGGAATCAGAATTGACTTTGTTGAAGAGACTCAGTCGTCGTCACAAGAAGAAGCGAAAGAAAATTATGATGTTCGCCAAATACCAACGTCCATCATCCACCCTTGAATTACAGAAGAACTGTTCTAAAAAACTCTGTAAAACCCGGATGGGTGGAACCTGATCTAAACTATATTTTATGATTGGATAAATTAAATGTTTTACCAATGTAAAGTATTTAATATTAACCAATCATGATCCATCTAACTAACAACCCACTTATTTGTAAGTGCTGAAGTTACTTGTAATTTCAGCATCAGAGAGATTTGAATTTAACTTAGAAATTAGTTGGACTCTCCCGAGCACTTCAGCAGCCGCAATAAACCAGTATACCCTAGATCTATTGAGCCTAGCAGAGACTAGTTAAACAACCTGAGACTAGATAGTATAAGAGTAAGATTAGGATCGGTATTAGACTAAGAAGTTGCACGAATCTATCCGGCCGAAAATAAGATAGCGTGACGAGCAGACGGTGTACCCTATCCGAAATTACTCTATGAGTTATACACTTCGGTCATAACTCACAAGGCTAGAGCACCAACCCTGGTAAAATATTCTTTTTTTTTTAAAAAGTGCCCAAAAACGGCATTTTTGACCTGTTTTTTTTTTAATTTACCTCCGCCGCAAAAATTCGGTTTTTATAGTGTTCTACGCAAATTCGCCCCCCCCCCCCCCCCCCTCGAGAAAGTCCCCTTGGCTTGTCATACTTCTTTCCCACTTCGTAAAAAAATTTTCACCATGATGCCAATTTTAGCGTGATTTGGTTTTTTTTGGAATCTTTCTTCAGTTGAGACTACTAGAACACAACTGTTTGACTGAGAGGTTTTTTTGAGGGAATACGCCAAGGATATTAACGTTTCTTATTGAAATTCAAAAGCCCTGCAAAAAGTGCATTCAGTACCTTAACAAACTTCAAAGTTGAATCATAGTTGCTGGAATACAAAAATATGTTTGCTTTTCATTATATATTTATACAAAGGAAGCCCAAAAAGCAAAATACAAGCAAAGCTCGCACGATACAAAGAAGACGCAATATTTATGTTTTATCTTTGCATATTTAATGATGTTTACAGTCTTTTTTAGAGAAGCGAGTTGCAGTGATCAAAAAACAAGAAGCTGAGATATTAACAAAGGGCATAATAAACTTTGGGTAGGGTAGGGGGTACGTAGAATGGGCGATTAAGATTGGAAAACAATAAATCAGGGAGTTCAAACGAACCAAATCAGGGTGAACTGCAGCTAAGCCTATATAAAAAGACTATTTGGCAGTAACAAACAAATCAACAACATGAAAAAAAAATAAAAATGGAGTAAAAAGCTTGAAAAAAGTGGAAAGCGCAAGATTGAAAGAAACTTGAAAAAAGAGGAGCGCTAAGAATTGATAAGATTTGGGTTATCAATTTTTGCTTCCGGTTAATGGTTTTGAGAGTTTAAAAAGACATTCGGGAGAAAAAGGAAGTTCACTTGTAAAAAAGATTACTGGGCGAAAAAAATACATTTTGAGGGTCATGACATATAATTGCGACAAAAAAGTCAAAACGATTGAACAATCATTCTTTAAGTTTTGAAATGAAATGTAGTCGTTTTTTGCTCAGAATTCGGATATAACCTCCACAATTAAAAAAAGAAACACTTTTTTTCATTAAAATCAAAATTTAAAAAGCAGTGTTTCAATAATGAAACATTAAAATAAGCATCCCCCATACGCCAAAATCATCTCCCACACGCCATATAAAATACAAAGTGATAAATTTTGCTTCTAGTAACAACTCAATTATGGCAAATAAGCTTCGTTCAATCAATTTGGAACTATTTCTAAGACGGATTAAATCTCTGCTTACGCGTTAATAGCGCGAAAAATATCGCGCGTTAATTGTCCCAAATTGACCAAAATGGCAATCTATAAGCCCCCATAGCTCTATGAAAAATGATCACAAGGGGGAAAAATTTTCAAATTTGAGCTCAAAAACACAATACCTTTTGAACATTTTAAAAAATCCATCAAAAATGGCGTTAAAAAGTCGAAACTTGTTTGAAGAAAAAAAACCAACCCGAGCACAAAAATCCTTCAATTCAATTCTGATTAACAAAAACGGAGGCCAAGAAAACATAAATTTTTATCAAATCGTTTCAAAAGTGCTCAACTTTGAAACTTTGAAACTTTGCTCAAATTTTCATTGCCATATAAAACATATCTTACAACCTTTAAAAGGATCCTTCCTTTGATTTGGGAGCATTTAGCTGAAAAACCCTGCATTAAAGAACTTGTTGTGAAAATCTAAACTGAACTTGCTGTGAAAATCAGTACTGTTGCATTAATTTTACCGAGAAAAAACAGCAATGTTTTAGTATTACGACGGCGTCGCAATCTTATCATCGTAAAAAAACATCAATTGAATTGAGCTCCGAGAAAACAGATGTTCGGATTCGCATAACTCTAAATTGTTGAAATGCATCAGCTGCCTTATTGTTCCAATTTTCGTAGAAAAAGTAACAGAATATTTATGCTCGGGGTGGTTTTTTTCTTCAAACTAATTTTGATTTTTTTACCAGCCATTTTGACGGATTTTTAAATAACATTGGAAAGGTATCGTTGTCAATTTTTCGAAAAGTTATGGGGGTTTAAAGGGTGCCATTTTGACCAATTTGGAACAATTGACGCGCGATATATTTCATGCTATTAACGAGTTAATAAAGATTTAATAAGTCCTTATTTTTTGACTATTTCACACCAGCAAACTTTGTCGTAGAATTTTTTTAACGTATTTGCACGTAAATTGAAATTGAATCTATGTTTTGAGAAGAATCGAGACATGGAACCTAGTTCATTAAAAAAAACAATTGGTCTAAACACGAACTTTATGGAGAAGTAATAACTTTAAAAAAATGTAATAAAATAAAATGAGAAAAAAATTCTTAAATTTGGAATTTTTTATGAAAATCATCCACCCACACGCCATATAAAGTACAAAACGATATATTTCGCTCCTTGTAGCAAATAAATTATGGCATTTAAGCTTTTTTCAACCAATTTGGAACGATTTTAAGACGGATTAACTTTCCGCTTACGCGTTAATAGTGCGAAATATATCGCGCGTTAATTGTCCCAAATTGGCCAAAATGGCAACCTTTAAACCCTCATAACTTTACAAAAACTGATCACAGATGAAATATTTTTTCAAATTTGAGCTCAGAACAACAATACCTTTTGAATGATATTAAAAAATTCCGTCAAAAAAGGCTAGTTAAAAAGTCGAAATTTGTCTGAAGAAAAAAAAACCCACCCCGAGCACAAATATTCCGTTACTTTCGTATCAAAAGTCGGAACAATTAAATTTTATGTTGACTAAAAGGATTATAACATGGTGACTTTTGCTAATCAACTAACACAGCAGGGTGACCATTACGATTTATAACCAATAGCCATGTATGGATGACAACCTCCCCTCATCATAATGTAATATAAGCATACTGCTACGTTAGCCATATTAAAAAAATTAATTTGTATCGAAAGTAATACAACGATTGATTGGAATAAAAGTTTTTCTATTTTTTTTCTATTTCTCCCAAGAAGTTCAGTTAACTGCCTTTTTTCCCAAGTTTCTTGCAAGCTTGCTTTCTGACAGTTATCATTTTTTGACTCAGGCTGTCTTACTATGTTGAGCACTGCAAAAACACCTCTGTCTTAGGGTTTACATTTTGCTTGAGGCAAAAAATAGTGTAAAGTGAAGTGTGACTGAAATTCTAATTTTTAATGTTTAGCTTTTGTTTTTGTGCTTTTTTGCCATAATTGGTTTGTTACTGGGAGTGAAATCGATCAATTTGTATTTTATATGGTTCTTGGGGGATATATTTAACGAACAATCTATAAATGAAAAAAATCATTTCAATTTTTTCATATATTTAGTTTTTTCATGTAATTATTACTCAATAGACCTTAAAAACCAGTCGGAACAATGAAGGCTTCGCCCTGATACGTGCAGTTTTGTTGTATTTATCAATTTTTTTTACCGATGCACGCGTGTAAAGAAAAATAAACGTGCGGGGGATAATTAACGATCCAGCAAACCCATATCTTCCACGAGAAAATTGCTTCGGTTCTGCTGATTCTGAAAAATCTACAAATTTCTTCCTGAGGCGAAGTTCTGCCCGCTAACTAGCTCAGATTTTTCTCATAAATCAGAGTTGATTTGATTTGTTTAATTTAACCTAAAAAATTTATGGATTGCCATCAAAAATTGGCTAAAATTTCAACAGTTCACGAGCGAGAAACCAATCAAAAAGCAATCATATTAACAGAAAGGAAACGAAAACATCAATTTCCTTAAAATTATATCAATTCTATTTCCTTTTAAAAACATATGCGCCATTAAAACTTCATCAATTTCAGTTCCGATGGAAACTTTTCATTACGTACTTGTAAGGTACAACTGGGTTGAAATCTGACTACTGACTGAAACCTAATTTGCATTTTAAAAAGGAAGTGCTGATAATACATTTTATGTTTAATAACTCTACTGTCGTTTTGTGTTTTTTTTTGTTTACGAAGATGCATTAAGGAAAACTAACTAGCAAATACAAATTAGGTAGACAGGAAATGCCAATGATAACCCAGTTTTGAGCCTAAAATAGCAGCAAACTTTCACGTGACGCAAAAAAAAATTAAACAGAACTGAAAAGTGAACAAATAAATCAACAATTCAAGTTCATCTTCAATTTAGAGGAAGTTGAAAACCCACTGAGATCAGAATAGATCAGTTACAAAAGTGGGCTTTTAAGCTTTCCGTTTTCAGCAATTCAGAATAGATGCTCGAACTAGTCTTACTTGAATCTCGTTCAGCGCGTGTCAACTTAAGCACGGAAACTTAAAAAATATATATAATCCATTACCTTTTGTAGGTCAAAATATTGACGAATTTCAACACAAGCATCTAGACTTGAATCTCTCATTTCGATCACCAAGTTGAACAAAACAAAAAATCTTATCCAGACGAAGCACTGAAGTTTCTGGTTGCTCTTTAGTGTTTTTAAACTTGTTTTGAACAAGAACATAAACTACAAAAACCATTTTCCTCGCTATCATTTCAATATTTATTGAAAAAGCAATCACAAAATTTTATTCTGCGATTAAAGTGAAAAAAAAAAACGACTTTGAAGTGTTCATTCAAACTCGAATGTATTAAGCAGTTTGTTTTAGCAATCAAATAATCATGAATGCGGCGAACTTTCTTTGAACTTTGTGAATCCGAGTGGTTTAAAGCGAGTGAGTCAGTGATTTTGTCTTCGGGAATTTTTCAGCTCAAAGTTTAACAAACCATTCATAACGCGACATTCCCATACAAAGCAGTCACAGAAACGTCTGCTTTGTATTAACATCTACTATATTAACGTCTGCTTTGTACGAGACTTTCGGCAATTGCCGTCAAATTTAGCAAACTTTTTGTGCAAATTTTTTAAATATAGCGCAACCAAGATACACTTAGATTATCATCCAATTTGAACTAAAAAGGGCAATAACAGAACGTCATCGCTCCTCTTCAAAGTTTCTATTTATTACAAAATGTTTTTAGTTACTGATTTTTTCTTTGAGAGTAATTTCAGTGATCGAAATGTTCATATGTTTTGTTGAATTTTCTCAGTGCTGTGAAAAAAAAACTAAATGCCTGGCGTTCATGATTTAACAGATTAAACCAAGAAAATTGAGAATAAATTTTGAGTTTTTCCCTAATTGAATTCAAGTACAATCGAAAACACTGGCCAATAAATTGCGTACAAACATACCAGATTTTAAAATAGGGTTGATTTTAGTTAAAATTTTGAGCCCAAAGTTTTGCCCTAAAACTGTGTTGTTTTTGGGTCGGTCATTTACTATGAAATTACGCAAAATTATTGGGCCATCTCTTAAATCTATTGCAACAAATGGAAGAATTGCTGGTAATTTTTTTTCGAAAATTGGCAGTAACGAGGAAAAAAAACGGATTCTTTTAGCAATTAAACATTAATAAAAAAGTTAACCCCATTCAAAATCTAAGAAAAAAGTTTCCTCTAAATTTGTTTGACCAAATAAAAAGATCACCCGCTGAAATCTGGTTCCAAAATTGGCCACGTGAGTTTTGAGTAATTTTCAAGCAATCGATCGACTCAAAAACGACCCACTTTTAAATGCCTCGATCATATTTTGTCCTCATCACTTTTTGTTGAATTTAATTCTAGTTTCAGCAAAAACGCGTTTGAAACTCTCAGCTCTGTTAATGTTGTCTGGAAATGCACATCGACATTGTGCTATATGAGAGGAAAGCATGCATATTTTCAAGGGCGGATTTAGGGGGCGGGGGGGCTATCGCTTCTCCCTCAGGGATTCGACCCCCTGCCGACCCAAAGGGTTCCCCCTTTGTACAATTTAGGGATATCTATTTTTGGTTAATGAATACAAAATTTTTCCAAAGGCGCCTTTGGCGCCAATATATACTAAATTTTAGGGGGGAGCGCGAGCCGAAAAATCTACAAATTTCTTCCTGAGGCGAAGTTCTGCCCGCTAACTAGCTCAGATTTTTCTCATAAATCAGAGTTGATTTGATTTGTTTAATTTAACCTAAAAAATTTATGGATTGCCATCAAAAATTGGCTAAAATTTCAACAGTTCACGAGCGAGAAACCAATCAAAAAGCAATCATATTAACAGAAAGGAAACGAAAACATCAATTTCCTTAAAATTATATCAATTCTATTTCCTTTTAAAAACATATGCGCCATTAAAACTTCATCAATTTCAGTTCCGATGGAAACTTTTCATTACGTACTTGTAAGGTACAACTGGGTTGAAATCTGACTACTGACTGAAACCTAATTTGCATTTTAAAAAGGAAGTGCTGATAATACATTTTATGTTTAATAACTCTACTGTCGTTTTGTGTTTTTTTTTGTTTACGAAGATGCATTAAGGAAAACTAACTAGCAAATACAAATTAGGTAGACAGGAAATGCCAATGATAACCCAGTTTTGAGCCTAAAATAGCAGCAAACTTTCACGTGACGCAAAAAAAAATTAAACAGAACTGAAAAGTGAACAAATAAATCAACAATTCAAGTTCATCTTCAATCAGCAAACTTTTTGTGCAAATTTTTTAAATATAGCGCAACCAAGATACACTTAGATTATCATCCAATTTGAACTAAAAAGGGCAATAACAGAACGTCATCGCTCCTCTTCAAAGTTTCTATTTATTACAAAATGTTTTTAGTTACTGATTTTTTCTTTGAGAGTAATTTCAGTGATCGAAATGTTCATATGTTTTGTTGAATTTTCTCAGTGCTGTGAAAAAAAAACTAAATGCCTGGCGTTCATGATTTAACAGATTAAACCAAGAAAATTGAGAATAAATTTTGAGTTTTTCCCTAATTGAATTCAAGTACAATCGAAAACACTGGCCAATAAATTGCGTACAAACATACCAGATTTTAAAATAGGGTTGATTTTAGTTAAAATTTTGAGCCCAAAGTTTTGCCCTAAAACTGTGTTGTTTTTGGGTCGGTCATTTACTATGAAATTACGCAAAATTATTGGGCCATCTCTTAAATCTATTGCAACAAATGGAAGAATTGCTGGTAATTTTTTTTCGAAAATTGGCAGTAACGAGGAAAAAAAACGGATTCTTTTAGCAATTAAACATTAATAAAAAAGTTAACCCCATTCAAAATCTAAGAAAAAAGTTTCCTCTAAATTTGTTTGACCAAATAAAAAGATCACCCGCTGAAATCTGGTTCCAAAATTGGCCACGTGAGTTTTGAGTAATTTTCAAGCAATCGATCGACTCAAAAACGACCCACTTTTAAATGCCTCGATCATATTTTGTCCTCATCACTTTTTGTTGAATTTAATTCTAGTTTCAGCAAAAACGCGTTTGAAACTCTCAGCTCTGTTAATGTTGTCTGGAAATGCACATCGACATTGTGCTATATGAGAGGAAAGCATGCATATTTTCAAGGGCGGATTTAGGGGGCGGGGGGGCTATCGCTTCTCCCTCAGGGATTCGACCCCCTGCCGACCCAAAGGGTTCCCCCTTTGTACAATTTAGGGATATCTATTTTTGGTTAATGAATACAAAATTTTTCCAAAGGCGCCTTTGGCGCCAATATATACTAAATTTTAGGGGGGAGCGCGAGCCGAAAAAACGTGATTTTTTGGTCAAAATTTTCCAAAAGTGCCTGAAAGTGCCTTTTTTCGCCTGTTTCTGTGGGCGCAGAAAATTTAACCAAAATAGGGTCTTTTTAATGCATTGGGAGAGCTCGCAAAATCAGTTTGGATGACTTAAAAAAAAGGTCGACAAATTTTCAACCATTTTTTGAAACCCCCCCCCCCCCCTCCCTCGAGAAAATCCTGGATCCGCCCCTGCAATATTTAGTTTAATCTGGTAACTTATGAACACAAAGCATCAAGTTTTTCAATATGCTACCAAACTTCTCAAAAAGGCAATTTTTTCAATCATTTAACTTGCTCTCAAAAAACTATCGAGCACAAATTTATGGTTACTTTCTTCAAAATCGCAATAAAAATAAGGTTAAAGAAATGTTTCGAAAAATTGTTTTTGAGCTTTTTCAATTCAAAATTAAGCAAAACATTCCTTAAATTCCCATACAAAGCATTCAAAAAAAGCCAGAAAAGCAATTGAGTGCAGGAGCCACAGACTCAGGCTCACTAAAAGAATTCTCTCAAAAAAGCCTCATTGCGTAGATTCATAGTCAAAAGAAATTCGGTTCATTGGTGCAATTTTTCTTTTCAAATTTCAAATAACTCCTTAAAGCCCTTTTTATAGTTTTTTATCGAAAACATTCAAGTCAATTAAAATTTCCCCCAAAATCTGCCTCCTGAAAACACACTTTTTTGCTTTTTACGTCACAAAATATTGTTAACGATACAACAAATTTGCTATGCATAAAAAGTGCATATAATCAAAAACAATTAAGCTTATGCAAACTTAGCATGAAAAACGGTCCAAACTTTTGATTAGAACTCGGCAATTGAAATCTCATTTAAATGAGGCTGGGATAAAAGTTAGAGAAAAACTGACTGCCTCTTTTGATGCTGATAAAAAACAACGATTCTCTTGCAGAAATTTAGTTTGCAAACACTGTGGAAATGGCGGATTATCACTAATTCGCTTGCTTTCGCTTGGTTTTTTTTTCATTTTGTCGGTCTATATGACAATCATAGCTTTTTAAACACAGTTTTTGAACACTTCTTAGACATATTATTAGTTTTTTATATATTTATTTTATTTTGTTTTTTTTTTGTTTTTTTTTTTTATCTGATATAATTCTTCTTTTTTTTTCATGAAAAAAAACGTGTATTTTGAAATGCAATAAAGAAAAAATGCCTTTGATTCAAGCAGTGTGAACAAAATTTGAACAAAAATTATGAAGACTAACGTCCGCTTGTCAATCAGATGTTCTTGAATGTGTGGAGCGATGGAAGTCAAAACCGAAGCCAAAAAGAGAGCCAAAAATAGGTTGAAACACTCGTCAGCACGCGTAGTCAGTCTTAACTCCATTTCAGGTAAACAGGTTAAGCAAATCCGGCAGCAAAAAATGGTGAGTATAAGTATAGATATTCCTCTAAGTAATAGTAGTAATCACAATTACCAGGCACAGGTGGCAAAAGGAGGTGCTAACGGGAAGAACAAACAAGGTAAACAAATTTTGACACATCATTGCGAACGCGCTTACACTCAATGTTTTTCCCTGATTTCTATTTAACCAAGTATGCGTGTTGGGAAGTTATGGGTCCATAAATTAAAAAAAGGAATAGGTAAATCGTCCGGAAAATTTGTGCTGTTTTCTTATTTTGTACATATTATATTTTTTGTTTGCACTCAGAAATAAAAGCAACAACTTTTTTTCATTTTTCATTGGTTAGTTCTTCACTTTTTCCGTGCAAAACAATAGAAACTATATGTTGTATTAGCAATACGGTATGTTTTTATTAACATCATAAATTTTCTCCAAATTAATCTGTTGTGCTGAAGGCATGAATTATTTTCGAAGCAAGAAAAAAGGCGTGGCTAGAAAGTGGTAAATAAATGGTATAAAAACATCATCGTAACATCGAGTTGGTCTTATCATTATTTTTCTCATTTAGAATTCCTCCTTCAAGTACATTTTGAATTCAAAATTGCTTGTCAGATTTTCTTCTTAATTAACGGGTAAAAGATAATAGTTATGAACGGTTACCTCCTAAAATTTTCAAACTTTAACTTAAAATATTGCAAAAAACTGCAGACAATAAAAATTTTGCACCCTGAGTTTCAATTTCAAAAAAAATAAACTTCAATTTCGACAAAGATTTTCATAAAAAAAAAAAAGATAATCATTCTCAACTTCGAAGTCAACAAAAACTGAATGTAAAAATCCTTAGATGATGCAAATTTTGAAAATTTCGATCAAGATAGCATCGGTATCTCACAACCTAATCTGAATACTTTCTTTCGGGCAGATAAAAAAGGACTTAGTTGGCCGTCGTAAAAACAGGGCCTGCTAAATCTCCGGTGAATAAGTTATAACTTCTGGTTAAAACTACTTGCCGATTCTCTTTACGAAAATCTTTTTACTGTTTGAGACTTCTTTTGTTTAAGTCTTTTTTTTTCAAAATCGGACGCGATGCTAACTAAGTAATGAAAGTGTTTTTGAAGAGGTTTTTACCTTTTTTGTTCTTACTATGAAGACCGGCTTAAGTGAATTATTGTCAAAGAGATGGCGCGGAATATAAAGCGACTTCTGTGCATGTTAATTTTCAGTTCAATAAAAATATGGAGGGACTGCGTTTCCACTTATTATGCTTCCGAGTAAAAGTCAGGCCGGATAAGTCCGGATTAGAATTTCAGGGAGAGCAAAAAAGAAGCAAATATCCTCAAAGTAACCGGATTGTTGAATGGAGAACAAAGTATCACAAAATCAAAAAAAAATAAAATTAAAATCAGGTCGCAGAAGCGAATATAGATCATTGCAATTTTCCTACACCTTCTTTACTTTTCCATAATTCATCCCATAATTACGATCCCATAATATGTCATTCATAAGATTTTCAGGGGGCCAATTAGAAACCAAACTGCATAGAAGATACGAAAACATGTTCTAATAAGTTGGAGTCTGGGATTTTTTCCAGGATCCAAGGGGCGGATCTAGGATTTTCTCGAGGGAGGGAGAGTGGGGGGGGGGGGGGGGGTAAGAGTGAATTTTTAGGGTCCATTAGTCAAAAATGGAGATCTTTAAATAGTACAAAGGAGGGCCGTTGTACAGTAGGGGAATTAGGAAGGCAGTAAGAAAGGAGTGTATAACCTCTTTCAAAATCTGAAATCATCGCCACCCAAAGTTTCTCTCACCGATACAATTCTACATTCAAAATTGAAGTGAAAGCTTGCACTTTGCTGTAAAATTTTTGCACATACTTTTTGCAAAAAAGAATTCTTCAGTCTATTAGCAGAGCTTATATTTGCGGACGCCCCTCCCCTTACAGGGATTCGAGCCCCTCGCCAACCAAAAGGATATTATTTTTATGATAAAGGGTAGTTGCTATTATTTTATGATATTTTTTTCAGCTGACAAACCCTAACATTTTCTGAAGGCGCTTTTGGCGCCAATATATTCTAAATTTGAAGGGAAGCGCGCCCCGAAAAAACGAAATTTTTTGGTCAATTTTACCAAAAGTACCCAAAAACGGCTTTTGACCTGCAGCGACCCCCCCCCCTCGAGAAAATCCTAAATCCGACCCTGCCCTCCTCGATGTTAAATGCTAAAAACTATCTCTCAAAATCTACTAGACTCTTAAGAAACTTTCTAAGAGACTTTGCTGTAAATTACTTTTCTGGATCCCAAATTGTAGCTGAACGCATTATCAGTTTTTACATTTTGAATAATTTTTTAGATTAAAATGGCAATCAGAGGATGACGAATCAATCATTCGCTTGAAAGAGTAAAATTTTTTAATTGTCACATTTCAATTCACTGAAAGTTTTAATGGTGAATATCATCATTACAAGCGTATAATGACCGGATCTTAACACCGTTAGAGAAAATAACGCACTGAACGAACCGCTCATTTCCAAACTTCACAGCTGTAACAGAGTCATTGTTCATGTGCTCGTCTGTTTCTATAATGTTCTGATGGGCTTAAAAGTAATAAATTTTGATGGTACCAAAATATCTACGGATTTGAAAATTTAAACCAAAATCTTAAAAAACACTCGGCCAAGTGAAAATCTCCGTCAAATTCAAAAAATGGGCGTGACCAATCACAAGAATGAGAACTGAAGTTCAGAAAAACCAAATCTTTCGCCTTCAATCTTATGATAACAGTAGAAAACCCCTATTTAGCGAAACGGCAGGGTGTCTATAAAGCTGTTAAGGAAGAGAAGTTTTAATTTTAAATTTGATTTATGAATATATCAAAAGGCACACTAATTTTCTGAAACTTTGATTTATGATAGGAAAAACATGTCTTTAAAGTTTCAAGCAGTGTAAGTAGATAAACAGACACAAACAGCAAGCAAAGGCATTACATTTGAAAGAACTAAATTGAGAGGCTTAACAACTTATGATTTGATTTTGAATTTTTTTTAAGTGTTGTTACGTGTTGTTACGTTTTTGTCGTTTCAACTTTTTTTCATAAAGTCTTTGATTAATCTTTAATACGAAGGCCGAAAAGGTTTTTGAAATCAGCCCAACCAAATAACTTTCCATCAGTCATATTTGTGCCTAGCCGCGGAAATTAGTATTTTGCTGAGATTTTTTCGTGTTTTTATACAAAAAGTGCTGCTCTGATTTTTTCTGATTCAATTTTTGATCATAGAAATAACAGAACAATATCTCTGGTTTTTTTTAGATCAGAAATTATCAGAAAAAACTTCTGATTTTGTTCTGATTAGAAAAATAGCAAAAAAGAACAGTACTGTAACAGTACTGATTCAGTAATTTTACAGTACTGTGGTTTTTTTTCTGATTTATCTCAATCAGAAATACTTTGCCACTTGAAAAAATCTGATGCAGAATTGATATTTTACAAGCAAATTTCTGAAGAAGTTAGTCTGATTTTCTCTGCGAATTCAACCTGGGAAGTTGGTTTTGTTGTTCCAGTAAAAAGAGCAGTTTTTCTAATTGCTGAAAACCAAAGATGATTTTTGTAAATTACTGCCTGATTACTACACAATAAACTTGTCTTGGTTTTAGTTTAGGTAAAATAGTTTTGCAGCGCGCGTAAAAGTTTTGAAAGCATCATGTCAGTTTTTCAAAATTATATTTAAGAAGTTTATTGTTTAACTAATTATACTTCATTACTCTCGAATATAACTTGACCAAAACTACCTTGTTTTTTTAAAAATAATTATTTTCAAACTAATAAATTCCGTTCGATTCAGATTGAAATTCAGGGAATCCTTTATTAGTATCCAATATCAGTGATCAACTTCTCCAAATTTTTTTCACTACGACTTAAGATTGTTGCATCTGCTGGATCTGCTTATTGTATGATTTCTAATTTCAACGTTTATCGTGTTAAAGTATATCACTGAATTATAATTTATTGAATGTGTCATAGGACTTCCTCTTGAGCGGGGGCTATTCTCATGCGCGAAGGACCGAATGAGCGAAAAAACTCGTGAGCGTAAGATGGAACACAAATTATGCCGAAAGTCATTTTTTTCAAAAAAAGCAATTGTCGTTCAATTTAAATGATTTAAATGAAGCAAAATCTTTCATTACGAAACCCTTGAAATATAAAATTTGTCCCAATTTTGCGGCGATCAATGACAATTTGAAAATTTTGCATATTTCTGCCGTTTTTATATTCGGCCAATATCAATACTCCAGCCACTGGAAATAATTACTTTCTTTCCAAATTTTAGATTGCTGAAATCTGATTGGATGATATGTATTTTCGCGCATTCGGTCCTTCGCGCATGAGGGATTCTACCCCTTGAGCAACTCCTTTACAACTGTATGTCAGTCAAATTCTTTCTAATTAAAAACAAATTTATGGTGTCATTTTGTCAGATAACTATTCGTAAGCCTCATAGAAGATTTAAAAAAGCCTCATGTTTTCAGTTTTCTAAAAAGTGGGATGCTAAATGGAGTCAAGAGCTTTCGAAAAAGAGCACCCGCAACAAGTGTTTTATTTTAGTGACATTAAAGCATCCATAGTTGAAAAAAGCTTTAAGTATTTCAATTGATGTTTTTGTTTAAGTAGACATTATGTAGGTATTCAATCAATCAATTGCTTTTGAAATATATTTCAATAAAAATGCTGCAGAAAAGAATGGTAACGAATTTTTGTCTGTATTTTTTGCATTTTTTTTCTTTTTTTTACCAAAGCTCTTATGTAGGCAAACCAGAATCTACCCGGAAAGTTACAGAGAGCGGGGTAATCATCAATTAAGCAGTGGTCCAAACAATATTTTTGAAGTGCCCAAAGTTTTAAATTTTTGAAAAAGTTGGAAAAAGCATGAAAAATTTTTAGTATTTTTCGTTTGGCAACAAATTTGAAAATAAAACATCTTTTCGGATGATATTGTCAAGGTTTACAATGAATAGAGTTCTTATAGGTAAAAAGTAAAATTCACATAGTTTACTCAAATGAAAACTTACAAAAGAACTAATAAATATTTTCTCTCCGTTAAAACATTACTTGATTTAAAATGTTAAAACACTGAAAAAAAACAATAGGTTCTAAATTCTAGAAAAAATTTGAAAAAAAATTTCAGCCAATGAAAAGCATGCAACATTTTCTTTGTAGATGACCAAATTTATAACCGAGAATATAATTCAGCAAGACTGCACGTATCAGGGCAAAGCCCTGAATGTTCCGACTGCCTTTCAAGGTCTATGGAGCAGCAAGAACTAGAAAAAATTTATATAATTGAAAGAAAAAAATTTAAATTGAGGTTTTTTGTGCAAACATCCCCCACACGCCATATTAAGTACAAAGTGATAGATTTTGCTCCTACTAGCGAATCAATTATGGCAAATAAGCTTCTTTCAACCAATTTGGAGTGATTTTTAAAACGGATTAAATCTCCGCTCATGCGTTAATAGCACGAAATATATCGCGCGTTAATTTTCCCAAATTGGCCAAAATGGCAATCTTTAAACCCCCATAACTTTACAAAAAATGATCGCAGGTGAAATATCATTTCAAATTTCAGCTCAAAACAACAATAGCTTCCGGTCGATATAAAAAATTCCGTCACAAATGACTAGTTAAAAAGTCGAAATTTGTCTGAAGAAAAAACCCACCACGAACACAAATATTCCGTTACCTTCGTTACGAAAGTCGGAACAACAAGAGCTTTCTACACAACTGAATTTTTCGACTTTGTTAATAGTACTTGTTTCCTATACACATGTGAACAGAAAAGTGCACTAATCAAAACTAATTTCCGTTGCCACAAGTTGTTGGTTATAGCTAGACAAAAATTATTACTAAAGAGTAAAACTGAAATAAAATGACTGAATTGGGTATTTGGGGACCTAGAATCATCGAAGGATATCGATAAGTTTTTTTTTTATTTTTGTGTACCTTAAATAACTGGAACGTCTTAAAATAACAAACGAAACGTGAAATGCTTCAAAAAATAAAGTTAATCGTTAAGCTCGTCCAAGGTTATGTAACATGCCCAATTAATGGTATGATTTTGATTTGCCTGCAATAAAAGTTCCAACATACTTTTCCATTTTCAAATCTTTTTTCTGTCTTGTGTTTGCCTGTGTTTGTAATGAAAATACAGAGTTTGTTTTTTGCTTTTTTTCTGGTTAAACGTTAAGAAATTCAACCCCTTATTGACTCACAGGCTTGAGCTCATGAGCTCAGCAATTAATTCTTTTGGTAAATATTATTTCTTTTGGTAGTGGTATCTTCAATTATCACTAAATTATGCCCCTCAGCACGCAAAAAGTACGAAAAACGATGAAGACCATTTGACATATTAAAACTCGTATGCACAAAAAATGTAACGATCAAGACATTAGTAAGATGCATATTTTGGTGCGAGATATTTGATAATAGGTGTCTCCAGGGGCGGATCTAGGATTTTCTCAAAGGGGAGGGATTTTCAAAAAAAATTCGAAAATTTTGTCGCCTTTTTTTTTTAGGTCGACCAAATTGATTTTCCGAGCTCTCCCAAAGCACTGCAAAGACTTGTTTTGGCCAAAAAATCGCGTGCAGTCAAAATTTTGAAAAAACAGGCCAAAAAAGGCGTTTTTGTGCACTTTTTGGAAAATGTTGACCAAAAATCGCGTGTTTTCGGCGCGCGCTCCCCCTTTAAAGTTAGTATATATTGGCGCCAAAGGCGCCTTTAGAAAATTTTTAGGGTCCGTCAGCCAAAAACAGTTTTCTCAAAATGGTACAAAGGGGTGACCCTTTGGTTCGGCCGGGGGTCGAATCTCTGAGGAGGGGGGGGGGGGGCGAGGTTTGCGATTTATGTTTCGACCGAGGCGGGTCGAACTGATGCCAGAGTTTGACCGAAAATACATAGTCCAGAAGGCCCTATAGTCGAACTCAAAGTCAAACCATAAAGTCGAGTTGGTCCAAACATAAAGTCGAAAACAAATTTAGAGCACAGTCGATCTCAAAGTCGAAACATAAAGTCGAACACAAACAAAATTTTCCAAGAAATTGATTTTATTCTCGGTTTTTTTTGCTCGCAAGACTGTAAAACAGTTGGAATTAGCAAAATAATCCAGTATAAGTGTGAAAAATGTGGTCCAATGCCAAAACCAACACTGCCGAGCGCCAACGAATTCGAAACAAGAAATATATGAAGGTGCCATGAAACGAGCCATGCCTGGTAGAAAATTGCCATGACTGGTATTCAACCACCCTTCTGAAAGCGCTGTTCTTTAATACGGTAAATTTTGAATATACTTTCACCTTGAGATGTTTTTAGATTTTCGAAATCTGTACATCAGACTATATTTATACAGAGCTGTGTCTACAACATTTGAGTATTTATCTGTTTAGCTTGCATAATATTCTTAGGTCAAAGAATAGTTTTACTTGCAACCCATAGCATATTTATGGGTGTGGGTTGGCATGACTGGTATTCAACCACCCTTCTGAAAGCGCTGTTCTTTAATACGGTAAATTTTAATATACTTTCACTTTGAGATGTTTTTAGATTTTCGAAATCTGTACATCAGACTATATATATATATATATATATACAGAGCTGTGTCTACAACATTTGAGTATTTATCTGTTTAGCTTGCATAATATTACTAGGTCAAAGAATAGTTTTACTTGCAACCCATAGCATATTTATGGGTGTGGGTTGGCATGACTGGTATTCAACCACCCTTCTGAAAGCGCTGTTCTTTAATACGGTAAATTTTGAATATACTTTTACTTTGAGATGTTTTTAGATTTTCGAAATCTGTACATCAGACTATATATGCAGTGCTGTGTCTACAACATTTGAGTATTTATCTGTTTAGCTTGCATAATATTGCTAGGTCAAAGATTAGTTTCACTTGCAACCCATAGCATATTTACGGGTGGGGGTTGGGTTGGACACTTTTTATGGGATTTGACTCCTTGCGACCCATGGGGCCCCCTTTGATACTTTTTTAAGACGTCCCATTTTGGCTGACCGACCCCAAAGTTTTTCTAAAAGCGCCTTTAGCGCCAATAAATATTCTAGGAGGGAGCGAATGTTTAAGGAGGGAGCGAATGTTTAAGGCAATTTTTAAAATTGGGTCTTTATTGTGATTTGGGGTCTACTTAAAATCTCTCCGGCCCTCGCAGGAAAGGGGGGAGATTGTTGAGTAGATTAAGTCAGTCGAATTTTCGACATTTCAGAGTGCAGCAAAATTCGAATTCTCAATGCAAGCTGTAGTGCTAACTTACTATTTATTCATTAGGGTAAAGATTCTTTAGAAGATCCCATAGGGGGGATTGTTAAGGAGATTCGTGATTTGGGATAGCTCGGTAAATTTTTTTTAAAAAGTTTAAAATACCCCTTCCTTTTTTGAAATTACGCCAATCCCCCTTTCGAGAAAATCTTTGAAAAGCCCCTGTTTGCAACACGGGGTGGATCTAGGATTTTTTGTCTAGGATTTTCTCAATCTGGAGGGAGACGCGATTTTCAAAAAAAATCTTGAAATTTTTTAAAGGATTTTTCAAGCTATCCCAAATCACTATTAAGGCCCTACTTTGACCAATAGGCCTAAAAAGGCGTTTTTAGGCATTTTTAACATTTTGACCAAAAATATTGGGTCGTGAGGGTTGGCGGTGAGAGGGTCGAATTCTTGAAGGGGGAAAGGCTACCACCGAAATCCGGATCTCCTTACAATTGTTCGACCTGGTCTAGTTTATTTAACTGAAGAGCATCTAGATTCGACAAAAAATGAACGGATCAACCGTTCCATGTTATAAGGAAGTTTAGCAGAGCTGGAGGTTCCCAATGAGGACTTCATTTAGCCCATATTTTATCTTTAGTTCAGAAGTACACTGTGTTTATGTCAAAGATTTAGTAATTTTTTGTTGGTTCCTGATTATGAAAATTTGTATATAGCTAGAGCATTGTTTTTTCTGTACCACGATACGCTGATCACTAGATCAATAATCAAGTGATTATTTCAATTAAACGGCTGCCCCTTGCGCCAACGCGAAGTAACATGGAATCTTATAAAACTTTTCAACTATAGCTTGATTGGAAGTCTTTACCGAAAACGGTCTATGCATAGAACAAACTTTGATCAATTTTTTTGAAACGAGGTTGCTATTCATCCCGAATTTCCACCTAAAAACGCACAGGTAAGCGCAAATATTTATGGTTTTTTCCATTCGCATAGCACGCAGTGCTACTATAAATCTCTATATGGCAGCATAAGTAACCATTTTGCCATAGTGATTCATAATACTTTTAACTGCACGTACCAGATGATCTCTTGGCCTGAAAGTTTTAATTTGCCGAAAAACTAGACCAACATTTATATTAGTTACAGTTTTTCAAACCACAAAGTACCCAATTTTGATGAACGTTGTGATCAAAATCAAGTTGCTTTTTTGAAAGCTCTTATTTGAAACCAGATAATAGCAGTTAACCAAACACGCTACAGCCTTGATATTTACTCATGCAAACAATCTTGCTACTCTGCGAAAAAAAGCGCATGAAACAGCCAATTGCGTTCACGAATACTTTTGTTTCGACAAATATTGATTCAACTGAAAACACTTGTAATAACCAATACTTTTTATCACCTCAGCATTGCACCGGCTCGAAAATCGCATGACAAAAAACGCAATCCGAGAGGTAGCTGAGTCAAAGACATGGATTTACACTTTCTTTTTTTTGAAAACCATGGAGTTCAAACTAAAAGCTACTTTTTAATATTCCGGTGAAAAAAAAACCAAAAGACCTGAAAACACGCATATATACTTCTAAGCGTTTTGAGCAAACCTCGAAAGAGAAAAACGTTTAACCAACAATTTTTCAAAAATTGAGTTTATCTGAAAAAACTATAAAAACCATTTTTATTGACTTTTTTTTAACATGCTTGTTCAAAATCTTTAACGCAGCACTAGACCCTATATTTTCTCAGAAGAAAAAAAACCAAGAAAAGTAATGGGTATAAGACAATAAAAAACTGGCAACCACAACATTGTCTTTTTTGCGAGAAACTCTTGCTACCAAATGCAGAGGCTGCATGCGAATGGCACGCAAAAATCTAAATAAGTTTTGGGCAGTGATGAAAAGGGCAAACCCAGAACACTTTGATAAAAGTGAGACAAAAAGTACAAAAACAGTTTTTCGATTTTTCAACAGTCGAAGGAGCTAGAGGGAGCTAGATTCTATCATTACTATTCAAAATGATGCTGTAATAAATCGAGCTGATAGTCAAACAAGAAAAGAAGAAGTGATATTTAGCTCAGAAACAGTCGCGTTTTTTTTTTACGTTCTCTCTCTGCACAAACTTTCTAAAACTTTTGCCTTCAAAGTTCATAATGGCCTTCTTGCAAAAGCTTTCTTCAACCGATTTAAATTATGGAAATTCTATTCGATCTCTATTAGAACAATTAATTATACAAGTTGATACCCAACAAAATAAGTTTATTGGGTTACGGGACGAACATGACAGACTTTTAACTGACAATTACGAACTGGAAAAACGAATTACCAATTTGGAGAGGTATTCATCTTACATGAATTTAAATTTTCATGGAACATCTGACGGAGGAGAGTATCCAGTACACTCAATCGTGAGGATCTTAAGGTCAGTTCAAATTTTCATTGAGCCCCAGGATATCGCAACGTGCCACTATCTGCCCGGAAAAAAGATAAAAATCGACCAATTATTTCAAAGTTTTTGTATAAACATCAAAAAGATGCGGTTTGGAACAAAAGATTTGATCTATGGGACTAGTAGATGGGGGGTGAAACTCGTGTTAATGAAAAGACAGGGATATTTTCAACTATTTTAGACGAGAAACAAATCTCTTGACGTCAACGCATAAATACCAAGTACAAATCAAGATACCAAATAGTAATACTAAATGGAAACCAATTGAAAATCGAAAAGAAGTCGATTTATTTATGGCAAATGATATTAGCTCGCACAGTGCAAGTCATAATGTCCCCACTAGAGGCGAAAGAGACTTTTGTGTGCCTGAATAATCCCAAATCAACAGAAAATTTTTTTCATCTATTGGAACACCTGGAAAAAGAAAACGAATTGTGGCCTTCCATTCTCCTAGCAGTCAATACAATCAAAGCAATGGTATACATGAGGAGAAAATAGACAAGTTATGTTGCCTTGTGGAGAAATTGATCGAAAGAAATTCTCCACCTTCAAAAAAGTTTTCTACTTCTGGCGACGATATGATTGATGATACTACTATGAACAGCAACAAAAAGGAATAAAAAGATTCGTAGCAACAGGTTATTTTAAAAAGCGGAAATAACAATTTTCTGTAACAAAGTTTTTGTGTTCATATTTTAAGGGATTTCTAATGGGCAGCGACGGGAATTTGTTTTTTCCAAATGTATAATCATTGCGTAGTCATCATGACCAACTGAAAGTAATTGTTGCTTCACTAAACCGACAACCATTAGTCATTGCCCTTTGGGAAATCAGGCTAAGCTACAATGACTCATTGTATTTGTATCATTTAGATGGGTCTCAAAAAAAATTTTGTAAATAGATAAAATTGCAGGAGAGGGGGTCTGGCTTTTTTTAATAAAAAATAAAATCAATTATTTTTTCATGAAATTCTGTCGAATGACATTGAGAACATTTTGTTAACTTTGAATTTTGGCAAAAAACTGACTTTAAACATTTGTTCATTGTACCGACAACCATCAATGAATTTCAGACAATTTTTATCGCAATTTGAAAATTTACTCTTGGATATGAATTCGAAAAACACTGATCATTGCATGATTGTTGGTGATATGAATATTGACACTTTAGGTATCGCGCGTAATTGTCATAATATTGATGAATATCAATTGCTAGTGAGCTCTTTTGGTTACTCAATATCAAATAGAGAAGCAACAAGACAAACTCATGCAAGTTCTACTTGCATTGATCATTTCCTTACTAAGGTTCACCTGAATGTCACTACTCTGAAAACATCATTGAGCAATCATTATGCTTTAGTTGCACCGATAGCAAATTTTCTTAGAAGACACCCAGTCAATGGATATTCAATGGCGAAATTTCAAATTTTTGCAAAAAGAACAAAATGTTTTCAATTTTTTGTTTGTTATTGAGAAAAAAATTAAAAGAAATGCCGGGGAAGATATTGATTACATGCTAAATAAATTGACAAAAACAGGTTTGGAAGTATTTGATCGGTTCTCTTCCCTCCGAAAAAGTCAAAGCGTTATCAAAAAACATGGATAACCCCAGATATTTTTAAAATGTGCAAGAAAAGACTCATTACATGCAAAAATGGTTTAAAAAATCCAACACAAGAAAATATTGACAGTTTTAGAAAATTTAGAAATACGGTGAAACTGGCCATAAGACGTGCTCAACGAAAACATCTAAATAAAAAAAGGAAGATTCGTCATCATCAAAACTAATGTTTCAAGTTTTTAACAACTTTTGTGGAAATAAAAAAGTACCCCAATCCGAGGTTGAACCAAATACCCGGAATGATTTTTTTGTGAGTATTGGAAAACATCTTAGCGAATCTATACCCTTAGCTGGATCTGCCTCAAGGCATTTCGAAAAAAATCCTTCTAGATTTCTAGTTTTCAAAACTGATGGACACGAAGTCAACAAAATTATCACTGCTCTAAAACCAAAATCTTCTTGCGGTCATGATGGGCTATCAAAAAAATGGTTAAACTGTGTGCACCTGTCATCTATGTTTTCTTGACGAAAATTTTCAACAAATGTTTTGATAGTGCCTATTTTCCCGACTCATGCAGAGTTGCCAAAATTATTGCCAATTTCAAAGATGGAAGCAAACAAAATGCTAGCAACTATTGACCTATTAGCCTACTGATGGTCTTCAGCAAAATCTTTGAGAAGTTACTACATAAAAGAATGTTGTCTTTTATCAAAAAACACAATAGTATTATACCAGAGCAATTTGATTTCCATGGAAAACATTCTTGCATCCATAAAATTGCAAGGGCAACTGAATTTATGAGAAAGATTGTAGATCAAGATAAAATGGGATTAGCACTTTTCATAGACTTGAAGAAGGCATTTGACATAGTTGACCGATCAATTCTTTTGGAAAAGTTAAATGCATATGGTTTTCGAGGCAAATTTAATGATCTCAATTTAAGTTATTTAACAAATAGACAGCAGTACGTAGAAAACACAAGGGGTAGATCCTCTAAAAAACAAATAGAATGTGGGGTGTCCAGCAGGGATCTGTTCTTGGTCCACTTTTTTTCGTACTATATATCAATGATATTAACAAAATCGTAACAAAGACTGAAATAAGCTTTTTTGCTGATGATACTGCCATTCTTGCATCTTTTCCAACATTGAGAACATCCGATGATTTTAAGAATGATTTAAGGAAAACAGATGACTGGTGCATTTGTAGCAAATTGTCGATTAGCTCTACAAAATGTAAAATCTTACCTTATGGTAAACCTTGTTTTGATACAAAATTTACACTGGTAGGTAAAAACGTTAGTTTTACTAAATGTTTGAAAAATTTAGGTGTTCAAACTGATCATCAACTTAGATTTAACGACCATGTAAATTTGTCTGCGAAAAATTAGCAAGATTTAATGGAATCATGTACAAAGGCCGATGTGTATTTTCGAAAAATAGTCACTAAGGTTTTATTTAGCTCATATGGTACCAATAATATCATATGGTCTTCTGGTATGTGGTAGTACTAGCAAAACAAATCTGGAAAAAGTTTATTTATTTCAGAAAAGGATACTGCGAACAAGTTTCTTTAAACGAAAATTTGAACATAATACTTCGAAATTTATTGAACTTGGTTTTGAAACAGTTCATGAAATCTATTTAAATCAATTGTTCAAAGAGACAATTTTCCAATACCTAAAACGTTCTCCATTAGACTATCTGAATACTGATAATTTTACTTATCGAAGAAGTACACGTTCTACCTCAAATGGAATGATTCTCTTTTACCGCTGCAAAACAAAAATGATGGAAAATTCTTTCTCTTATAAAATTGTAAAAAACTTTTTGATGTCAAATAGGCTTCTTCCACATAACATTGAAACTTACTCTGATGACAAAACTGTAGAAACTTTTTAAAAATTGTGAAGGAAAACTACATTATTGATAATGTAAAGCTTATCGACTATTTTTTCTAATTAATATGAACTGATCTTTGTCGTTGCTTAATTGTAATGGTTATCCCGGGGGTAGCTACTTGTTAGGCTGAACAGCCTGTTCTAGCTACCCTGATGCAGTGAATGATTTTGCAGATTGTACTTTCTTCACTGTATCGAATAAACGATATGAATAGTCAAGATATATTAAATCAGTTTCCTAACCGAGCAAAAGGTCGTAGCGAAAGATTAGCAGTTCTATTCAATTGATATTTTTTAGATTTTTTGTTATTCTTCAACCGGTGCTTAAATTGTCTCAATAAGCAAAGGTGGAATCTAAATTATTCGTTTGCAAAAAGACAGATTTCATTCGGCTTCAAGTTATGTGATATTAAAAAAATTGAAGCTTAGGTTAGGAAAAAGTAGAAAAAAAACACTTGATTTTGATTAAAAACAACTAGTACAAAAACAGTACAACTCCTGCATTTTGATATTAAATTTAATTGAATTTTTAATTCTGAAGCTATGCAAATATATGAAAAAAAGTTGCAAAATTTGATAATTCATTTTTGAAAATTGTACTCATTAGACAACAATATGTTAAGTGAGTTATTCTGGTATTTTTTAAATAAAATTACTCTACTGAAGCTGAAAATTGGTTTTTGAACCATTTTCTTTCTCTCTGCTTCGGTACACGAATGCGTACAGGGGAAAGTTACTGTGTTCAATTTGCTCTTGAGGCGTTCTTGACAGGCTTGCTTGCTGTCATTTGAATTCCTCGCAAAAGAACTAACTGAGTTCCTAAATTTAAATTTAGCAATCAACCACAACCGGTCTGTAGTAGCTTGAGCCAAAAATTAATTGCAGCGCAAAGAAAAAAAAACAATAAATCCAACTTTTTATTCGCACACCTGAAAATTACACGTTTTCAGACGTGTACATATTGAAAACTCGCCGTAATTTAGCTAACCGAAGGAATCATTTTAGCTAAGATCAGTTGAGCCAGCGTGATTCTGTTTTTTATATTTGTAAAATAAATCGCATCTCTTTAGCAATTTTCTATGTACCATTTCGCCAGTAAATTTTTTTGAAATCTGTTGAAATTATGCATCTCAAAAAACTGAAAATTAAAAAAAGCAGTTCTAATTTTTGTTGGTATATGAATTTATACCGCTACTATTTTGAGCAAATTTCAGGGTTTTTTATGGCAATTTGATCTCAAAAAGTTTTTGCAATTTGATCTCAAACAAAAAGAAAGATTAGAGTTAGGAAGATTATTAAAAAAAAAACTATTCTTTTCAACTGTTTTACAAAAAAATTTAAACTTTTTTCAAGCCATTATAATTTTTCAATTAAAATTTACTTTTCTAACAAAATGGGCCGTTATCACTTTATAAAACGTACCATGGTAATGCTCTCTGATGGCTAGAGCTTTGATTGCAAAGAAAAGTTTTTAAGCTTCCCCAAAACAACAATTCTCTTAAAATTTAACTGGCTATGACAAACACAAAAAACCAAAGAGTGTTTGATTGCTAAAAATGTTGAAGGCAAGAAGAGACACTTGTCGAGAAGATCAATTACGGAAAAAGGAAAAAAAAACAGAACGCAAAATTGTTTTTTAAAAACTAGCAAGAAATAAGGATAACGGATAGTTGTGCAAGTAGCACTGAATGGTCCCAGTACTATGTTTTAAATTGAATAAATCTAAAAATCTTCAAAACTGATTAATATGAAGATTGAACAACCCACAAAAGTTCAAATTTTTCAAAATTTTCTTTAATATCACTTTGAATTTTCCGTTCATTTACTGTTGATTTTTTTTGCAAAGGGCAACAGTAGTAGATGAAAAACATTAGGGTTGATATTTTCTATAAATAAAGAAAGGCACAAAGATACATTTGAACAGTTTTACTGAAATTTACGGTCATCAAGTTTAGTTTTAACATGGTCCAGAAATAAGTCAAGAAACCAGAAAGACTCGAACAAGTTTGTGCGAAGACTAACAGTTTCTTACTTTAATTCTGGAATCCAAATGACGATTGATGCTTTAACATTTAACCCCCAATGAATTTCTTTTCCTTGATCTAATCAGAATCGGGAAAGAAAAAAATTGCGTGAAAAAGGCGGGACAAAAACAAATATACGCCCCATGCTATTGCAATGCCTTTGTAAAAGTACAAACGAAAATAATTTACTGTGATACCAGCCAATAACTCCCAGAAACTAACTATACAATCAAATTTTACAAAAGTCTCAATAAATTTTGAAAATATGTCATTTTGAGATAACTCTTGGTTGAAAACTTCCAAAATCTGAAAATGAGATTTTTTTGACAACATAAATTGAAAGACTGATCAAGAAATTTGGATCAAACAGTTCACTTTTTTAATGAGAATCTATTTTATGCCAGGGCATAGGAAAGCATATTTTGATCAAATGCTTTTGAAAAATTTGGTTTGGTTATGGTGTTTAAAAAAAAGAGCTTTCAGACAATTGACTAACTAAATGTTAAGGAAGTCATAATTAAGCTACCTAATTTAGCAGAAAATAATCCAAGAGTTCCCTCATCCAAGTTTCTAAGTTATGTTTTTTAATGCATACACAAACAACCACAGAAACTTTCAAGAGTAGCCATTAACTTGCATATCCTTAAGTAAAAAAAAATCATGGCTCTTTCCTGGAATTTAAAAGTGATTTTTTATAGCTTGATACCCCCTTGATACCAGTCTCAACAAAATTGGAACCTTTGAAACAGTTTTTTTTTCAATCTGTCGAAGAATTTCAATTCGAAAACGAAAACCAACATGCTGAAAAAAGCCCGAAAGAAAAAACCAATTACGATTAAAGCAACTAATAGTAAAAACAGAATATCAGCATAGCTTGTTATGTTATTGCAATCATTATTTTCAGCCCATTTAGGCCGCACTTTATGGTTAACATAATTTTTAATCGAACAAAAGTCTAGTATTCGATTTGCATCAATTGAGAGATAAATAATATGTCCAAAAGCTTAAATCAAAACTACAACTATAAATAAGCTGCTAAATTGTGATTCCATAAATTTTTGTTATAAGATGATTATAAAACTTTCCCTCAAATAAGATGATTCCATTAAAACATTTTTCAATTTTTTGTAATGAAATAATCTTTTGTCTCCGTTTATTATTATCTTAAAAGAGTAAAATCAGACATTTAATCTCCACCGAAATATTGTTATTTGAAAATTCTTTACTTTCAACTCCATGTGAAGTATTTGGTCTTTCAAAAGTTTCTACTCATTGCTTCTTTATATTTAATAAAAAAAGAATAAAAAATCGATTATCAAAAATTTTTATCAAGTTTGAAAAATTTTATAATCCATATAAAATCAATTTAAGCGGATTTTTTTGAACTGTCTTTCTGTTTTCCATTTGGAAAATAACCTAGTGAGCAACGCGGAAATTTAGCAAAACGAGTGTACGACCTACTCGCTTTCAAAAACTAAATGTTTTCAAATTGCGATTCCGTTAACTTCTCCCCCCTTACGCTTACCCTTTTGCCCTACTACAACGACTCAACCCAACGTTTGTCTCTTTGCCCCCACCCACACCTGAACCCACCCACAACCCCTACTTGACAACCTGAAACTTCCCACCACCACTTGAATCACCAACCCTACCCCTCCACTCCCCCACCTGAAACACCCGCTTCCTGACCTGAACGAGCTACACCCCTCCTTCACCCTCCTTCATCTCAATAAAATGGATAAAATCGACTATGATGGACGTTTTTTGTTTTTATCTATAAAAGTGAAAATTAACCTATTGTTATTTATTTGCAATGGATTTTAATGCTTTGATAAATAATAGCAAAATAATCTATTTTGAATTAATTAGAATTGATTATTTTTGACTTCTATAGACACTGACAATAAAAGTCAAAATGCACCGATTTTTCTCCATGGAACTTCAGTGCGGGTATAGCCAAAAGTCTTAAACATTTGTCTCGGAAATTCAAAAAATTTGCAGGAAATCTTTGAAAACTAGAAAATTGCAACATCAAAATAACATCATTCGAAAACATATATTAGAAACAACGGGAAAAATAACCCAATTCGGATTCATTGTATTTTTGGAAAAAAGGTTTAAGCCACAAGAAATCATCTAAATCATTACGAGAAAAAAAAATCGTCAAAAAATAATAACTAATGGTCAAAGTATATCTGAAAAAAAAAACACAGCAATAAGTGAGTGCGTGATTATGAGCTGAAAATTCTTCAATGAAATTAAACAATTGGGATTTCTCTAAATTAAGTCGGGAACTAAGCCTAAAATAATCGAAGGTTAAACCCAGAATAGTAACGCAACCTTTTTGTTCCGACCATTTAAATAATGGGAGGATCTTTGCATTCAGGCGCGTATTAGCTCGTTTTTTATTTTGTTTTCTCTTGTTTTTGTTCTCCACGCAAAATCAGCTAACAAATAATCATCGGAGAGAGTTGAGAATTAAACTTAACATTTTACAAAAAATCCTTAAGTCGTGATTCGAACGACATCAAAAAAAGGGTTAAAAAATTTTCCCAGTGTCATAAAAACCGGTTTATCCAAGGTGTAATATTAAGAATACTTCTATAGTTTTTCTACAAGTGGTGTAGAAAAATGCATTTAAAAACACAAAAAGATTTAAAGAAAAACTATTTTTTTGGTCTTTTTTTTTGCTTTTTTGGTCCTTTTTTGTGAAAATACAGTCAGAAAGGCCAAAAAAAATAGCTGAGAGCATTAATAGCTAAATTTAATGGCTTATAGGCTTCCAATATCTTAACTTAAGTTAAAAAAAAAATTAGTTTACTGCAGTTTTATGAGTATTATTTTTGCAATCAAATCCTTCAATAATTCACAAAACTTGAAGTTTTTGATTCCAAAAAAGTGAACTGGTTCTGAGAGGGGAGCGGTGGTGAATTGATTACGTCTCCGCCTCTCAATCGACAGGTCGGATTTTGGAGGCCCACCATGATCCGTGCTCGTTGCTTGAGGGTGAGGCAACAATAGACAGCCCAGAAAAATAACCAAAAAATATGCATACAATTCTTAAGCAGGGGCACAACAGCCGTTTTCCGTGATGAGATGTACAACTTGTATGTTGGTCTTTCCTCTCGTGGAGAAATGGTCTGAACTAAAACTTCAAAAAAATGAAAAATTTCAAACAATTTTTTTTTTGGTTTTTCGAGACGTTTTTCTACAAAACTTGTTTTCCATTTTGCTTATGTTAGAATGACTGTCGAATTTGTCTAATCTATAGTTTCTTGCTCTGTGTTACTTGCACAGTAACCGGCTATCTTTGTTTCAATGTGGTTTCATTCAAACACTTATTAAGTATGCAATGCAAACGGCTTGGTCTTATTTGGAAATAACATGCTGTATTAGAGAATATAATTGATAATTACAAAAAATGGAAATTCAGCCGACGTAAATTGAATCAAAAACTACAAGCCTAGAAAAAACAGCTTTTTTAAAATTAGGTTTCAACCACAGAACAAAGTAATAACAGAACATAATATGAACCATGTAATCTTTTGAACTATTTAATATGGACCTGGGTCAGCATCTGCATATATTGTCAACTTCACGTTTCTTGCAAAATTTTCAAAATTTGTACAATGAAAAAAAAACTAGTTACCGATTACATGACACCTGCTAGTGTAATATTAGGACTGCTTCTATAACAAAAACTTTTTAAAAAATTCAGAAATATGCGAAACAATTCTAAACCTGGACTTACTTTTTGGTTCCGATGTGATGATGACGCATCAGCTCTGCATTGCCAGAATCACAGAATAACAACAGGGTCAAAATTGATAACACAACAAATTGTAAACTACAATTGAACAGAATGTATTCGGTTAATAATTTACTCGTCATAACAAATCAGTTATCCGCAGGCAATAAGTCAGTAATAGTTAATCAATCTTACACAGGAAAAAGCAGATAATGTAATTTCAGAAAGTGGGAAGTTAAGTTTTACCGTATAAAGCAATTAAAAATTGGCGCGATCGACCCAATTTGACGCCCTTTTTGAAATCCCGTTGCCAATAATCTGAGTGCCGCAGAGCTTGTTATTAGAATTGAGTGGCGCTAGTCCTCAGCATCATTTCTTTGTTTCTTCACTTTTTGCCCAAATTCGTCTCAAATTGGGCGCATTCGTAATGTCTCGAGGGGGCCAAGGCTGTGAAGTTACACACGTAGAAGAGCGCAAGATGAAAAGGTAGTTTATTACAGACCTCTGGGACGGAAAACAATTCCTGTTCACATAATCCCTCATCAGTTTAATTCGCTTGTTTACAGATAATGTCAGACAGGCAGACTTAAACATTGTAAAGGCCGATATTTAAGCCAGAGACACAATTATTTAACTCCAGATTAACAACTTCTATTTATAATTAATACCATTATTCTGCATATATGTAATAATATTTTTTTTTTCAATAGATTAATGGATTTTTTTTTCAATAGCTTGCCTGTGGCGAAGAAACTTTACCAAATTATTGTCTATTTAGTTACCACGAGACGCTCAAAAAAATAAATTTTTTTCCCATTCAGAAAAATTGAAAAATCAGGGACATATATAAGACTTTCTTTATGTGGGGGGCTGAGATTTTCGATAACATTTCAAAAAACTTGTCACATTTTTAGAGTACAGACAGAACAGTATAAAGTCAGTAACATTTTCTGAAAAAAAAAATAGGCCAAAATGGCGTTTTCGGGCACTTTTTGGAACGTTTTGTTCCCCCGCAAAATTATTATATATATATATTGGCGCCCGACGCGCCGTTCGAAAAATTTTAGGTTGGTCGGCCAAAGATAGATGTCTCAAAATAATGCCATAATGCCAAAGAAGGTACCCTTTGGTTGGCGAGGGGGTCGAATCTCTGAAAAGGGATGGTAGCGGGTAGCGGACGAAACACCCTCCCCCCCACCCCTGCAATAAATATCTATTTTTTTAAATTTCTCCTCCCACTCCTTGATTATTATTTCAAAAAAATTGCAGAACAACTAGCGATTATTAATTTACCTTATCAATAAAAAATTGATGTTAAATTGAATGAAGGGAAGACTTTACAAATGATAAATAAAAAACACTGTGTGATTTAGTTATAGGCTGTTAGGTTGATGGATACACGAATAACTAATTATTAGCTCAAAAAATCAAAATCCTTATCTTCGATCTCAAGTTAGAAAAAAAATCACAATCAGGTCAATTCGCAACAAGCCGAAAGAAAAGGAAGGTACTTTTGAAATGTTTAATTAAATTAGTTCTTAAGTGAAGAAAGTCAGTCATCATGATAATTGTTTTTTTCTTTCTATTAAATCGATGCCACTTTCGGCATCCAGAAAAAAAAAGAGAACAAAATTTAAAAAGGGCAGCATATCAACACGCCTCAAGGGAGAAGATACTTTCTAAAGCGTGTTGGTCTTCGTTAAAAGGGTAACAAAATGATTCACAAGAGAATATCCAATTTGAAAAAAGACTGGAAACAAAATGTTAATTCAATTTATCATCTGACAATTTACTAATGCCTTAAGGACAAGGGTTGCTTTGAAATTAAATTTGCTGAAGTTTATCAAATAACCTGCCATTTTTGAGAAAAAAAAGACAGCACACAGGCTAATGTTTTCGAAGAGTTCAGAATTAAGGATTTAATCAGCTTTTTTTGTAACAGCGCATGAAAACTGATTATCAACTACTAAATTTCGTGTCTCCGTTCCATCAAAAGCTATATAAAAAAGCCCACTTTAAAATGTCAGAACGTAAGGCAAATTTCACGCAGGCACTTAATCAGAAACGCCGGATACTTTTGCCCATACAAAAGAGTTAAAAGTAAAGTAAGCTCCAAAGGTAAACGAGCTGTCCAATATACCAAAAAACTTGAATCCATCATTGACTGTGGACTCAATTCTCTAGTCAGAAATGCGTTTTTCGCAAATCGAAAAAATCTAATTGTAGGGTTCTAGACGGCGATCAGAAAACAACGGAATTTAGACGATAACTTCCCGGGTCGAGGTGCTTGATTTATGTTTCAACCGTCTTGACCAAAGTTTGGTATGTTTCAACTTTCTCGACCAAATTTTGGTACATTTCGATTTTCTCGAACAAATTTCGGTTTGTCTCGGCTTTCTCGAGACCAAAGTTTGGTATATTTCGACTTTCTCGACAAAATTTTGCTTTTTTTCGACTTTGTTAGACCCAGTTCCGATATGTTTCAACTTTCTCGGCCAAAATTCGATATGGTCCGACTTTCGCGACTGTCTTGACCGACATTTTCAAAAAGTTCGTTTGATCGACCAGTCATAGATATGTTTCAATTTTCTCGGCCAAAAATGGGTAAGTTTGACTGTCTCGACTACATGGGTAAGTATCGACTATTTTTCGAAGAAATACTGCCTTCTTTCTTACAGTAAATCAATTTGCCAACAAATTAAGTTTCTCTAGATGATGTAATACAACTAAGCTATTTGTATAGGGTTTTAGGAAACTAGACGACAATCAGAAACTAACGGAATTTAGACGATAGCTTCCCGGTTCGAGGTGCTTTATTTATGTTTCGACCGTCTCGACCAAATTTCGGTGTGTTTCGACTTTCTCGCCCAAATTTTGATATAATTCGACTTTCTCGACAAAATTTTGGAATATTTCAACTTTCACGAACAAAAACTGGTATGTTTTGGCCGTCTCGACCAAATTTTGGTATATTTCAACATTCTCGACCAAATTTGGGTATATTTCGACTTTATCGACCAAAATTGGTATGTTTCGGCCGTTTCGACCAAATTTCGGTGTGTTTCGACTCTATCGACCAAATTTTGGTACATTTCGAATTTCTCGACAAACTTTGGTTTGTTTCGACTTTCTCGACCCAACAAAAAAAAAAGATTTCGACTATGTTCAACCCAGATATGTTTAGACTTTCTCAACCAAAACTCAATATGTTTAGACTATCTCGACCGACTTTTTTTTTAAGTTTGTTTGTTTGACCCGTCATAGATATGTTTGAATTTTCCCAAACTTCTGAAACAAAGCAAGTCAAACATGCTTTTTTTGGAAATGTTTGCAAATTTGGTTTTTCTCAGCACGCATTTCCATCTAAAGTTGATCTATTTTGGTACAAAGGGCTTACAGGAACATTTCGGCCGTTATAAAACACCAAAGTTTGAAAATACAAACACAAGCAGAATAAAAATATAATTACCTACAAGAGTTTTCAATTCGGCGAAGTGTTTTCGACTCAAAAAAATTAGACATACGTTCGCTTTGCTGATAGAAAACATCTCGAATCTAATGAAAAAAAAACCGAAATCTACGGTTACTATAGAAATTTTACTCATGATTTCGATCCCAAATACACACGCGCGTTTAGACAAAGTCAATTCTGTAGTCTACACAATATAGCGTAGCAAATTGAATATCAAGAGTCATGATTATGACAAAATAGAACAAAAAATGAGCTTTAAACAATTCAAAACACCTGTTTAAAAGTCAATAATATTGGTAATAAGTTCGTTTTTCAAATTGAAGTTATTGAAGCGGGTTAAGTTTTTCCCACAACCTGGCATTTTTCAGTTATCAAAACAAGATCACTTTGATAGACAGAGGTGAAGTGGAGCTTCGCACCAAACGCGATACAACACAAACATAAGCAGAAATATCAAAAAAAAAACTTTGAGAGGTGATTAAAAACTAGTTAAACTTTAATTTGTCTCTGTATCAAAAAAAAACTAGGGGCTTAAAGCTGGAGATACGTGTTTGATATTGAATGAATTTGCTATACTGATGCGGCACAAAAAATGCGATTTCAAGAATTGTATTTTGCCCAAAATCTTAGTTGTTTTTTACTATAATAATAGAGAAGAGTAAAAGGTTATAAGATATCAATTTTTCCAGAGCGACAAAGTTTATCTTACAAAAAATAAGGAGCTGCCGCTTCTGCGGGAACAGTTATTGTGCCCGAATCTTCCAAGTGAAATTGTATCTCAGAGTTAATTGTGTATGTTCTACGAAAATTCAAAAAGCTTGTAAAAAGCGTTAAAAGACTTTCCAAATCCATAATTGTTACTGCAAAAAGCAGGCTGTGGCCGCTTAAGCAAAGAATATTCCCAAAACCAGGTTTTTCGATTGAACACATCTCGAGAATTGAGGCGGTAATTTTTGCGTAAAATCAAGAAATTTTCAAAAACCTGTCAATGATTCAAAATTTTCTCTTGTTTGAAGGAAATAACTATATTCTCAATTAAACTAGGCATAATCAATAATAGAGCTAGTTTTCTAGCAACCTATAGATTCGAACATTAGGGATCAGAGCTTTTTAGTGAAAAAAAGTGCGTTGCCGCTCATGCAGAAAGAATTCACGCAACCTCCATTTTTGATTGAACTCAAAAACGCAGATTTGGAAGCATAGTTCTTCAAAAAAAAGTCAGAAAGTTTTATTTTTCTGAGGGCCATTTTTGTGAGAAATTATTTTGTGAGAAAAGATTTGGGCGTAGTCGCGTATGCAAAAGAGCTTCCACAGCCTGCTGTTTGGGTTGAACTCAAAATCTTAGACATGACTGGTTAGACTTTGAGAATAATCAACTTAAAGGCGAAGCAGAGCTTGTCACCACTTGCGACGCAACAACTGTCATCCAAATTTTCCAAAGACACTCGATCGAACCATCGGTAAACTGAATTGATGAAAGAATCAAAAACCACTAATTCTTATTCACTTTATAAATACGTAAATTAAAGACAATTAATACCAAAAAATGTTATCGAAAATTTCAGGAGCTTCGACAAATTAGATTAGAAACAACAAATGTTATCTGAGAAACTTTCGAAGTTCAATTTCATAATAACTCAAAACCTTAAAACTTCATTTAATTAGTTCAACAAAAAAAGATAAAAAACGAATGAAACACTAAAAATAACAAGAAATACAACTAGACACTGTTTACGAATGATTTTGAACAACTATCAAGACAAAAAAGGCAATTTTATCTCCAGAAAAAAAGAGAACCCGATCAGACAAGAACAACAATTTGATAGGAAAAAAAACGATTTACCGAAAAAATGAAACAAAAAAAAATTACCAAATATAAAAGAAAAAGATATGACAATGAAATTTCAATTATAAACGTTTTATCCAAAACCAGCTCAAAATTATTTCAACGTGAGAAAAAAATTAATAATTTTTTTTAAATTAGAGATCAAACAAAAGGATAATTTATAAATGCGTCAAGCAATTATATACAAAATAATCTAAAAATTTAATTTTTGTAATTTCTGATTTGATAGCCCTTCAAGCTTACCTAGTTACCATTTTTACTGTCCTTACACAATCAAACTACGCAAAACTGGAGGAACAAAAATTAGCAGACAGCAACTAAAATAGACTTAGCAAAACAATGAACTCTACTAGCAATTTTATTTTATATAATCAAAACTTTTGAAGTTAATTGATTCTTTTGCGCTGAAAATTCAGCCTTGCTTGGTTCCCGTTCAATTTTTAATTGTATCAGCTACTTTCCAAAACAATATGGGCTAAATTTTCATTTAATGATGAACAACTTGAAAAAAAAACAAACAACAAACATGCAAAAACACAAACTCATTTAACTACAATAAAAAATTACAAAGAAACAGCTGATTGAGCAAACAAATTCGTAAAAGGTTAAAACTAAAGTAATTGTGCAAACTGAAAAAAAAAATCAATCATTTTTGATTTTTCAAAATTAAAACTATCATTTTAAATATGAAGGGTCTGGGAAAGTGTTTTAGATTTGTCCAAATTATTTCCAAAGACTTCTTATAAAATCAAAGAAAAAAAATGAAAAAAAAATCATTCGGAAATTGAGCCGATAAAAATAAAGCCGACAATTGGCGCAAAAAATACAATTAAAGGTACTCATAACAAGCACACAAGGCATATACCTAACTTGCAAATACTACTTTTACCAATGCAGTAAACTCAGATTTGAGAGGTGGTATTTTCTAGAAAAAATCAAAAATGTGGCTCAATTTTTCCCCTACCATTTTTTTTGGAGGCTGTAGACAGAGCAGTCAAGTAAAAAAAATTCTGGGGAAATATACAAGCACACAAAAGAGTAGTCGATCTTTCAATTGAATTTTCATCAAACCGATTGGCAAACATACAACCAATTTGAAAATAGCGGAGAAAAGTATTAAAACTGTGTTTTTCTTGAAACGACCCAAAATTAGGTCATTAAAACGATAAAAAAAGCAAAAAATGTTTCTGCAGAGGTATGTTTTTTAGCGAAACAAAAAATACAAAAAAAGACAAAGTCAAAGTGAGTAAAATTACAAATTGTACGAATAAATCAAACACTAAAAGCAACTATTATAAAAAAAGAGAAAAAGAAGAAAAAACGATTCTAAGCAGCAGAAAAAAAAACGATTCTAAGATGTGACAACTAAAAAGACACCAAATAAGCAGACAAATAGTTGGCTGACAAATTTCTTGGAAACAGAGAATACTTACGGTTATTATGCATTAAAATCGAGAACAGAAAGCAAACTTAAGATTTTTTAATTACTAATTTTTTTCTAGTTTGCTCTCTGTTCTCGATTCGGATTGGTTAATACAGTGTTTTTCTACTTTATAATGGGTCTGCTTGAATACTTTTCCACTTTTTGCTTCGTAACCGTTAGCATCTGAGACCACTTTGCTTACACGCCATATGAATTTCAAGCTAAACTTCAACTAAGCTACTATTCTTAGGATCTAGAACAACAGGCCGACGGGACTTCAAACCGACAGGATTTCAAGTCAAATTTTCAACTTTACATCTTTACGCTATTGTTTTATCTGTAAAATGGTAATTTTCAAAAATTAGGACCAAATTAGTCCATAATATTTGTTACTCATTACAATGCACCATTTAGGAGTGGCATCCGTGTGTACATAACTGCTCATAACAGTCTTCAAAATAACAACATTCCACAGCTTTTGAGAAAACTTTTGGCTTGAAAGCCCTAATTTTACAATTCGGCTTCAAGTTCCGTCTGCCTAATGTCCGGCACCACTATTTTGGTAACGCTTTTTACACAGCAGCTATGGTTTTTCAAAAGCTGTACATTTCGTGCAGAGATAAGATACACTAAATTTTTGTTTTTTGTTTCAGTTTTTTCCAATAGCCGACTTCGATTTCGCAATATTTGAAATTTCATCTATCTGCTGATTTTTTAATTGAACATTTTAATTTTAATGGCCTGGATTAATCCGCTTTCTGTGATATTTTTCAATTTTTGTAAAATTTTTAAATCCTAAAAACTGATATTCAATTGAATACTCAATGGCTGAAATTAACTGCAGATAAATTTCCAACATTCAATATCTCCATCATGACGGACGCCACAAATAACACATGCCTTTTAAATCATCAAAGAACTGTCGCTAAAAATACCACGTCGGTCTTTCAACACGATTTCGAAGATCGGAAAACAGTTGACATTATGCGAGTACCCAAAAATGATCCGACCTAGGAAAATATAAAATATAGCTGCATTTCTTTGTTCAAGATTTTCTGCAGTTTTTTTGGGTGTAATCAATTCCAAAAATTTATCTGAATAGTAAAAAAAATCCAACACTCGTTGTAAGATTGGCGCTGAGCATTTTTTTGAAACTCGAATCATCAAAGAAAAAAATTATAATGAAATGAAATCACGTTTTTGGTACATTTCGAATTTCTCGACAAAACTTTGGTTTGTTTCGACTTTCTCGACCCAACAAAAAAAAAGATTTCGACTATGTTCAACCCAGATATGTTTAGACTTTCTCAACCAAAACTCAATATGTTTAGACTATCTCGACCGACTTTTTTTTTAAGTTTGTTTGTTTGACCCGTCATAGATATGTTTGAATTTTCCCAAACTTCTGAAACAAAGCAAGTCAAACATGCTTTTTTTGGAAATGTTTGCAAATTTGGTTTTTCTCAGCACGCATTTCCATCTAAAGTTGATCTATTTTGGTACAAGGGGCTTACAGGAACATTTCGGCCGTTATAAAACACCAAAGTTTGAAAATACAAACACAAGCAGAATAAAAATATAATTACCTACAAGAGTTTTCAATTCGGCGAAGTGTTTTCGACTCAAAAAAATTAGACATACGTTCGCTTTGCTGATAGAAAACATCTCGAATCTAATGAAAAAAAAACCGAAATCTACGGTTACTATAGAAATTTTACTCATGATTTCGATCCCAAATACACACGCGCGTTTAGACAAAGTCAATTCTGTAGTCTACACAATATAGCGTAGCAAATTGAATATCAAGAGTCATGATTATGACAAAATAGAACAAAAAATGAGCTTTAAACAATTCAAAACACCTGTTTAAAAGTCAATAATATTGGTAATAAGTTCGTTTTTCAAATTGAAGTTATTGAAGCGGGTTAAGTTTTTCCCACAACCTGGCATTTTTCAGTTATCAAAACAAGATCACTTTGATAGACAGAGGTGAAGTGGAGCTTCGCACCAAACGCGATACAACACAAACATAAGCAGAAATATCAAAAAAAAAACTTTGAGAGGTGATTAAAAACTAGTTAAACTTTAATTTGTCTATGTATCAAAAAAAAACTAGGGGCTTAAAGCTGGAGATACGTGTTTGATATTGAATGAATTTGCTATACTGATGCGGCACAAAAAATGCGATTTCAAGAATTGTATTTTGCCCAAAATCTTAGTTGTTTTTTACTATAATAATAGAGAAGAGTAAAAGGTTATAAGATATCAATTTTTCCAGAGCGACAAAGTTTATCTTACAAAAAATAAGGAGCTGCCGCTTCTGCGGGAACAGTTATTGTGCCCGAATCTTCCAAGTGAAATTGTATCTCAGAGTTAATTGTGTATGTTCTACGAAAATTCAAAAAGCTTGTAAAAAGCGTTAAAAGACTTTCCAAATCCATAATTGTTACTGCAAAAAGCAGGCTGTGGCCGCTTAAGCAAAGAATATTCCCAAAACCAGGTTTTTCGATTGAACACATCTCGAGAATTGAGGCGGTAATTTTTGCGTAAAATCAAGAAATTTTCAAAAACCTGTCAATGATTCAAAATTTTCTCTTGTTTGAAGGAAATAACTATATTCTCAATTAAACTAGGCATAATCAATAATAGAGCTAGTTTTCTAGCAACCTATAGATTCGAACATTAGGGATCAGAGCTTTTTAGTGAAAAAAAGTGCGTTGCCGCTCATGCAGAAAGAATTCACGCAACCTCCATTTTTGATTGAACTCAAAAACGCAGATTTGGAAGCATAGTTCTTCAAAAAAAAGTCAGAAAGTTTTATTTTTCTGAGGGCCATTTTTGTGAGAAATTATTTTGTGAGAAAAGATTTGGGCGTAGTCGCGTATGCAAAAGAGCTTCCACAGCCTGCTGTTTGGGTTGAACTCAAAATCTTAGACATGACTGGTTAGACTTTGAGAATAATCAACTTAAAGGCGAAGCAGAGCTTGTCACCACTTGCGACGCAACAACTGTCATCCAAATTTTCCAAAGACACTCGATCGAACCATCGGTAAACTGAATTGATGAAAGAATCAAAAACCACTAATTCTTATTCACTTTATAAATAAGTAAATTAAAGACAATTAATACCAAAAAATGTTATCGAAAATTTCAGGAGCTTCGACAAATTAGATTAGAAACAACAAATGTTATCTGAGAAACTTTCGAAGTTCAATTTCATAATAACTCAAAACCTTAAAACTTCATTTAATTAGTTCAACAAAAAAAGATAAAAAACGAATGAAACACTAAAAATAACAAGAAATACAACTAGACACTGTTTACGAATGATTTTGAACAACTATCAAGACAAAAAAGGCAATTTTTATCTCCAGAAAAAAAGAGAACCCGATCAGACAAGAACAACAATTTGATAGGAAAAAAAACGATTTACCGAAAAAATGAAACAAAAAAAAATTACCAAATATAAAAGAAAAAGATATGACAATGAAATTTCAATTATAAACGTTTTATCCAAAACCAGCTCAAAATTATTTCAACGTGAGAAAAAAATTAATAATTTTTTTTAAATTAGAGATCAAACAAAAGGATAATTTATAAATGCGTCAAGCAATTATATACAAAATAATCTAAAAATTTAATTTTTGTAATTTCTGATTTGATAGCCCTTCAAGCTTACCTAGTTACCATTTTTACTGTCCTTACACAATCAAACTACGCAAAACTGGAGGAACAAAAATTAGCAGACAGCAACTAAAATAGACTTAGCAAAACAATGAACTCTACTAGCAATTTTATTTTATATAATCAAAAATTTTGAAGTTAATTGATTCTTTTGCGCTGAAAATTCAGCCTTGCTTGGTTCCCGTTCAATTTTTAATTGTATCAGCTACTTTCCAAAACAATATGGGCTAAATTTTCATTTAATGATGAACAACTTGAAAAAAAACAAACAACAAACATGCAAAAACACAAACTCATTTAACTACAATAAAAAATTACAAAGAAACAGCTGATTGAGCAAACAAATTCGTAAAAGGTTAAAACTAAAGTAATTGTGCAAACTGAAAAAAAAAATCAATCATTTTTGATTTTTCAAAATTAAAACTATCATTTTAAATATGAAGGGTCTGGGAAAGTGTTTTAGATTTGTCCAAATTATTTCCAAAGACTTCTTATAAAATCAAAGAAAAAAAATGAAAAAAAAATCATTCGGAAATTGAGCCGATAAAAATAAAGCCGACAATTGGCGCAAAAAATACAATTAAAGGTACTCATAACAAGCACACAAGGCATATACCTAACTTGCAAATACTACTTTTACCAATGCAGTAAACTCAGATTTGAGAGGTGGTATTTTCTAGAAAAAATCAAAAATGTGGCTCAATTTTTCCCCTACCATTTTTTTTGGAGGCTGTAGACAGAGCAGTCAAGTAAAAAAAATTCTGGGGAAATATACAAGCACACAAAAGAGTAGTCGATCTTTCAATTGAATTTTCATCAAACCGATTGGCAAACATACAACCAATTTGAAAATAGCGGAGAAAAGTATTAAAACTGTGTTTTTCTTGAAACGACCCAAAATTAGGTCATTAAAACGATAAAAAAAGCAAAAAATGTTTCTGCAGAGGTATGTTTTTTAGCGAAACAAAAAATACAAAAAAAGACAAAGTCAAAGTGAGTAAAATTACAAATTGTACGAATAAATCAAACACTAAAAGCAACTATTATAAAAAAAGAGAAAAAGAAGAAAAAACGATTCTAAGCAGCAGAAAAAAAAACGATTCTAAGATGTGACAACTAAAAAGACACCAAATAAGCAGACAAATAGTTGGCTGACAAATTTCTTGGAAACAGAGAATACTTACGGTTATTATGCATTAAAATCGAGAACAGAAAGCAAACTTAAGATTTTTTAATTACTAATTTTTTTCTAGTTTGCTCTCTGTTCTCGATTCGGATTGGTTAATACAGTGTTTTTCTACTTTATAATGGGTCTGCTTGAATACTTTTCCACTTTTTGCTTCGTAACCGTTAGCATCTGAGACCACTTTGCTTACACGCCATATGAATTTCAAGCTAAACTTCAACTAAGCTACTATTCTTAGGATCTAGAACAACAGGCCGACGGGACTTCAAACCGACAGGATTTCAAGTCAAATTTTCAACTTTACATCTTTACGCTATTGTTTTATCTGTAAAATGGTAATTTTCAAAAATTAGGACCAAATTAGTCCATAATATTTGTTACTCATTACAATGCACCATTTAGGAGTGGCATCCGTGTGTACATAACTGCTCATAACAGTCTTCAAAATAACAACATTCCACAGCTTTTGAGAAAACTTTTGGCTTGAAAGCCCTAATTTTACAATTCGGCTTCAAGTTCCGTCTGCCTAATGTCCGGCACCACTATTTTGGTAACGCTTTTTACACAGCAGCTATGGTTTTTCAAAAGCTGTACATTTCGTGCAGAGATAAGATACACTAAATTTTTGTTTTTTGTTTCAGTTTTTTCCAATAGCCGACTTCGATTTCGCAATATTTGAAATTTCATCTATCTGCTGATTTTTTAATTGAACATTTTAATTTTAATGGCCTGGATTAATCCGCTTTCTGTGATATTTTTCAATTTTTGTAAAATTTTTAAATCCTAAAAACTGATATTCAATTGAATACTCAATGGCTGAAATTAACTGCAGATAAATTTCCAACATTCAATATCTCCATCATGACGGACGCCACAAATAACACATGCCTTTTAAATCATCAAAGAACTGTCGCTAAAAATACCACGTCGGTCTTTCAACACGATTTCGAAGATCGGAAAACAGTTGACATTATGCGAGTACCCAAAAATGATCCGACCTAGGAAAATATAAAATATAGCTGCATTTCTTTGTTCAAGATTTTCTGCAGTTTTTTTGGGTGTAATCAATTCCAAAAATTTATCTGAATAGTAAAAAAAATCCAACACTCGTTGTAAGATTGGCGCTGAGCATTTTTTTGAAACTCGAATCATCAAAGAAAAAATTTATAATGAAATGAAATCACGTTCCGCAATTTATATGCGGTCAGAAAAAAAATAGCACGCCTAGTTTTTGTTTTTAAGAAACTCGTTTGTAACAACTAAGGCTCAAACCGACGAAAACCATGAAAAATCCTTGAGAAACCATGAAAAATCCTAGAGAAACCATTTGAATCCTTGAGAAAAGAACGTCCGCCTCCGTCCCCTCTAGCCTAAACCCGCTACTGTTCCATATAATTCTATACGTACAGAAAGTTGCGGTAAATATCTATGATAAACCTTTTACCTGAAAACAAAAACAAAAAAAAACATATTCTCTCATGTCAGAAAATTTACAACTTAAGTGAGAAGAATCTCATTAACAAATTGCATTAGAAAAACTACAAATTCTGTGCCATGAATCGCATTTTTTTTCGGTCGATCGGTCGAAATTGGATGTCAGTATATAGTACTAAAAGGGGCCTTTGAGTAGCGAGGGCGTCTAAAGAATTAACTTTCAATTGTCGATCTGGCGTCTAAGGAAGCCACTTTGAGTAGCCACGAAGTCAGCTACCGTAGAATGACTGGGAAAAAGAACGCCTATTTTGATTGAAAAAATTTTGAAAATTGGCAGAACTTTGAAAATTTGACTGAAAAAAATTTTGCCGGACAAAAATGCCCTTTTTCGAAACTTTTTGAGAACTTCAAAATTTTGACCAAAAAAGCAATTTTTTAGCGCGCGCTCCCATCTAACATTTAGTTTTTATTGACACCAAATGCGCTTGAAGATAGATTTCTCCTCTAGATATCTCAAATTATACATTTTCAATCTCATTCAAAAAGTTTTATAAGAACTTAAAACAAACTTTTTAGTTTTTGTTATACTTTTTACAAAACAATCGATTCAATGCATATAAAACGAAACGTTGCAAGGCTTTCTAATTCTTGGGTTGACCTCCATAGACCAAAAATGCTAAATCTACTATTCCATTAACTAAGTCTATGAAAAAAACTAATCATACAAATTTCATACATTTTGCACTATGATGTCATCGATTTTTCAAAGAACTGTTTTTTTTGTTTTGGCATAGAAGTCGGTGTATCGTAAAAAACATTTGTCAAAAAAACTAATCATACAGTTTCCATATACTTTTTTCCATAAATTTTGAAACTGCCCCAAAAATTTTCCAAAAAAAAGTTTTTCGCATGCAAAAATTAGATTTTTGTGCGCATAACATAATCCTGGAAACACTAATGTTGGATTTTTTCCGTTTCGCCTAATAATTTTTTTCGAAAACGCTAAAAACTCAGATTTTTTTGTATGGCATGTTTATGCATGCCTCGATCAATGTTTGATAACTAAGAAACTCAAATTTCAAAAATAATCATCGTCAAAACTTTTTGTCAAAAATTAAAAGTTCGATACTGTCGTCACATTATTTGTGTAAAACAGCAAAAAGACAATTCATGGCGTTTTCTATGCAAAGTAATTGCAAGACTGTCCAACTTTTGTGACTCCACCTTTAAGTAAGCCAAGGTCTTTGTCACTTGCGTTCAGTTACACAAAAACTTTCAGAAATTAAACTTAGAAAAAAGTTCAAACTTTTTGGTTTACGGAAAAATTTTTATCAAAAAATTTTCATATATGGAAAAATGCTTATCATAGAGATTTCATACAATTTTCTGTACGTATGGAATTTTATGAAATGGTATGGTAAGAAATTTTTCATATTTATGGAAATTGTATGATAAGTTTTGGTCAACCCATGTTGTGAGATACTTCTCACGTAATGTGTGGATTATCCTAATTGAGGCACAACATTTTTCATCAGTTTTCAAGGATTTAAAAAAATAATGCAAAAAATTAATACAAAAGCCGCATCTTTTTGAATGTGATAGAAAAAGTATCCAAGGGTTGACCAAAATTTCTTATCATACAATTTCTATATTGAAAAACTTCTTACCATACAATTTCATATAGTTCCATACGTACAGAAAATTGTATGAAATCTCTATGATAAGCATGTTTCCACATATGAAAATTATATTACAAGTTTTTTTCTATAAACAAAAAAAAATGATTTTTTTTCTTAAATTGATTTCTGCAAAATTATGGGTTATGTTTGTAACCGAGCACAAGTGATAAGCACCTTTATTTACGCAAAGCGCCAAAGACTCGACTGGTTTTGCATTTGTTAAGCATAGAAAACGACTTGAATTGTCTTGGAGCTGTTTTTCGCAAATTATATAACGAAAGTTACAAGCTTTTGAATTTTATCAAATTTTTTTAACAATGATTATTTTTAAAATTTGAATTTTCAAATTATCAAACATTGATCAAGGCAAACATAAACATGCAATAGAAAAAAGGAGGACTTTTGAAAAAAAGTTATTAAGCGAAAAGGAAAAAAAACTTCAACATAAGTGTATCCAGGACTACGCGTGCAATCAAAAAAAAAGATTTGTAAAAAGTTTCTTTGAGTAAAAAATTCGATCTGCTGTTAAAAAAAACAAAAAAAAAGGTTTTTTGGGAACTTCAAAAACAATTAATTGGAAATATTTTTGTGTCGCCATCAAAAAAATGCTATGGAAGTTGTATGATAAGTATTTTTTCAGTAAACAAAAACCTCAATTTTTCATCACCAGACTGTTTTATTAGAATCAAACAGCCCCAGAATTTAGTTTATATCTTTTCCCGGTTACATGACAAAAGATCCCTTACCTTAAGATCCCAAACGAGAAAATCCCAGTCAAAAAGGCACCATTCCAAAAAATCCCTCGTTCTAAAATCGCCCACTACATAAGATACCATAGTAAAATAACAAAGAACCTGAGAATTGAAAATAAAATGGTTAATCGATCAAAGCAAAAACAAAGCGTCGGTTAAAATCAAGCAAACGGAAAAATTTTTGCTGTACAAATTTCGAACATAAATGGCCTTGCTAATCACTTGGCCTTCAAAATGAAACTCAAACTTCAAAACAGCTTAGACTACATTTGAACTTGAAAAGAATTTCCAATTAATCAAAGCCAACTTTGCCAAAATGGCCTGATTTACCAGACAACTCAAGTCGGTACAAAATTGAAATTGAGTTTTTGGAAAATTCTAACGCTTTGAAATCATTTTCATTACGAATCACTTGCCATTCTATTTGATAAAAAATATCAATTCTCACTTTTTATCAACTTTTTTTCGCAAGGCGCAATACTCAAAAGGCCGTTAGGCCCCTACCCCCAACCTAGCGTCCCGTAAATAAGCGGAATTGCTCCGGGATCAAATTTCTAGTGACAGCATTTTCGAATGCGAGTCGTAGTATTGCGTTTCGGCGTTCTCCGGGAGGGTGCAAGGAGACGTCTATTAAAAAGTTGATCAAGCAAATTTAAATTTAGGATAAATTAGGCAAAAAATAAAACAAAATTTGATAGGTTAAATGGGCAAGTGAACGGATATAAGACAATAAGTTAGAGTCTGTGTATGAACCTGTTATCTGTTGATCTTTTTCATTCAAATTATGGTACTTATTCCGGGATAAGTTGATAATGCCGCTGGATGCCTTCAAAACGTTGAAACTTTGATTGTAGGAATCCAGTTGAATTTTTTCGAGAAACGTATATATTTAAGGATGGCTGCCTTGAAATAAAGCGGCTAAACCTAGATGCCAACCTTCAACTGCATTTGTGGTTCGGGCTAGACCACACACAGCATTTCGATAATGGTTCTATAGAGAAATAGGAAAAAGTGTTTTTCGGCCAATCAAATGCCCTTTAATGTACGTTTTTCGGAAATAAGCAGTGAGCTCGTCTAATTTTCCGAGATCGTTTTGTGAAATATCCAGTTTGGTTGCCACACTGCATTTTTTTTCCTCAATTACTAGGTCAAACCCGATTTCCACTTTCGACTCCGAAACAAAACTAAGCGCAGGAATCATATTCAGCGCTAAGACTAGCTCACTGTTTGATTCGTAAGTGTTTTTAAGGCCCAGTTCGGATAATTTCCGCATAAAGTTCTGACAGAGGAGAAAGTAGCATCCCTTAATGTCAGTTTCATAATGAGACGTAGAAGCACTCAGCGCCGCAATTTCAAAGTCGATCAAATATTTTTCCGGGCTTAGGTCACCGATAAGCGATTTAAGTGCGGTTAGGAATTTGTTATAGGTTGATAAGCGCTTGATGCTGAGCCGAGCGTAGACGCAAGGTGGATAAAGCCCGCCAATCTGGATGTGTATAGTGTACAGCTCGTAAAACTGACTGGGGCAAATTTTGAAAGTACCGCCTACAAGCCAGGTTTTGTTGTACAATTTAAAGGCATTGAGGTTCTCAATGTCAACAAAAATTAATATGCGTTCCGTATCTTGTTTTCCGCTATCAAAAAGACAAAATTGCTTAAAATGATCGGGTATTTCGAAATGACGGTCAACTGCGGCAAACGTGGGCAGGGATGTTGTTTGTTTATTTCGGTTTAAGGTTCGCTTGGGTTGCTTTGTCGTCCTGCACCAATTTACAAACTAGCTGCGATTATCTGACTATTTACTGGATTTAATTGATTCCTAACTGTCTTCTTCATTTGCTGAACTAGTTGCCGAGGTTTTTTTTTTATTTGCCCCCGGCCTGCTCAGTGCAGGACCAACCGTGGGGGAGGGGGAGATGTCATCCATTTCGCCGCAGCAGGTCCCACCTTGAGGAGGCGGATGACACTGGGACCCCTCCAGCCGTGACCGAAGCGGGATTCGAACGCATGACCCTCGTGTTGAGAGACATGTGCCTAACCCACTCGACCACGCTCATGACTATGCTCGTTGCTCTGTGAAATTATATCGCTCCCAGAAGTGATTAAAGTTTTCAGGCTTTTATACGATCTCCATTTGCTGCAGCGCCAGTGTGTGTCTTCGTATCGCGTTTCTTTTGAAATTTATGGCCGTCAAGAATAATCAGTTTTTGGTTTTTTTTGTGAGGTTCCCCAAGTAAAAGAATTCATTTTTGAAAATTCAATGAGTTAAAGAGGGAGATAATGAATGCAGAGTGCATACATTTTCAATTGAGTTGTTCTATTTCAATGCCATATTAACACTAAATTAAACACATGTTGGCACTATGTTAGTCCCAAAAATGCGTCCAGTTTAAACTTAGTTATCTTAAATTTGCATTGTTTTTCAATAGCGCGAACATTATTGAGGTATCATTACTCTAGATTTATTTCTGCTTACACTTTGATCATGATTTTTGTTCATAATTCATGGGAAATTTTTAATTGACATGGGTTTTTATGGTATGGGCGATTTTTGTACAAGGGATCTTTTGGTATGGTATCTTTTGTCATGGGAGCTTTTGGTATGGTATCTTTTGTCCTGACACCTTTTTCCCAAACATATATCGAAATTTTACGGAAATTGCATCACAAGCATTTTTTTATGGACTTGATGCATGGAATTGTATGATAAGCATTTTCGGTGTGTGGAGGTCAACCGGGGATACTTTGAAGTATCCAGGAGCAGAAAACAATGGTATGTTTTCTAACAGATTTCAGTTTATCTTACAACAAAGAAATCAGACTTCAGGCATAGCATTCATTGTTGGCTCTTTTATGAGAATTTGGAGTTTCAATTTTATTAATGGAAAAGGTTTCTTTGTGCATAGAAGCAGTTTTGTTACTAAAAGACGCTTAAATCTATCCCGTCGATTTTGGATTTTTCACAGGAATGGATTTAGGGGAATGCCCTTCTTTCTTTCCATCATGGTTTCGACCCCCTCGCCAATCAAAGCGTCCTTCTTTGGTATAAATTGATGAAATCCATGTACTGATTTTGAAGGAAACGTGCACTGAAAAAAACGCAATTGACCAAAAACTGTTCTAGATTCCGTAATTTTTGATAGTTAAACTGGTATTTGGAGTGTAAAGAACTATAATTTATTCATTTGATTCTCGTTTAAACACCAAAAGTAAAAGAAAACGACTGTTTTTGTCAAAACCACGTAGTAATTTTTTGAGGATTCGACTATCAGCCGATTCCTCAAATATAAAACTTGGCAGCAGTTAATCCTTTTGTTAAATCTTCTAGCATAACAAACAGTTTTGAGACGGCTTCATTTGTATTGGAAAAAGATACACGGGGTAAAATAAAATGATTAGACAAGCAAAGTAACATTTCAATTCGTCGAAAAGAAAATGGTGTAAAGTTACCAGAGCAAGGGCGGATTTAGAGAGGGGGGTGTGTTGTGGTTTTCCGGCCAACCTTGGAGCTTTTACAAAGAGGCCTTAGGCGCAAAGGTGAACTATTTATAAAGGAGGAGCACGCGCTGAACAAATAGAACTTTTTGGCGAAAATCTTCCAAAAAGTATCCCCGGAGCAGAAAATGTTTCAGACACCCGCCTAAGGCGCAAAAAAAATTGCAAAATAGAGTCTTGGTAGTTTTTTTTCCGAATAATAGGGTCGTTCCTGAACAAAAAATTAAACGTCATGAAAAAAATTTACCCATATACAAAAGCTAAAACTTAAAAAAAACAACGAAGCTGCTTCAATAAAAATAGCGTCGTTTCATGTAAGGATCCTATTTAAGGGCTTATACGCATAAGCAAAAGAGTGATTGCCAACTTTCTTTTACGAAAAAAAAATTATTTTAAGGAAAAATATTTTAAGACGCTTGCTCTTGCAAGTGTAAAGATTTGAAGGAAAAAAAACTGCTGTTCGATATAAAAAAAGAGCTTTAGGTTGCATTCAGCATTCAGTTCGATCTTGAATACATTTATGGCTAGTATTTTACGCTTCAAATTTGTAAGTCTTACAGTCGATAATAAATGGCTGCAGTTGTAGAATACTAATCCGTTATAAAGTAAATTTGATCGGTAGTTAAGAAAAAAACATAAACTAATGCTTTGAGGTAAATAAGGAAGACAACAAAATTGTGAAATTATAAAATATGAAAACGTAACGACGCAGAAAGTCGAACAATGTTTGATGTTTTTTCATATGTTTTTCGCTATATTCAGGATGCAATTCATTTAAGTATAAAGGAAAACAAATTTCATCCAAACCATTACTAATGGTATCCGATGAGGATTTAGGGGCGAGAAAAAGACAGAAGGGTTGCGGAAAATAATACGATAATACCACATTCAATTATGAGGCTAAGTATAGGAGTTAAGCAATAATAACATGGATTACTGACGGCGAACTATGCGATTACCCACAGAATGAGATTTTAAGATGAAATAACTCGAAACAAAAAACAACTGAAGTAGACAAAAATAATCAGACTTGTATTGAATAACAGTAATTGACTTTCAAAATCAGATTAACTTTTGTTTTTTTTGCTTGAAACTGTGAAAAGAACTAAATTGTATAGAAAGGAAGGCAAATTGTTTCCCACTGTCAACCCAGAATTTAAAAATTGGCCGAGTCAAAAAAAAGTAAGCTGAGACTAATGTTATTTTTCAAATTTGTGTTTATTGCTTATTTTTTATCAAATCCCATAAAATAGAGCTCTAAAACACATAGCGCAGCAGCGGGATGTCTGTGTTATAAATTAAACCCGGCGACATATGATGATGTGGTTTTCTCTGTTCCCGATCCCCAAGTAGCGATTAGCTCCGCATTCCAGAAGAATCTCGGCGATGTCACCGGAAACATGCCTGCCTGATTTATGATCCGACCGCCTCAATAAATATCTGTTTGATTTCCTCAAGAATTGCAAAACGACCTTTGAACTTAGGTTGATTTTTCCCATAATGAAAAATAATATGATTACAAATATAGGATCTACATAAAAATCGCACCTCCCCCCTTTGTATCTACTAAAGAATTGCCCCTCCTTTAAATAAAAGCAGTAAATTAGCACTAGAGCGTTGTGCATAAAATAAAAAAAATTTGCTGCATTGTGATTAGTCGAAAATTCGACTAACTTAATCTACTTTGCTGGAAGTTAAACCTTTTTGAACAGTTAATTACTGAAAGGGGGTAATTATTAAGTAGAACCCAAACATGCTGCGGTTGCATCTAATTGAAAAAATATCAACACAAGTTTTCAGTAAGCATTCAATTTAGGATTGGCAGGTCATGATTTAAGCGTTGAATGATAAGAGCCGTAAGAGGCTTCAACTAACCCCTTGATGAAGGTTTAAAAAGTAATAAAAACAACATCAGTTAAAACTTTTATGCAGATATGTGCAAAAATATTTCTGAACTTATTCTCAGAAAGAACATCAGTAGTTCAAAGATCCCGAACAGGAAATACACTAGCTATACTTTGATAGGTCCGAACAAGGGAAAAAACTAGGGAATTGTCTTTTCGAAATAGCTGTCGGAGTGTATAAAAATGCGACTTGACAATTCGACAAACCATTCAAAAGAATTGCTTTCAACGGTAGAAAAAACGTAGACATAAGATTGTTCGCATTTTTTTGTGATTTGAGCTTCGCAAAACACCCCTTTGATATCGAGAAAGTGACAGCATTTTAAACCATTTGACAGCATTTTAAACCATTTGCTCACCGTCGAACAGCAGTAGATTAAGACGATTTATCCACTAGGGAAAGGACCAACATACAAGCTGAACAGCTCAGCACGGTGAACCACTGTTGTGCCTCTGCTTAAAAACTACATGCAATTTTTTTGGTTAATTTTCTGGGCTGGGTAATGTTACCTCACCCTCAAGCAATGAGCACGGATCATGGTGGGTTTCGAACATCCGACCTCTCGTTTGAGAGGCGGAGATGTAACCACTTCAAAGCCGCTCCCCGACCACTTCACCACCGCTCCCCGACCACTTCACCAGTAAACATCTAAGATACCATTGTATCAGTTGTTATGAAATTGGCGACGAATTTCGTAAAATCACAAATCATTGTTTATATCTTTTGAACGACTTGAGAGCCATGTTCTCAAAGTTCTCAAATGGTGGGTTTCATAATGGCGAAAATGCGTCGCAAAAAGCAGACAACGACGACACTACTTCGAACCTATTTGTGCAGTAAAATTACTATTTAACCATTATAAAAACCTCATTAAAAGCCGTGAAATTGACTTGAACAGCGATATATTTTGATTAAATTACAATAACTAAGAAAACTTCATAAAACCACCAGACGTCGACAAAAAACTTTGCCTAATTTCAAACCTAAAATCTGCAAAAAAAAAACATTTTTTTAAACTTTAAAATAAAATTTATAACTTCAATACAAAATACAAACAAAAATTAGTATAAAACGTTATTGCTGTTAGTTTTATGATACTTCCTTGCTTCTCGAGGATCATCTTTTCTTGTAATTCTTTGCTGAAACGTTCAAGAGAAATTAATTACTAACCTAATCAAAAACAAGATCATCTAGACCTTTCTTGGATTTCTAAACATTTCAAATTTATTTCAAATTAATAATCATCAAAGCGTCTCCTTCGATCTTTAATTTTAAACCTTTCCAATAAAATCTTTTCTAAAACCCAGACCATCAATGCTCCCTTGGATCTTTTATTTTTTTTCTTTCAAATTCAAACCCTTACTCTTTAGAACAAGAGTCTAACGAACTCAAACGTCCATTCACTCTCCAATCGTTTTAAACGACCCAGGACTAACTGAAACTTTTTGTCAAATACTCGTCAGTTCAATTAAGCTAAACAGTGAAGAACTTTTTCACAACAGCGGGCCCTAAAATAGTATCTAATGATCTGCTTGGCTTACAATTTTTCCTGAACTTCAAGGATTATTTTACTACTCTCCAACTCTCGATCTCATATCGATCCCCATTTCAGTAAGTTTAAAATTACTTGAATGCACAAAACGCCACATACGTTTGAGAGCAGTAAAAAATCGTTCTATCGATTTAATATACTCTCTCCTCACCCATCTCGCCATGACAAAACGACCCGATGATTTAGGATAGCCCCATGAAAAGACTAACAACTAACAGTTTTGGAAATAGCAATTAACACCTGGATTTGGCATCACTCATCCTAAGACTAATCAAAAGATAGTTCAGCAACCAAACAAACAATAGTTTTACAGATTTTTTTTCCAAGCAAAAATCCAGATACGATCTTGTTGTAACACCACACACAAAAAAAGATAGGTTATATCAGATTATAAATGCAACCAAAAAGGGGCTATTATCTCAAAACAAATACAAGATCTAAAAATAGTTTTCCTAAAAAACGAAACAAAATTTCAGAATCCAATACAACAACCATACAAAGTCTCGAAAACCTCCAAAAATGATCAAAATAATTAAGTAAACGAACAACGATAACTTTCCGATTCTGAAGCAACATTAGCGTCATCAATAAAAAGTAAACGTATGAGAAAAAACAAATATAGTAAATGTATAAGAAAAAAAACAAATATAGTAAACAAATAAGAAAAAAAAACAATACTTTCATACACTTGGAATCAGCATATACGCCATAATAAGATTTAGACATTAACAACAATTTCTCATAAAAATGATTCAAAAGGACGATAACATCACGATGACAAGTACAATTTTAACACAACATCATCATAAATTTATTTCGAAAAAAATAGCCCATGCCAGCAAGAATTTCCAGAAGTAAAAATAAAAAGGCAAATACTAGACTATTACCAACCAAGCATAAGTAACAAAACCTCAAAAAACGGTATATTCATTATTGAAATTCTATCACCATAATTCAAAAAAACCTCACCAAAACAAAAACAGATGATTTTGGAAAACGTTTTTCAACAAACTTTGCAAAATATATTAAAAATATACAAACCAAAAATAAAACTGGCAGAGTCGATATTCACAAAAGTTGTTCTTTGAATTGTATAAAGTTAAAATTTTCTAATAGGTACAGATAAAACTTTTTAGCTATCTCCACCACATACAACTCGACATTTAGCAGTAAGAACAGAAATAAATACCTTCTCACAATTTTTAATTGCAATAATTCGCAAAAAACCTCAATGATCCAATATTTTCACAAATAACAAATTTCGATCTACACAGGTTACTAGCATGGTTTTTAGAAGCCTAATTTCAACAAAATCTTGGTCTAATTGAACAATATAGAAAAAAAAATTGTACACACTGTGACAAAGACACAATTTTGGCAGATGAAACAGATTATGTATGGGACCACGCATGGTTTCATAAAAAAATTTTTGACTCACATTATGATATTTCAAGCTCAGCAACTGAAATTATATCAGAAAACAAGAAAATTTAAGGTTAACTCCATTCACCACAAAGACAATGACGTTAAATTATAACACAAAGTTTCACGACAGAACAATTATTGACAAAAGCCTCATTTCAACAATCATGCATTCACAAGAAAATTTGATAGAAAATACAACAAAAGCTACAAAAATACAAATAAAATTTTAACAAAGTATATCACATATTCACCCAACAAGGACAACACAATAAAATAAGAATAACACCCCGTTTCCTCAAACAACGTAACCATCAACAGCTAAACCAATGTTTTTCCAAAATAATCACAAATGGATTACCAACCAATCACACCAATAATCAAAAAACGATCCTTTAGCGGGCTAAAAAACAAATGTGGAAACCACTTTGTAAACCGAATTTATGTTTTTTTCATCTCAAATTTTTAAGTCAACTTATAGCCCATCCAATTCAGACTAAACAACCACAATCTCAAGACCAGAATTGAAATCAGCAAACATCTAAAAATTCAAACAGACAGTCAGTCAGCTTCCGTGACCTAAGAAACACACAAACAGACAACACTGCAAAACTTCCCAATTTTGTAAGCAAAATAAAAATTATCCAACGAACGGGCAATTCAATAACAGAAACCCATCTCACTTCTCAGAAGATGTAGACTATTTCCAACAAAACCATCAACAACAACAAATTTATTTTAATCAACGAAAAAACCAGTGGAACAAAATTGATAAACCAGATGATATTTACCAACCATATTTAGACTCACCAAAAAGTCAATCACAACAGACTAAAATACCTATTAAATCAAGTATTCTTACAATCAAATCATAATACAAAAGCAAACAAACAATGCATACTCAAGATTACCAACCAGAGTCAAGGAGATATGAAAAACCAATGCCATATTATTTACAACCAAGTTGAATTAGCCAAAATCAACTTACAAGTTTTACCCAAAAACCCACAACAGTAGAATCACTTCAAATGACCACGAATCCAGGCCTTATGGGTGGAACATCTATCACATCAAACAAATCACTAATGGTTTTCACAAGGAGTGAGTCTGAATACTCAGAGGTTATTTAAAGGCTTTACAGCGAAATTATTCCATCTCTTCTAAAAAATTAAAAATAAATCTCAATGAATAAATCTTTTCAACAAAATTAAAATAAAAGACCTACAATTTTAATACAAACGGAGCAGCTCAGAAAATTTTTTCAAACTTACCAAAAGAAAAAAATCAGATTGGAAACGTTTCACACAAAAATTTTCAAAAACGCTTGGTTCAGAAAAAAACCTACAGTATCAAAGACCTCTTTGATCAACAAAATTCGTGGACTATCATATTAAACAATAAAACAACTCAAAAACAGTAACACTGGTACAAAAAGCATATTCCCTAAAAACTCATGAAAAAAGGGCAGAAAATTTAACAAGGAATTTAACATCAAATTGAAGAAAAAAGCAAAAAGCAAAAAATAAAAAGCATCACAACCCTCATCAACCCGTGAACCTGATTTAGATTTTCAAAAAACTCGTAGACAAAAAATCTCCAACACAGATTTTCAAAAACTAACATCCAAACAACTAGTTCACATATAACTAACAAACAACGCTCAGACACTGAATTAGCAAAAAAAATAACTCGAATATACGAAACGAACCAGATTTCAAAGGAAAACTCTCATATAAAAAAGGTGTAATTTTTGTAGAAGATATCGACACAACATTGCTGAATGCATACAAAAACAACAAGACAAATCATAATATCCACCAAAACAAGAAGAACCAAGTAGGTCTTTTAATCCATGCATGAAAAAAGCATGGATACTTTATTTTATTAAGGTATGGATACAGATTAAAATCTCCATACAATAAGAGCTTTCGAGAAAAAATTACCAGATCAAAGAAAACCTTTAATACGAAAATAGATACAGTTGTTCTAATTGCCGCAATAGTCAATACAGAAATATCTTTTCAAGATAAAATTCAAACAAAAATTATTACTCTAACTATGATAGAAATGGCTCATACTCAAGTAATCGCATTCGAAATTTTTCTAATGACTGTTCTAGATAATTTTTAAACAACTGCATTATTCCAATAATCGCTAAAGGAAAAACTCATAAAACAAGAGATTATAACTACAGATCACGTGAAAATTTTAATATTATACAAATTGAAACAATAGCTACCAAAATGGGTCTTCAAGGAACTTTTCCCAACCACCCTATAGGAACAACTCACAACACTCAAAAAGACATTACCAAAATCAAAAAAGTAGCACACCAAAACATCAACGGCAAATCAACCAAGTAATTTTCATACGAAAAAACCCACCAGGAATTGAAAACAACGAAACCTCAGAATTTCAATTAACTCGTATACATTGCGAAAACACAGTTGACGAACTGAAACCAAAAATACTTTAATAAATCACATCTTAAGAATTGAACATGAATATGAAACTCCGGTTCACTCAAACAAAATTCAAACAAAAATTATTACTCTAACTATGATAGAAATGGCTCATACTCAAGTAATCGCATTCGAAATTTTTCTAATGACTGTTCTAGATAATTTTTAAACAACTGCATTATTCCAATAATCGGTAAAGAAAAAACTCATAAAACAAGAGATTATAACTACAGATCACGTGAAATCTTTAATATTATACAAATTGAAACAATAGCTACCAAAATGGGTCTTCAAGGAACTTTTCCCAACCACCCTATAGGAACAACTCACAACACTCAAAAAGACATTACCAAAATCAAAAAAGTAGCACACCAAAACATCAACGGCAAATCAACCAAGTAATCTTCATACGAAAAAACCCACCAGGAATTGAAAACAACGAAACCTCAGAATTTCAATTAACTCATATACATTGCGAAAACACAGTTGACGAACTGAAACCAAAAACACTTTAATAAATCACATCTTAAGAATTGAACATGAATATGAAACTCCGGTTCACTCACACGACTATCAATATGAATACCCATAAAAAATCCTGATTAATCAAACACAAATCTCATGACTGACATAAATCAAATTCTGCCCGCAGGGTAAAAAAAATCGTGAAAACAGAAATCATGTAAGAAAAACACAACTCCCAGAATGCCTCCACCGTAAAAACGATTTTCGACAAAATCACAAGTTTTGGAAAGCCCAAAAAGTCGAAATTCTCCATTTCAAGACCTAGAAGTAGATTTGTTAACTGAATCGGGCGCAAAATACATTATCATAAACATCAGTACAAGAAATGAAATTCATTTAATACATCCAAAGAAAATATTTCAAAGTATACTAAAGAAGTTAGCTACAGCACAAGGTACAAGCAAAGAAAATTAAGCAAAAAATCCATCCAACAAAATTATGGAAAAAACACTAAGCTTTTAAAAAAACCCTGTAAGCAAAAATTACACATCAGAAATTCCAAACATACTATAGTAGGCATAACATTTATCACCAAAAATAAACCAACAATTAATATAATAAACAGTTAACTTCAAATCAAAGATAAATATAACCGAAGATGAAACTACAAATATACAACAATTCACCATACCGAATAACACTTTCCTTAAGACTTTTATGATATTGCGAAACAAATGCAACATTACATCCGGTCCAAGAAAACGGATATAGATTAAAAAGTATATATTCTAAAACTCTTAGGTATTTGTCAATCTACAATACTCAATGAAGAACTATTTATATATAATACTATAAGAAAGACAAAAAACAAAACACAGATTAGTTCACAAAAACTGCATATTTTAAACCTACACTACAAATCTCAAAATACACATCAGGACAACAAAAACTTCTGACCATGTATAATTATCAACAGTATCAAATAAATCAAGAAGTTGAAAAATAGCCAGCTCATTATTAAATTTCTCAAATGTATAGGCTACATCAAAATTTGATGGCGGAAAACTCATCACCGTTACATCATCTACCAAAAGCAGACGCAGAATTCAAAAAACAACGCGCAAGTAAAGTACCAATACACTTACAAGACAAATTAATAAGACTATTAGACATGCTTGAAAAGTTCGCAATTATCTGACCAGAAGAGAAAGAACAACAACAACCGAAGTGAAATAGATTTATAATTCCAGTTATCACATTACTAAAAAGAAAATCTTGTATAAAATACTCGACGCAAGATTTTTAATCTCCTAAGCAGACGAATCGAAACGCAATTGGCTCATAGAGCCAATACAAGTAGTACTCACATAAATCAACGGACAAAATTACACAACAGCTGGTATGAACAGCGCATATGATCAAATGCCCCTAGTTGAGCAATCACGCCGTTTAACATAAATCGTCAATGGAAATCAAAACTACGAATTTAACAGACTACTTTATGGAAGTTCTATGGACCAGCGAATTTTCGCGCTTTTATAAGCAAAATTTACGGATCAGTAATTTTGAGTAAAAACGTTATATTTCTCACATGCTTACACGATGTTTCTATACAACCGCAAACAAAAGCAGAAGTGTTTAAAGTTTTAGGAGAAAAAACATGTTCTCCAAGAACAAAAACATGAAAGCAGCTCCAGATAAATCATATTTTTTCCTCACCCGAGTTAAATTTTTAAGGGCACACCTCTAAAATCAAAAATCAATGTAATTTTGATGTTACAACCGCCATTAAAAAAAGCAAAAACCAGGAGTTTTTTGGAGTGTTAAACTTTTTAAGCAAATATGTTCTTAAATTGCAATTATACTTCAGACCCTTCTATAACAAATTACGTCAGAAAAAACAATTTTGAAAGCCCAATCGAACATCAAAATAGGTTCGATGAAACCAAGAGGCGAATCAGCATTCAAACTTCAAATAACATTGAAGATCCAAACCAAATATTTTATGCAATTTGCGACAGTTCTAACTTTGTAAAAGAGCTTAGCACTCTTACTGTCTCATCAAGAAACAAATGAAATGATTTTAATTTCAGCAAACATATCAACTTTCGCACAAGCCGAGCAAGGAATCTCTACACATAAAAGAGAAGTTACAGCTATAAATAACACACTAACAGAACACGAATTTTTAATCCTTGGATGAAAATACCCAACATTTTTATTTACAGATCACAAACCTATAACAGTTCTTTTCACAATAAAATCAAACCACGTAGAGTACATAGATTTCAGTTAATCTTATTGAAATTCCCCAACCTCCAAGAGCTGGACAACAGCAAAAAACCTTGCTTTACCAGATACTCTCAGTAGAATTATACCGCCAGAGTTTTTAATACAAAAAACAACAGTTGAAAATCCCTAAAATATACAATTCTTCCCTGCAAGACGAAACATCGCCACTATTAGAATGCAAAAATGCAGTAAACATTGAGGCAAACAGCAAAAACAACATCTCTGATCTCGTCTCCTTTCTTTTGCCGGTATAGAATTCCGTTTTCTCCACTTTTCACGTAACTCACATCATATGCACTCTGATGATTCTTTCCAGACAGTTTGTAAAACACAAGAATTTTAAAAATCACCGCCATCGACATTCCTGATGACTTTATTGTTGCCCCACTACTAACTTTTTACAACCGTTTTTTCTCCATTAACTTACTCAGTTCCCGTAGTTACCCTAGGCTCAAACTCAAGCTCCTCTTATACCGACACTACCCAGATTCTTTCACCCCTTTCCAGCATTTTTCTCGACACCCCAATTTTAATGACTTATGACTAATTAAAGCATTGCTTAGATGACTTCATTCAGCACCAACAACAAATCAATCATACTACTCAACCACTTACAATGCATCAATTAACCCACTCCATCAGAGACATCAACATCATCTATCTGTAACACCCATACTCATAAATAGAAATTAACCCACCAACCCACCCCGATATTTAGTCAAACGACCTTCATCATCAAGACTTCTTCGTACAAATCACCCAAGACACACTAACACACTGACATTCATACATGTCAACCCTCCATTCGTTTCCCAATTTTGATACAACAATGACGAATCCCAAAGTCAATGAGACTCCTACGTTGACGATCACTCACTAATCTCTACACTTTCTTGATTTTATTACGATTATTTTACCAACCCGCTCCCTATACCACTCCGTAAATCTGAAGACGACGAACTCTACATAACAGTACTTCACCAACTTACAAATGATAAACTATTAAAATTTTTACTAACGTTGGATTGTCACATGTTCTCAATCGCTTCATCGCACAAAAATCCAACCAATTCTCATTTGCACACTATGATCACATTGTCATCCGCTACATGGAAGATTCCCCGTATGACACAGACCCTGCAAAAATTGCCCCACAAACTGAAAGCTTTTTTTTTTTTACAAAAACTGACCACAGTTTCGAATTGCACAGCCTTAACAAAACGTTTGATCACGTCATTGAGCATGCGCTTAAAAACATAAAAGCGTACGAATCTCATTTTAGTTGTTTTGATAGTTTTCAACTAACTTTCAATTTAATCACTCCAAAAAACGCGATATTAACTCACACGAAGTCCTGCTAAAATAAAAACTAACTCATACGCACACTGAATATGTTTCACACAAAGACAATTTCTACAAAGTTCACCCTCACCAAAACCATATCAACGATATATGTTATGCAACTCTAATTACACATCACCCTATTTCCTAAACTTCACTGATTGCAAAAAAAGTACTAAACAGCACGGCATCCTCCGTAACTACGATCCCGTCCGGCAGATGTACATATTTTGCCCCCCTCACCAACACCTTTCCCGTGAAGGATCCCAGCCCTATTATTATCCCGCATGAATATACAACCTGTTGAATTAACAATGTTAGAAAATATCCACGGCACTAAATTTAATCACCAACTTTACAACCTAATCCAAAACACTCACCACGAGTGCTCAGTAACGCCAAAAAAATCGAGATCATCAAGGCACTTGAGCTTCTTTGGGCACTCTTACCAACTAGAAATGTAATCAGCATGCTAGCTAAGTTTCTAGCTAAATATCTGCATTCGCTTCTGCAGAAACTAACTTTTCCAATCGATTTTTTGTTGATCCCGATTCTAGGTAAATATGATTTCATTTTTTTTACTAACTAATTCTGAAGACTTACCAGCAATTTTCTGAGTTAAAATGCCAGCTTTTTTTAAAATTTCACCAATAGGTTCTATATATAAGAAAACTAATCAAAATTTTATAAATTTTTCGATCAAAAGTGCTAACTGATTGCCGTATATTATGCGAAAGGTAAATTATTAGTTTTCACACAGTAAAAACAGTTGTCATACAAGGTAATAAATTAATAAATGAGTAATAAAATAAAGATGAGACTAACTTTTTCATTTGTGCTTCAATTTGTAAACTCTCCAAATCGCCCCATGAGTTGATCACTTTTTATAAACTCTCTTCAGCAGTCGAGCAAACTTCGCTTAAAAATAATAGTGAACAAATGAACTTCCAATTTGACAAATTAATTAATGAAAACTTTAAACAGCTTGCACAAGTTTCGATCCTTAATTAACCCGGTCGGAATAAGGAATTAAACTTAGATAACCACCGCAGCTTCTTAAAGTCTTCGCACTAATAACATTTACAAAAAGTCCCCCTATACTTGAGCCACATTGAAACAGGATAAAATATTCGTTTGGAACTCAAATCAACTTTTTATTGAGACCACATGAAACCCCAATGATCTCCTTGTAAACACTAATCAAGGACGCATTGTTTTTGAGAAAAGGTTACAACCAAAGGAATGAAAGACAGAAGATCTAAAAAAAACTAAAAGAAAAGGTTATAAACAAATCAGGACTCTACTCAAAGAAACGCTATAAGTATACCCCACTGGCCTAACCCACCAGTCGTTCGAAGGAAATCTTGAGCATGTGCTTAAAACCAACTGAATTAATTTTTACCAGGAGTGGCTCTAGGGTGAGCAACTGTTTAAGATAACTGAACTAAGCAAAACGCTTTTGCAAAAATATTTAATAAGATCATAACTTAAACTGATTCACTAAAAGTGCAGAAATATATGTTTATATCAGATATAAAGACTTCACAGAGCAAAAAAAAACGAGCAGCAAAAAGCAGATGAAAACTCGACGACATTCCGATTATAGAATGAAAAATCTTATGGTTTTGCTGGCCGCTGTCACAGCCCTCGGAGGATATAAAGTATCGAGCCAATATCGCAGCGAAGGTATCCATTGAACAAGAACAATGGCAAACTCGGCTTTGAAACTCAAACATACGGATCCTTGTCGCTTGGCGCTTCACTCGGAGAAGTCAACCCTGATCTCACTATTTGATCAATACAAACGAATGCACGTAGTCTCGCTCTGACTCTCGAATCTGCAACTTCAGTACAATCTTTTTGATTCACAACAATCTCTCAATCTCCATTGATCTCAACAACAAATTCTTCACTGATACAAGCAATCAACACTCTCCTCAAGGAGTCTAGAAGATTCTTCATCCATCCCTCACAAGAAAAACTTTGATTCAAAAAACTTCCTAAGCCCCGGATGGATGAAACCAGTTCAAACAAGTATTTATTATCTACTTTGACATTTATTACTGTAAAATATTTAGAACTAACCAATCATGATCCATTACTAAAACTTATGACAACTTGTAAAGCTGAAACTATTCATAGTTTCAGCCAGAGAAAATACATAATTCAACTTAGAAATCAGTTGTCTCTTTCTCTCCTCTAACCTCACAAGAATACCAGTATATACTAGATCTTTTGAGATTAGGCAATATAAGAATAAGATTAGGATCGGTATTAGACTAAGAAGTTGCACGAATCTATCCGGCCGAAAATAAGATACAGACGAACAGACGGTGCACCATATCCAAAATTACTCTATGAGAAGGCCACCTCGGACCTTAACTCATTACTATAATACATTACTCGGTACACTATGCTCCAAAATTTTTTTGTTCCGAAATTTAGCTCTTGCACTGAAGTTCCATTTGAGAATGCAAAGTGTTTTATGTCTTAACCAAATCTGCAATCAATTTAAAAAAACCTGGTTTTCCAAGAACAAATTCAGCCAGTGGTTTCATGTCGATCGTCAACAATCCCGATTTTCAAGCATTATATTTTAGCTCATGATTGGCCGGCTGAAACCTTAGAACATCTAAACGTAGCTGCAGATGGATAATAACAAGGTACAAACCGCAAGCAATTAATGAGCTTAGAATCATCACGAAGCAATAAGAAAAAGAGTACATCGTGAATCTAACTTGTGATTTATGAAAAAACTGAAAAAAATACAGGTCTGTTTTTTGTACGAACATTGCTTTGTGTTTCACTGCTGTTTCAAGCAGAGAGCTCGAAAAAAATCTATTGATTTTATCCCGCCAAGTATCTTCCATAAAATGAATTGAATAATTTTAACAGATTAACGTCAAGTCCAATAAGAGCATGCAAGTAACGTCAATGGCAAAGAATGCAAAATCGAAATTTGGCTTAGTTTTTAAAAAAAAACTATCCTCTCACCTTTATAATAAGTAATTGATGCCATATGCTCTAACAAAAGGGCGATGAACAGAGAGAGTCAAGTCTGCGAATGGATAAAGATTAAAAAAATGAGGTCGACTAAGTTGAGTTGCGACAGGAATCATAAACAGGAGTTTTATCACATCAACAAAACTTTTCAAACAAGTCGGCCATTTATCTTATTGTTATTCCAATGCATAACTGAAATAAGCATCTCTGTCTTTTCATGGCCTTCAAAGACGGAAAATCTTGACTGGTTGATAAACTTCTGGTTTTTTGACGAAGCACTGCCTGAACTGACTCAAACTTTGTGTATTATAGACATTATAGATTTGAGACGATTCATGTGAAGCGTGTTTTGGACAATTCATGTGAAGCGTGTTGATTCTTTATAGGCATAGTTCGGGTTAGATTTTGAAAAAAAAATGTTTTCTGATTGCAGCATTGATCGTTTGCGCGTTGAAAACCTCGCAACAATTGAATCTCGCAAATACACCAAATCAATTTTTTCTCTTCAAAAGATTTTGCAGGCGAACACAAACCACAAGCAATTTTCTTTTAGTGTCGTAGTCTGCCGGGACGATGATTTGGCAGGACATTAAAAAACAGCGAATGAAAGTGACATTAATAAATTCATCCTCAGCTCTACTGTTGTTTTCCCGCAATTCGGATGTTCTCATAAATTAGTCACGTCGGTCTCATCGCTTGAAAGTCAGCATAATCATCCACCCCGTTTTAATGAAACCAAAGGATTTTTAAAACATATCACTTGCGATACAACCAAAATTTTCGAAGAATCCACAATGGAAAAACATCAAAATGTTGTCTGGAATTATGGTCTATTTGCGCAAAACACAACCAGAAACACATTCAACGGCTTTTAACGAAATTTCAAAAACAATTATCTAGCGAACATGAAAATGTTGTCATGAAAAACTTTGAACTATAAACTATATTCTGAGATTTTTAAAATTTTGTGCGATCCGGTGGAAAGCATACGTATTATGGTTCCCTCGAGTGACCCAAAATTAAGTTAGTGAGCCGATAAAACAGAAGACAAAATCAATTAGGCTGAAAAAATTTTCAAGCGAAAAAAAAACAAAGAAAAATTGACGAAGTCAAGGTTAGAAGAATTGCAAACTACAGGAGTAAATGAAAAAAAACGAAAGCAACTACAATGAAAACTACAGATGAAAACATACGGCAAGAAATTTTGGAATTTCGCAAGATAGCCGACAAAACATACGCAGACAAATGATAGGTCGACAATTTTTCTGCAACGGAATGATTCCTGTTCAAAAAAATAAACAGGTCCAGGTCAGATTCGAACCCAGGACCTTTTCCGTCCCAGGCGTACCCGTTACTTCCAGGCTGATTGTGCCAGAGACGCATGAAAATTTGAATTCATTATTAACCAAAATACCAAGTGATTCTGCTAAACAAGTTGTTAACCCGAAAAAAGTTCCGATTTGATAATGCTTGCTAATCGCAAGCGTAGAAAAACTTGTTCAAAACTGAGATAACAATAAGAAAACTTTCTTCCGATAAACTCATAAGAAGCTTTCATACATTATCTGCGTCATTCGGTCAAATTTACCTGCTTCTCTTACTATCATTCTTGAAACAAAAATTGAAAAGGAAAGAAAAATTCAATCTCTGTAAAAATTTCACGCCATTATCAGATTAAAACTAATTGGTTTCAAAAGGGAAAAGAATTTGAGACTTTACATATCGAAATCGGAGACCACATTGATTAAACTAATATGCACAGCGGCAACGCTAATGTTTCCAGTAACCTCGAAACAAAAACTAATAATTTTTAGATCGAAAAACCAATAAATTAAAACTTTTTATCATGTTAATATTTAGGATGACAGTTCTATGCTGAGAAAAACTAAATTATACGGCTTTAATTAGTGCATCAAAAAAGTCGCAAGAAGCTATAAGCCTATTAGAAAAGACGATCAGGAGAAAGCGATGAGAGCTTTTGACCTTTTTTTATGAAAATTCAAAGTCTAACGCAACAAAAAAAAGTGTATTGCTCTTGAACAAGCGAATCACTGAAAAAGAAAAAAGCTGACGCAATAATTCAACCAACAAAGTTTTGATAAATCAATAACATCTATGAAGATGAAAAAAAAAACAAGAAAAGATGGTAGAGGATTCATAAAGTTTTTGTGAAAAACAAAAATATTTAGAAAATCTATTTTGAAATTCGCCGGAAGGTTCATGTTTCCAAAAATTTTTGTTTGCCTTTGAAATCAGCGAATGTTTGCGTTTATTTTACTAAAACAGTTTAAAAATTTTGTGATATATTGATCCTGTTAAACAAATAAAATTGTCTGTAAAGTGAGTGCGGTCAAAAAGTACTCATGCAATTATGCCATAAAGCCGAGTCGTCGTACGCCAACCGTAATTGAGATGAAAAAAAAACGGTACTAATTTTTTTCTTCTCTCGATTCTGATTGCTTAACGACTTGTCTACTTTGTCACCTGTCTGCTTTTTGCTAGAAAAATAGTATAAAGTTTGCCACTGTAAAGCGTAGAAATCAGGGACCATAGAATTTTACACCAGATAATGACGAAAATTGTCGGTTATACGGCGAAAAAGGATGATTTTTGATATTTTGAAAGTTGAACTACATAGCTTGAAAAGTGAACAGATTGGTTGAAACTTAATTCCAGGAAAAAAATGATGATTTTTTACAAACAGGTGAGTTAAAAATTTGTTAATTTTGCGTTGCATAGCCGAGATTAAATCAAATGAAATCTCACAATAGTCTGCTAGAACGCCTATCAAAATCATACATACTGACACTTTGAGACGTGCAATGTTCTGACGGTCACAAGACTAAGGCTTGAAAATATTTTTTAAATGTTAAAAGAAAGATATCAATTACTGAGAGACCAAACAAATCAAGAAGAATGACAACACGCTGCTGTGGGAAATGACAAATTTGAAAAAAGAACAAACAGTCGGTCTGTGTCTTCATTCTAACCAAGCTAAAGGGATATTTTAAAATCCAGTAAGAAAAATTTGGCCGAAACTCAGATTTACAAATGAAAATATTTTTCTGGTCACCCCTTACATTTTTTAATGAACTAGACAGAAGTGAAGCAGCATTTTGCGAAAACAAGGAACAAAAAAGTGCTCTCAAAATTATAATATGGTTTCGAAAGACAAAACAAGGACAGCTGGTTACTGAGCAAGTAGCACAGAATATTCCGACAATATTCTTCAAAAAACTAGAAAATACTCAAGTTTGACAATCTTATTAAAATAGACAAACTTCACAAAAATTTTTGAAGATAAATAATTAAAGACAAAAAATCATTTAAAACGCAGAATTTTTTTTTATTTTCGAAGTTTTGATTCCCAAAATGGCGTTGCAAACTCCAAAAACGAACTTTACTCAAGTAAACTCGAAATTAAGCATAAAAAAGTTATTGAAAAGGACTTAAATTAAGCATAAACAAGCCTGCTCGCGCGCCATAGTCACTCAAAATGAGACCAAAAATCAAAAACGTTAAAGTTTTTCTCGTCACTGGGAAACTTAACGAAATTTTTTACTGTGGGTCAGAACAACAACCACTCACAGCAAACTTCCAATCAAGTACCTGCAATTTACGACTGACGAACCTTTACCTGCAGGTTTGAATGTCTTATTTACATCAATGAAAAAAAAACAGAAACTAAACAGAAAGCAGAACAAAAAATTAACACTGAAATAAGCGACTGAAACTAAAAGACGGATTTGAAAGGTTTGTGATTTTTTTCACAGATTTGAGTATATCAAACTTTATGAAAGCAAAAACAATATATCTGGTTTTACATAATTCACTCTGCAAATGAAACTCTTTCATTTATAAAACTTAACTTTTCACTTTTGTTTCCTTTCGCGATATAGAACTTGGACTAGATTGTAAACAAAATTTCTCAATTTCCCAACTTTGGAGTATTGTTTTCCTTCTGTGGCAAAAGAGTTAGCATTCAATTTTTTCATATAAAAAGCTTATAACAAGTACTTTTCGACAACCAAAAAATTAATCAACAAAAATCTAGTTTAAGCTTTAACTTTAAAATGAGCCCTGAAAATTCATTTTTTATGGAAAACTGCTAGTCATAGAAATTTTATACGTGGAAATTGTATGATGAGCACTTTATCATAGAAAATGACAATCTATTTACATTTGAATTTCTTGAACGATTTATGGCTGGCGTATTTTTAATGAAATTAACCCAATTTGAGCAAATTGGAGCAACGTGTAAAACATTTATTTCGCTGGGAAATCAAATTCCACTTTTGAAACTAATTCCTTCACTTTTTCGCTGTTCGATATTGGAGTTTGCCTTCCTTTTAACAAAAGAAAAGAGCTGAAGAAATCAAAAGTCAAACCGCGAAAAAGTAAATTTGAGCCTGAACAAATTTTAAGACTTTTCCTAAAAAAAAAAACAACAAAAAAAAGCATCGCGACCTATCCATCTCCATCTCTCTAAGGCTCTTTCATTGATTATTGCAAGAAAACATTTCTATCAATCTTAAAAAAACGTTCTTTTGTATAAAACTTGAATTTAACTTGAAATTATGAGTAAAAAAGAGTAGCTTTTCAACAAACCAACTATTTCACCGTATTTAGTAAACAAAAGTTGACACAAGTTTCAAAAATAATATCATAGTTTCTTCATAATGAAATACTGCCGCAAAAACTGTAAAATACTTGGTTACAATACAACCAATTGAATTCACAGCAAACCAATCATGATGGTAGCTATGTGAAAGTTGAAATTTTAGAGAATGCTCAGTTGAAAAAAACATCGGTTTCGATCATCAGATCCGGACACAAGCCAATGATCTTAAATTTTTCATTTTGCCAGTTAAATCCGCTGCTCGTGGAAATCGTTACCAAAACAAATTACAAAACCTTTGTCTGATCGTTTTAATTTACCGATTTTGTCAACTTCTCAGCATTAACTATCATTCAAATGATTGAGCACTTAAAGAGAAACCCACTATTAATCATGAACAGAACATCCATCATGCATGGTACAATTAATTGAAAACTCTCCATTACTCATAATTATCTCCCAGTTTGCAGTAATTGATAGCGTAGTTGAACGACAAACGTGGTTTTTGTTAGCCCATGATTTTGTCTTCACCACTGATAATGTTTTTTAAAGCAATAAATAAGTTAAGAAGAGACAAAATTCATGACCGACTGAAACAGTTACCAGATTTCAATATGCACTTCGCACAGAGGATTTTTTACTATGTCTTACATAAATTTGATTTAGTTGTTAGGTGCCATAATACATTGTTAAGGATAACAAATACATAGCCAATTAACGACTTAACGATACTAGTAACTCGACGATTTAGGATATTCGCTATTTTGATAGCACATCACAATATAAAGATATTTCCAAACAACAATTTAAAAAACAGTTTTATTTCTGCTGCCTTCTTGATTTCGTACGTTGAAATGATTCGGCGCCGAAAACTCCTTTTCCGATTTTGACCATGATGCAATTTTAATCTACTTGGCTAAGTGTCATTCAGTCATTTAGGAGACGTCTAAAACAAATAGGATTTACGCTATAAGATTGTTACGTGGTTCCTGCCTTCAAATAAGTAGCACAAACTTGTCTATAACATTACAAAAAAAAATCCTTTTTTGACCCTTATTTTAAAAGAAGCCTTTAAAGTATACTTGAAAAACAACTGCTGCGTTAAAAAATAGGAAGTCAGTTTTCCAAAAAAAGAAGCGATTGAAATGAAACCACTGCTGGTATTTGACAAAAAAATAAATCATTGCGTCTAGATTACTGAACAACGAGCACACAACAACCGTCTTGGCTGGTTAAAGACAATCTCGAAAAGATTTTGAAACACTTTAAGCACCCAAGTTCATAAGTAAAATGATCATGTAAGTTTTAATTAAGTTTTTTCATCTTTGCTATAAAATTGTCTCAATTTTGTTTTCAAATTTAGAGAAGTTTTGATAACTGATTTAAAAAAAGATCAGTTTTAGTGAGAAAATGAGACCTCCCGTCTCTTTGAAACATTAAAACATTTACTCATGTTCAACTTTAAATATTTAATCACATCTACTTTCGTCCGATGTTTGAAAGCAGGAAGTAAACTTTTGCCCTTCTAGTTTTTGAAATTGTCGGGGCGGACCTGTAAAAACGCACAAAACTAAAAATTGAAAATAGGTTATTTTGCCTTAAAAAAGTTTGTTTGAATAGTGCAACAAGAAAAATTAGCATACTGTGTTCAAAACTTCATTTAAACAAATTAGTTCAGGGAATACGCTTCTAAAAACTCAACATTCTATTGAGATTACTTTTACTAGCTGTCTATAACCAAATATTGTTTAAGAAAACATTGGCTTGAATATGCATTATAAAACAGATATAATCACATTGAAAAAAAATTTCTTGCCCGAAAAAGAATACCAATGAAGTTAATCAATAAATTACAACTGCGCTTGATATGAGAAGACAATTTGAAATTTTGCATCAATAGTTCTCCCAAGATAATTAGAATTCGTAGTTCGATATATTCCACTAGTTCATATTGAATCATTAAAGTTCAAATCAACCCCAAGTTTAATATATTTACAGTTCGAATTAATAGGTGAAATCTAATTATCCGTGCTTCATGAGAAGACGATACTCGTGTTACTTTCGAATCTTTGTCTAAAAATCCTCTTTTATCTGAGCATTTTACGTAGTGCCGCCAGCAACTCGCCTTATTTCATAAGCTAAAAAGCTAGGAAGGACATTAATGAACAGTTAAAAAAACGGTGGACCTAAAATAGATCCCAGTTCACATTAAACGAATAGTTCAGCTGATTTTTTTACTTTGGTTTATTTGAACTGTTTTTGATTGCTAAGATAAGCATTTTCCACAAAAACCATAACGTTTATTTTTTCAACAAAATCTCATCTTCTATTGTATTGCAGCTCTTTTTGAAACGGGCCCTTGGGATACCCCTCATGAAATGGATTGTTCAGCTAATCTTTCTACTTGTTTTTCAGAACATTGAAAATGGAGATGAACATTTTATTCGGGTGCAGTTTAGTTTTTACCACAAATAACACAGAGGCGAAGCTTCACCTCGCAAACACTCGCGAGAACACGGCAAAAGGCAGCTCTATAAAATGCAATAAAAAAATTGGAAATTAGCCTCGAATATGTAAAAAACCGGCTACGTCTGAGATTCGAACCTGTGACCTAGAGATTAAGTCTCACAAACTAACCACTCAGCCACGGACGCATATTAGGCACAAAACACTTGCCACAATATAGCAGAGAACAGATGCTTAGCAATTTCTAGTGCTAGTGAAATTTCCAAATTAGTGAACACGTTTAATGAACACTTTTATTTGCGAGTTCGGTTTTTAAAAAAAAAAGCAAATTACAAAAGGCGTTATAAAAACCAGCGTTATTAAAATACATATTATCAGCAAACTGCATCATTGTATCAATGAGTCATATATCAGCATTTAATGCATGGTCGTAATGATAATTTATATTAACCGTCCTTCCTATACAAAAGCGCTTATAGAGTTGTCGATAAATGGAATTTTGCGCAGCGATCTGCACCCCCTTATACATAGTAAAGAGCTCCTGATGAGCGCGAAGCTTATTATAGTTCTTATGTAGTTTATCGATTCCGAGTGTTCACTTATTTTTGCTAGGTTAGCAAAAAAGGTTCGTAAGAATACATTAAGCTGATCGCAAGTGTAATCATCGGAATGGATCGAGTGATATACCAAATTGAAGACCTTTCAGTCGTGATTCGGGCGACATAAAAAATTTCAAAAAAATTTGATCAAGTGTCGAGAAAACTGGTTTAAACTTATTGATTCTTAGTTCAGTTTGGAGCGAGTAAAGCGATCAACTAACGATCCTTACATGAAAATGTGTTGTATTTAAAAGTTTAGGATTAAAAAACTTTTAATACAAAGAAAAGAAGGGTTTTCTCAAAAAATATTGAGCAAAAACTTCGATTTTTTAAAACATTTTTTGTTTGTCATTCATTTTTTTGAAGACAAATATTGTCAATTATTTCGAATTCACTAAGCGTCTACGCTTTTGTTTAGTTCTCGCATCACACCTTCCACTAAAAACGACACTTACTTGAAGAAAAAACTTAACCTCTTTTCTTTAAGTTTTTTTATGAATATGGCCGGAACATTCTGTGCTACTTTCACAGCAACCGGTTATCCTTGTTTTATCAAAATAAAGAACGGTTTTTGATTTCTAGGATAAGTTTCCGCATAAACCAAAACGCTCTAATTTTTTCAACAACAACTCATGATCAATTGCATTGAAAGCGTTTTTGAAATCAAAAAAGCTGCGAGCCAAGTAGTTTTTATTTATCAACAATTTTTGATTTTTGAATCGTTTCTGTCGCTGATGAGATTGCTTGCGAACATGAGTGGTTAGTTCTGAAACAGATTTCGTTTTATTCAAATTCCTAAGCCTATTCGGATAGTTTAATACACGCTTTGACAACTCGATACTTATGACTTGAGCTCGCAAATTACTTTATTTATTTCTAAAAACTCAGTTGCGTGTAACACAAAAGACTGCTGAACACACTTCATTAAATATGATTTTGTAGTCGAATTGCGATTTAACGGACTTCAAAACGATACCACAATCGGTGCCTTAATAAGGTTCTTTGAGTGAGTTTGATCACTTTAGGCGGAAAAACCACCGTACGGTAGTTCCTTCTCATTTTACCAGGTTTGAAGAAAAATATCAACTCACATGATGCGCTGTGGGACAGGCGACTTTGAATTTGGTCGTGAGTGAATTTCACGAATGCGTCGTATTGCTCTAAAAACAAAACTAAAAATTGATTGATACGATTCACTTCGCCTTCACGTGCCTTTAAACACTACATTGGGACAATCAAGCATTTGCATCTGATTATAGAATGCGAATACCTGCAAGTTTTTCCGTCAGCGCCCGATCGTACTCCTCTCGCACAGTATTGTCGCGATCGACCAGCAGCTTGTTGCAGATGGTCACAACCTGTTCCAGTGTGAACAAAGCACCTGGGTTTGCGGATCTTTCACTACTGCTGTTTTGAGTCCTGTTGGCCATTCTGGACGATGACGTGGAAGCATATTCGTCGTTGTCGCTTCCCGACGACGAACCACTTCCATTTTTCGAGAAATGTTTTCCCGAATGCTTACCGTACTTCAATTGCTTTCGCCGTTTCAAACGTTTCCATTCCTGCTTAATTCTGTTGTAAAGATCGTCTGGAAAAAATGAAAGATTATTAATGCTTTGAAATCCTCCTGAAACAAACACAAACGTGATCTTTGTTACCATTTGAAGGCATTGGCATCGGAGAAAAAGCACCAATAGAGTTCGATTGTGGTGACTGGGCACCAGAATCTCCAAAAACACGTCTTGCTTCAATGTGCTTGGATCCATGCGAGTGCATTTTTCTGGACATCTGCTGATCAGAGTTAGACTGATCGTTTCGAGCAAAAAGAGGAGTAAGCGGTGCACATCTTCGCCTTTTTGCACTGTTGCCTGTTGGGGAATACAACGGTTCCAGATCTAGTGACCGCTTCAAAGTTACACAGGCCATTTCTGAAAATCAGCTTCTAATTAACTCAACTTTATTATAGTTACTAAAAAAAAAATTTAAATTGCAGCCTAAGTAGGTAAAAACAAAACTTAGACTCCAAATAATTTGTTTTAGAACCTAATATTAGAAATTAGTGCATGAACATTAGTCATTTGTGGTAATTTGATCACTCAAGTCAAATGTGAGATCATGAATGATAAGCTCTACAGCCATTGGCTTAAGGGCCATAGACACTATCTCTCTTGCTTTTTCACTGGGAGACGGGGGATTCACTGGCAGACGGCAACACGCGATGAGCAGGGATGTCGAATACTCGGATTTTTTGATATTCGTTATTCGCCGCGGCCCAACTATTCGATATTCGACTTCGGCTGAATAGTGCCCTTACTATTCGGATTCGGCTTCGGCCAAATGTTACTACTCGAACAACTATTCGGATATTTGGTTATTTTCCCAAAAAACCTAGCATAAAAGTTTGATACAACAAATTCTATAAAAAGTATTGAACATAGCATTTTTCAAGTAGAATTGGCTGGGACTTGCGTAATAATGTAAAAATCGCGGGAGTGAGTAAATGTTAAAAATCATTCACAACTCACAACCCAGTTTTTCGAGCTAAATCGACTGAGATCGCTAAAAACTGTTAAAAATCAGTGACAACCCAGTTTTTCGAGCTAAATCGAGTGACACTATTTAAAAAAGAGACCGTAATTTTAAAACAAGTTTGCTAATGAACAGTTGTATTTCAAAAACCTTTTATTCTTATTTAAGAAAACATCGATATTCCACAAGAAACTTTTCATGCCATTTTGCCACTCTTTTTTCTTTTCTATACTCGCACTCGGCAGCGACATCAGACTCTTCTTCATTAGCCATCTTAAAAAAAACAGAAAAATATTGTGAAACAAAACAGTAAACCAATATTCGGAATATTCGGGTTTTTTAGCAGTGGACCCTGGATTATTCGGTATTCGGCAAAAAAAAAAAATATTCGGATTCGATATTCGGATTTCAAAATTTTAATATTCGGATTCGGCTTCGAAGTGCCGAATACTCGGTATTCGGGTCGAATACTCGGATTCGAATCGATATCCCTGGCGATGAGGACATCGATCTTGAGTCCGGGGAGTATGTGCCAGTCGGTAATATTTGGAAGTTTGACCTTGAGCAAAACGATCAACGTGAAAAATTCGAATTGAGCATGTCATGCTCAAATTTCTCGCGACAACTGAAAATCTCACAAAAATAAGATCAGAACAATCGCGGAAAAGTGGTAGAAAGCAGCGGGAAAATGCTATTGGCAATTTCCAGACATAAAATCACACTAGAGTAGAGCTGTCTTATCCTGAAATAGGAGACATAACGATTGAGAGAAGAGAAGATATTAATTAGAAGTGGACCAGAGTGAACTTTCGGCGGAAAGGTGGACAACCGAGATCTCTCAATGGTCCAGCCCCAAAACTTATCTCTCAAGTCAAAACTCATTTCCTTTGCTGGAATTCATTAATTGCAAACTTCTTGAGTTAAAACTTAATTCCCTTTAATGCTAGAGTTGCTGATTAATTTAGTTACTCCAAAACTCGAGTGGGCTGGTATGTGAGTACCAATTTAGTTTTCTTGAGTGTGTTTCATAATTGTTGTGTTGAGTTAAGGAGAGTTTTAGGTTGATCCATCTGAAATGGATCAAAGTTCCACTGTCTAATAAAAAGCAACCAAAACGGAATGTTCCGACCCTGTTTTAAACGGCGTTCGCGTATTTTGGGTATTTTGAGACCTAAAAATGGGGACCTTCTTATTTTCTAGAGTAAGGGGTATTTTGGTAGTGACCTTTAAGCTGTAACGAGGGTTTTAGTCTCATGTCACAAGTGAACCGAATTGGCTCCGACCGTTCGAGGTAGAAAACACAAGAGATAGTGTCCCTGTCTCTTGAGCCAATGGTTATAGGGCCTATTTTTCTTTAACCTCATATGTGACTTAAGTAGGCGACTGTTACATAGTGTTTTTATGGCGCTTCTGTGTGTTTTTATGACATCATGACTACGGAGTCGAACCCACTTGACATGCTCCGGGCACATGCTAATTCTAGAGTACCGGTGGTACGGTTCAGCGGGAACGTGTAAACCTTCCGGTTGTACCGTGAAAGCTTTTTAAGAAAACTTGAGAAAATTCCTGGTACGCTCTCCGAACGAGGCCTAGCTAACCGAGTAAGGGGGTAACTAGGGGGACAAAAAACGGGCAAAAAAACAAAAAGCGAAACAAAAACTATATAAGAATAGAAAAAGGAACAAAAACCATAAGACAAAAAAGGACAGTGACTTTGATACTAGTTTAGTTGGATCGAACATTTATTTTAATTAAATAGTATACCCATACTGTTTTCATAAGACGGATCGTTTCGATCAATTAAGCAATTTAAAAAGGTGCCCGAGTGTGGGGCGTTGTCAAGGGTTTTCAGATAGTTTGCATTTTAGCTGGACCACTAGGAGACTTGACTGGAAAAGGTGACCAGCCAACTAGGATAGTGGTTCACAGGAAGGGAACCCGACAAGTGCTGGACACGACAAAGAGACATCCAGCACCGACGAGACCGAAAAGAGAAGGCACACAGGGGTGTTCTGTTTGGTCAATCGACAGACCACGGGGAGACTTGACTGGAACAGGCGACCAGCCAAGTGGGAAAGTGGTGCCGGTGAGAGGTGCAGGACAAGCCAAGAAGACAACCAGCACGGAATCAGAACAACCAGAGGAGGGCACACAGGGGTGTTCTTGTTGGTCAATCGGGTATCGTTAGAATCCATATTACATTATAGGAGATAAGTGTAAAATTGGATAAGCGTAACCCCACTGTTTTGAGGAACGTTTTTACTTGAGCAGAGCTTGGAAACAGGTTCTACGGTTTTTTCTCAAGAGGTTTAGCACTCAGCGCTTAAATTAATTTTCAGCTTAAGGGGCGCTAAATAGGCGGGAGGTTAGAAGGGAGCTGGTTAGGTTAGAGGTTGGCGGTTGCAAATTGTAAAAAGGGGGGACACGTTACAGTAATTAATCAATCGATATCTTCGATCTAGTTACATTTTACTCTTACACGAGTGAATTACAAAGCAAGGACATCCAAATTTAAGATCGAATTAAGGTAGGTACCCTGGTCGGATCGGGTGGGGGGAAAGGAAATAGACAGTTTTTGTAACCCAGAAGAAAAATACCCCATGAGAACGTTAGTAGGGGAGAGGAAAACGCATGACAATCAAGTACCAGACATTTTTTCTTCACGAAAAGACGACATTGGTCACCTTTGAATTTTAGGCGGGTTCATCTCTCTGTTTTTATCATTTTTTTCTCGTTTAAGTTTTTACGTTTTTGGTACTAATTTTATCGGTTTTGAACAAACAGGTGATCACAAGACACCTGCGAACAAGTTGGGTTTCAACTTGCATCAGATTAATAAAAGGAGATAAATACAGGGGGGTTAGTAATTGAAACTTTTGGCCAGTAAGGTTGGGTTTTAGGGAAATTTCTATATTAGAGCTCAAGTGGTGGTACCAGGAATAGTGGTTAAAGAGTCCCAACAACGAAGAAGAAGAGATCCGATTGTCCCAACACTAGGAGAGAAGGGGTCTTGGGACAGTGGAAAGTGTCCCAACACTTGAGTGGCAAAGTCTCGGGACGTTACCACGAAGTCTTGGGACAGTACGAAGAGGTCTTGGGACAGTACGGAAAAGTCTTGGGACAGTGCCGAAAAGTCTTGGGACAGTACGAGAAAGTCTTGGGACGGTACCAAGAAGTCTTGGAACAGTACCGAAAAGTCTTGGGACAGGACCAATAAGTCTTGGGACAGTGCGGAAAAGTCTTGGGACGGTACCAAGAAGTCTTGGGACAGTATCGAAAAGTCTTGGGACAGTACCAAAAAGTCTTGGGACAGTGCGGAAGTCTTGGGAAGTGGCGAAAAGTCTTGGGACAGTGCCGAAAAGTCTTGGGACAGTAACGAAAAGTCTTGGGACGGTACAGAAAATTCTTGCGACAGAACAGAAAAGTCTTGGGACAGTGCCGAAAAGTCTCGGGACAGTACGAAGAAGTCTTGGGACAGTACGGAAAAGTCTTGGGACAGTACGAAGTGTCCCAACACTAGAGCGAAAAGGGTCTTGCGACAGTGCGAGGTAACCCAACACTTGAGTGATAGGTCTTGGGACAGTGTCGAACATCCCAACAGTGTGGAACATCCCAACAGTGTGGAACATCCCAACATCTTGGGACAGTGTGGAACATCCCAGTGTGGAACATCCCAACAAACGTGTGGAACATCCCAACAATTAAACCACAAGAAATCTGCTCTATTAAGATCACGTATTGAAAGAATTTTTCTTAGGAGAACTAGGAAAACTTTTTAGAATTTTTATCCTTAGAATAGAATTTTGTAAATTTTAATACCGTAAATATAGAAAATTGTAAATAAAAATCATCACCGATAGCAGAAAAAAGAGTTCTAGAGTCAAAGGCAAATCATAGTTCGTCGCAATGGAAAGCAATTCCGTCGGATCAAAAAGTAACGAGAAAGCAACTCGCCAATTGACACTGTGGAGGACACAACAAGCAATACGCCGGAATCAATAAAAGATGATTCTCAAGGAAAAAGAACGTCATTCATGATGGTCGGAATGAAACCAAGAGATAAAGAGGAGGTACAACCAAAAGCCTAAAAGGCAAAACGTTTGGAACAGTTTCCACAATCACAACAGAGGCCATTCAAAACGATGAGCAAATCAAACATGGGGCAACAGCTAACCACGAAAAAACAACCTCTCGAGATGGACGATTTGATGGCGAGGTTGGACGATTTGAGGCAAAAAAATGAAATGCAGTGAAGAATATAGACAAGTACCAAAAAAACGAAATACGATACAACAAAAATGAGAACATAGACAATTACTTCAAACTGGCGAGGGCGACGGAGGAAAAGCTACAGCAGTTGTCAGACAAGGTAGAGGCTACCGATAAGGAGCGCGAGAAAGATATCAAAAATGACATGCAAGAAATGAAGCAACCATATGACACGGTGAACAACAAATTATGGGGTCTGGAAACGAGAATAGACACAATGAGCAAAGACCAGGGTGAAAGTTCATGTGCCATACAGTCCAAACTAGAGGCTCTCTTGAGAAGCTCTACAGCACAAGACAAGCTGGCAACAGACAAAACCGCAAGGCAACAGAGTCGATTTTGTGGAACCACAACGGAACAAGCGGGAGTCTACACCGTTACCCCGGGATGCAGCGAGCAGAGGACCAGGGGGGCCAAGACAATTATGAAGAGTGGAACATCATATACGACAAATGGTCCAGGGGATTCCACAACGAGCAACAATGTAGGGCCCGATGACATGACGTGGGCTAACACCTGTGAAATGATGAATAGGACAATGGAAGCCTTCGCTACAAGGAATACTGATTCGAGTGGAAGAGGAGGTGGCAAATCCAAGAAAACCTTCAAGAAACCATAGGGAAATAAAGACGACTCAGATGGATGCATCGACACATGGGTAGAAGTCATGAGACTACATTTGGAACAAGACAACTTGAATGACGAGAGGCAGGCCTGCACGGCTATACTAAGCAACTTAGAGGGCACAGCGTTAAAATGTGTAGTTGCAAAGAAGGAAGAGGAACGTGATACTGCGGACAAGATCTTCGAGATATTGTTAAACCGATTCGGATCAGGAATGAAGGGCCACCAAGCTATGATGAGATTTGAAAAGAGAAGACAGAGGGACGATGAATCAATCGATCGGTTCGTGGATGATCTTGAGAGCTTGAGAAGAAGGAGTGATCCTGAAGAATCAACAAATAGGAGGAACTTCAGCATCGCCTCGAAGTTTATCGATGGGGTAAAAAGTGACGACTTGAGAACAATGTTAGCAACATACTATACACTGTCGAAAGATACTGCACCAACTCCAGAGGAGATCAGACAAAAGTCAAGGGAGTATATGTTAATGAAACCGAAGAAGTATCCCTACTTAGAAAATAGAAACATGCAGGGAGGAAGTCAACCACAGAGGTCGTCGTGGTACAAGCCTAGAGATGATATGGACAAACGTAGGTCATGCGCAAATTGCGGATCAGCGGATCATCACGTGGCGGATTGCACGACGTACAAATAAGGCACAAAGAGTCTGGGATATGCGCCGGATGAGGAAGATATGAGCCAGACGGATGAACATGAGTTTTATAGTGGCTTGATCATCAAAATATGTGCAAGATGCTTCTTCTGCAATCAAGAAGGCCACTTCAGGATGGATTGTCCGTTGTTTTGGGAAGCAGTGAAGAACCAAAGTCACCCCAAACACAAGCTAGCGCTGGCGGTGGTACAAAACACGAGGAACAGGCAAGCCGAATTCGACGCAAAAACTCGGAGGCACCGAGCGCGGAACTACCGACAAAAACGGTGAAGGCTGTAGCGCCAGTCAAAAATGCCATAGAAGCAGACGCCATGAAGTCTGTAGAAATAAACTATGAGAACTATAAACTATAGCTGCGGAGGCTATCAACAAAGTGAAACAAGACCTAGCAACGAAAGAGGTCGTGCAACGACTAAAGCAGGAGATTGAAAGGCAGAAGTTAAATGAGACATTGAGTAGATCGGTGCCAAAGCCAGAAGCCGAAGTGGGAGCGACGAGGAGTGGAAATTGTAACATTCTAAAAACGGTGACGGGAAAGCCATTCGGCATAACAAAAATTGGAGCCAGAATAATGTCGATAATCACTGTGGGCGGCCACGAAGTAACGAGAAACCTGAGTGAACCAAGCAATCAGACGACAATGCACATTGATGTGTATGCAGATTACTTAAGTGCAATAAGTCCGCAGACAACTTCTAGAGCTTTGAGGGCACTACTCACAAGAGGTGGCAGCAAGTCAGTCCGCGTCGAAAATAGATACACGGAGGCCTACGGTCCACATTAGGTGATGTTAAATATAGATGGAATAAACATCTACACGAAGACCATCATAACATGTGACGAAGACCTAGCCGGACAGATCTACGTGGGCAGGGAAGAACTGAAAATGAGATCGATTGGACACTGCGCCATGTTGCAAGAGGATGCAATGCATATCGGTACAGAAGTGGACGTATCGGCACACGTGCTTGACATAAGTGTCAAGAGGACTCAGTTACGCGGGTTACTGGACACGGGAGCGGTCTTGAGCGTTATACCAATCAAAACTTGGGAGCGAATGGGCTTCGAGAAAGACGATTCGATAGACACAAGAATTCGGCTGTCAGCTGCAAACAAAGGGGCACTGCGGGTACTAGGCAGGACACCAATAATAGCCCTAAACTTGGGGGAACGCAACCTGTGGATGAACTTTCTTGTGGTGGAAAACCTAGATGAGTCTGACCAATTCATTTTAGGCAGAGACATCATCAGAAATTTCGACGTAACAATTGATCTAAACAATGCCATATTCAGGATTCGGAATCCGGAAAAGAAGTACATAATTAAACCGAAAAATTTAATAATGGCGAATGAGAATAAAACATCGGTATCCTTGAGTAAGAGGGTGAGGCTGAAAGCGAACGAAGCGGCAATTCTAAGCTTGCGGATGAAAAATTATAAAGAACTAAGTGACAGCAAGCAAGTATGCATAGTCACAAATCCAAATAGTCAAAGTGCTGCTGTCTTAAAAAGATCCTTCTCAATAACCAAGAGCGGTCTCTGCGTCAGTGTTTTGTTGAATACTCTTGACATACCCATCACAATTTAGAGGGGAAGGAAACTGGAATACGCTTTACCCGTGAAAACTCGATATGAAATGACTAAAAATGTAAAAGAGAATGATGTTCTTGATTGTCCCAATCATAGGGACAAGATTTGTATCTTGAGAAGATTAAAGAAATTAAAAGATACATCAGGTCTTGTGAAATCACTTAAGTCAGAGACAGACGATGGACTTTCGAGCTGTTCAAATTTCCCGGAAAGACCCACACTAAAGAAAAAAAGAAATGGATCAACCGGTGTTACCAGAAAGAGAGCACTTGAGGGGCAAGTTAACGGACGAACAGCTCGAAGCCATCAAGGACGTACTAGAGCGGAATGAGGACGTTTTTTTGAAACATAAGGCAGACATTGGATGTTGTAATTTTGTTGGAGATGAAATAGAGCTTGAAGAGTCGGCGGTACCGCACAGGGAGGGGGCGAGACGTATGACCCCACACAAATCGGATGTATGTAGATAAGAAATAGAGACATTACTAGAGTATGATATAATAAAACCATCTAAATCACCGTGGGAGTGTGGAGTAGTGATGGCTAAGAAGAAAGGCGACCAATTGAGGTTTTGTTGCAACTTTCGGTATCTGAACTCCGTCACGGTGAAGGATGCCTATCCCATACCTAGGATTGATGAGAGCCTCTCGAAGTTAGGGGACGCAAAATTGTTTACGACGCTTGATTTAGGATCAGTTTTTTGGCAAGTCCAACTGAGGAAGCAGGACAGGGACAAAACAGGGGTTGTCTGCGAGCTGGGCTGTTTCAATAGGAAAAAGATGCTCTTTGGTCTTTGCAACGCCACGGCTACGTTTCAACGATTGGTGGCACACGCTTTGATAGGTGTAACGAAGAAATACGGCAAACTGGTAATGTGCTACGTGGACGACGTGGTAATAGCAACACCAACACTAGAAGACCACATCGAGCGACTAAAAGAAGTGTTCGCCTGCATGAAGAGATCGGGACTAAAATGCAAGCTATCAAAGTGCGAAATACTCAATGACTCGATTAAATACCTGGGGAGGATGGTTGATAGACATGGCATCAGACCAGACCCAGATGCAGTAGAAGCGGTTCTGACCTGAAAATCACCGAAAACGGAACATCAACTGATGAGCTTCTTGGGTTTAACGAACTATTTTAGGAAATTCATTAAGTGCTATGCGGACAAAGTGTACCCGATGCAACAACTGATGAGACACAAAGGCAAGAAAATCACGTGGAACAATGCAGCAGAGGAGTCATCCCAGAGAAAGAAGAAGGAGTTGTGTGAAGCACCGGTGCTAGAGATGTCAACGGAAAAAGGAATGTACGTGCTGGACATGGATGCGTCGGTAGTAGCGATTTCTGGCATTCTACATCAAGAGCAGGAATGGAACGGGAAGACAGTCTTGAGACCGATAGCATACGGGAGTAAAGTCTTGAGATGAAGTACGGGGCGCCTAAAGCAGAAATGTTCGCGGTGGTCACCTTTGTCGAAAAATACAGGGCATACCTAGGTAGCGAGCCGTTTAAGTTACGAGTCGACAACAGGGCACTCAGCTGGTTGAAAACGTACTCAATGGATCAGAGCTACATTGGGATATGGATAGTTCGCCTGGATGGATACAACATGATAATTGAGCATAGGACGAGAGACAAACATTTAAATGCCGATATTTTGAGTAAGAAGACGGAGTTCTACGAGAGACAGGAACAGAGGGAGGCAGACAGGCCAGAAATCAAAGATGGCTTCTCCTTCATAGATATTCGATAGTCGTATGAACGTATGATAGTCTTCCACTCAAGAGATGGCTCGCCAAGTCTGGCAAACCTATAGAAGATCACCCCGAATTACCAAAGGAGCGTCCAGAGAAAACTATCTTGAAAAGAACCCAGGGGATGCCAATGGAGTTAATGCTCAAGTCGAAAATTGTGAAGGAGACACTAAAGGCAAAAGGCTATGACCTCAATCAAGTGGAAACGGGAAGGAAGGACAGAGATAGGTGATGACTTGAGGAGATTTCTCGAGAAGCTGGCAGACGATAAGCCCGTGGTCAAAGAAAAGAGTAAAGAGGAACCAGACGTCACGATATTGAGAAGGAATGATGCGGATGGTAGCGAGGACTCCTTGAAAGAAAAGAAACCTGATGGAAAAGAAGTCGTGCAGTCATTGGTTGAAAGAATCCCTGAGGACATACTTGAGCGGACTATGGTTAGGAAGAAGAAGGTGGCATTCAAGGAGGAGGATGAAAGCCTTGGTCTGAGTCAAGAGTCCGGAGAGTGGGCCACTGCAGAGGAAGATGCTGAAAAAAAATATATGTCCGGGGAGTGTGAAGAATGGGATGAAGAATCAGAAAAGAGCAGCAATGACCAAAATAGTCTATGCATGATATTGGCAGAAGAGAAGATGAGGCACAGCGACAAGGAGCTACAGACGGATCCCTCCTTAGGAACGTACAATTTGGATCAGCAGGAGGTGCGCGGAGGTGAAGAACTTGAGAAAATTGCGGTATCAAGGAAACCGTTCAGGGAGCTATCATGCAACTCAAATGTCAGAACAAACCTGGTGCCAGAAGATGACAGGAAGGACTTGAGGAGGATAGTTTGCGTCAAACTGAAAGATGACATCCACACTCCCGGAGAAATTAATGGTCAATTAATGGCACTGAAGGAACACGTCAAGGCGAGATATAGGCTGTCGGATCTGATACGAGCCCACAAGAATGACAAGATGACAAGCAATCTCTCCAAATGGATCCGGGCGGGAGCCAAAGAGAAGGGGGATCTGGAAGAAGACAGCTACAAGATTTTGAGCCAGTTCTACAAATAGAGAAAAGATTTACTCTATCACACAGCTGATGCGGTGGTAGCATGCAGGAGAAAAGATGAGGAGAAGAAACTACACAAGCACAACCTCATCATACTAGCACAGTTAAACCAGACGGAGGTGTTATTCAGATCGCACGATCAAATGGGGCATCAGGGATAGACAAAGTACAACAGAGAATACTACACAGGTTTGATTGGCCGGTTTAAAGAAGGCCTGCGAGAGATGGGTGAACGCATGTCTGGCATGTCTACAGGCGAAAGACCCAAGGAAGATAAATTTCCCGTTCAAGTCCGTTGAGAGCTCGGAATTCAACGAGGTTGTGCAGAATGACCATCAGAAGATCTGCATGACAGAGTCGGGATATAACCAGATACTGGTCATAATAGACCACTTTACGAAGTTGGAAGAAGCGGTACCCTGTCAAACAACCTCAGCGGAGGAGACTTGTGACCACTTGATAACACATTGGATATCACGATATGGTTGTCCGATGACATTTCAGTCGGAAAATGGGAAAGCCTTCGTGGGTGAACTGACAAAAGAAGTGATGAAGAGATCACAAATTGCTCAAGCGCACTCAACGACTTACCATCCTCAGACTAACGGGTTAGTGGAGAGACAGAACAGAACGTTGGTGAACAAGCTGAGGGTATATTGCTCGAGATACATGACAGACTGGAATAAAAATCTGCCGCAAGAGGTAGGGGCGTACAACAGCACGCAACACTCGACAACAGGAATCAGTCCCTTCATGATGTTAACGGGCAAGGAGAGAGCAATGCCCCTAACATTCTTTTACCTAGAATACGAAGGGGGAAATAGAATACGTCGCCTCAAGCTTTTCAAGCTTCAGGAGTTAACAGGAACTAAACGAGCTCTGCAGGAGGAACACGGTGCAAGCACAAATGAGGCAGCGGAAGAAATACAATGAGAAGATACTTCAAGCAAAAAGGTATGCAGTGGGCCCATACGTCCGGGTGTTCCAGAATGTTATACCTCCCAAGGGGACAAAGAAACTACTTAAGAAATGGCGAGGACCGTTCATGATCACGGAAGTACACCAGCAGGGTCGGTTCTACCGCTTGAATACGGGACGAGCAGCGCATTATGAAAATCTGAAACCTCATGTCCCATCTCCGGCAGACTGGTGCGTACCGCAGAATATGGAGGGACTAGAGTACCTATTGGTAGAGCCAGCATGCGAAGTGAACGAAAAAGTCACCAGAGAAAAGAATGATGGCAACGAGGACGTCAGCATGGACGATAATGAAAAGATAGAAGCAGACTCAGATGCGGAATCCTTTGCGGAATAAGACTGGAATGATCCAGAGCAGAACGAGGTGCCAAAGTGGACGGAACCAGACTTGCCGATAAGAGCAGGAACAAGGAGTGGCAATCGCAAACGGACAGGTATGAGGTACAATAGGTACGGGGATGACTTCTTGATTGACAAGATACAGCCTGACGAAATAAGCGAAAAATTACTGAGTGTGGGCGAATTGGTAGCCGACGATGAATGGCAAATCATCAACGACAGCGAGCACTACCCGAAGGATTACTACTCCACACCAGAACAAGAAACAGATATGGAGCAGAGCGAGGTAGAAGGGAGGGAAAACACAAACTTGAGGATACCAGAATGGATGCGTGGTGTCAAGAGCAAAAGAGATGAAGAGCAAAGCATTCGGCAGGTCGACATGTCAGCAGAAAAACACGTTAAAACGAAAGATCCCCTCTTCGGTTGGATAGCAACCAACAGGCCGCTCGAATACCGCCAGATAATTTAGATCCAGCATCATCGACGGGGACGTCGATGAATATTTTTGTCCGGCGAGTGGGGGTAGGACCTAACTTGATGATAAGGAAACTCAGAGAAGTGAAGGGGAGACCAGCGGGCTGGAACTGTATGAGCAAGAGGCTGAGCCTGCCATAGGACGGAATTTCAAAACGAAATTTGATATACCCAATGAATATTCAGAGAACATTCTGATCACGAACAGCGACTTCATTCTGTCCGACAGGACAAGTGCGATATGTATAACGGCAGACATGAGCTTCAAATTGAGACTAGTAGCTGATTTTAACAGAAAATATCAGAACGTGGAGTTTCTATTCAGGCAGAGACCGGGGTTGGGAGGAATGACTGCGCTTCCCCCATCAATTTCTCAAGTCCCGGGTAAATATCTATGCTTTTTGGTAACGAGGATCAATGAAAGGACTACGATAGATCCTGAGCACGTGATGTTGGCACTGACGAGGCTGAGAGAGGAATAATGGTCGAAAGAGGAATAATGGAGGTCTCAATGCCGCTCCATGACCCAAACACGGGCAAATGGATCCCAAGGGAACTATACGCTATCCTACACGTGGTATTTGCAGAAACAGAGATAACGGTACACCTACACAAGAAGTAATCCTTGAGTGTCACCTGAGTTCGTGCGGACGAGGAGGTCTCAAGTTAGGTACAAAGGGGCACGAGTAATGTGGACGGATTTTAATGTAATTGGCATGACAATTAAATCTTAGAGAAATAATGGTGCTAAAACAAGAAATGAATCTGCATGCTCTTAAAAATCACTAATTGAAATATTTTAGTAAATAATTGGTGGGATAATGTTTTAAACACAATGATGGGGGGCTTAGGTTAGGCACAGGACATCTCGGTCTAAAAACTGCATTTTCTTTTCAAATTGATTTGCAAAATTGAGTTGACGACCTAGCCGCACTCATTCAAAAAGAAAAAAGAAGTCTTGAACAAGTTCACGATCAGCAGCATTTGAAGGGAGACATTTCTCAAGTATCAAGTTGGTTGATAAGGTAATTCTCAAGTTGGTTGGTAAGGTAATTCTCAAGTTGGTTGACACGTGAGATCATCTGGAGATTGTGACAATGGTGGATCGCTTTTGAAAATCTATGCCTGCAGCGCTTAAGAGACCTACTCTCGATGAACTATACAAACGCTTGAGGGACCTGGACTACACCCAAGTTGATGAGAGGAAGGCATTGATGTTGAACGACATCCTGCAAATAGAGGAGCAGGTTGAATGCAGGGAATCAGCGACAGAAGCTGTTTTGATGGTTGGCTACATGACGGAGGGGATATCCGATCAGGAGCAGACCAGATGGTTTTCCTGGAATGTGGATGCAGGCGTGAGGGGGTTCGACTTGGCGAGAAATCCTGAATTGAGCAATAACACGGAATATGGCGCGGGAGACTTTCCACTCCCCGCCAGACCGCCAGCGGGGTTCGCGGCCCAATCCACGAGCAGGCCGTCGTCTATGATACGGTCTCAACAGACGGAGGAGGCATACCCGGACCTCAGTAGCTTGAAGAGGGAACTAGAGAGGGCACAGAGGGAAAATGACAAAGCGAACCTTGACAGGGATGGCGCGAAGCTTGATAGGGACCAGGCAAACCTGAAAACAGATCAGGCGATCTTCGAGAGGGATCAGGCGTGGCGTTATCTCAACATGATCAGGGCGGAGTACCAACAAGAGCAGAGGGTCCGCGAGAACGAAGCAAACTGTGAGCTGGTGAAGAGGGAGTTGGAAATGATACTAGAGAGAGAATTTTTGCCCATAACCGTTCCCGAGTTCCCGATGGTCAGGAGAATAACCTTGGGGATGAACAGCCCACTGGTGGTCCCGTCCCTGTACACAAGAGCGGCGATAGAGAAACAGCAGAGGGAATTCACCGATGGCTGCGATCACTTGTTTATCGGCTACTCGGCGGCAGTTTACTTCCATAGGTGTGATATCAAGATAAACTCATGGACGACTCAAGCAAAGAAGATAAGAGGTTCAATGCCACCGATCGAAAAGGAAGATGACTCCAGGCAATCTCTAGAGAATCATGGGAAATTTGACGAAATACGAAGATTCTACAACAAGAAATTCGAAAAGGGACATGACGTGCATCTTCACTTGGCCTCGACTGAAGATTACTCGAAACCCAACAAACGGGGAGAATACCGATATGTGTCTGCAGTAATGGGGATAGCGTACAACCCATTCTTTGATTCAGAGGCAGGGAGTGCGCAAAGGAATCACGAAGTGACGGAGCTGTTAAAGTTTTGGACAGAGAAAAAAAATCGAGATTGATTCAGTGGAACGAGAAAAACCGAGCCTAGGCCTGATACTTGAGAGGATGCCAAAGGTGATCAGGGTATCGCGCTCGAACAAGAGAGTAGAATTGAAAATAGGGAATGGGAATGGCATGTTGATTACGAATTTAGGAACGGTTTGGAAGTTGCTGAGACCGTCCTGGTGCCCACATCTCCACGCAAGCTTGATTGAAGAGGTCATGGAGCGAGTGAAGCTGGCCCCGACGAAGGCTGAAGACTTGGGAACTCTGAATGTGATACACAAGCTGATCCTGCCTCAGAGCAAAGAGTCAGCTGAGGCGATGAGTAAGCTGGGATCAGTGAAGAAGTTGGAACCCGGTAGTTGTCTTGACCTGAAGCGTGGAGGCGGAGAGCACACTTGTGATGGACGATCATGTGTCAGAGTGAAGTCTTTCCAGAGAAAAGATCTAGTCGCTTGGTTTGGCGACGTGACAGAAAGAGAGAAGAGTGATGTGCAGATAGTGGCTGAGTGTTACACGAACACTATTGTGAATATAGCAACGGCGTTGGGGTTATTCTCGCGGATGTGCAGCTTACAGTCCCTAGAGATGCTGGAGTCTGAGCACCATTTAGTGACAGCGCTGAGCGTGGAATCATGGCCTGGAGTATTGCAAATAACTCAGAAGCCCATCAGAGGGTGGAAGCTTCGGCTTGAGGCGGAAATGGGGTTTCCCGTGAGCGAGGCCTATAGTCTGCCAGTAAATGCGAAGTCCTTGGTGGGATCAGTCATGGCCAACCTATGTGGAAGCCACTATCCATTACACCTGGCGACGGTAGAGGTATCCAGCCAGAGGATACTAATAGACACAGCCTTCTCGGTACCCAAGTGCGTACGACTGGCTCGAATGTCGCACCATTCACACAGACTGTTGAGGAAGATCCTGGGTCTGTACCAAGGGAACAAAGAGATGACTTGAGTGAAATCTGGGGAGAAGAACTCTTGAGCGGAGAATTTTTGGCGGAGATAGGACCGGAAGCCTTCAGGAGACCTTTGCTGACCCATCGAAATGCGATTACGACGGGTTGGAAGAGAGTTGGTAGGGTGTCTCGAGATAATACCAAGGCGAGAGAAGCAATATTGGAAGAAGACTTAGCGAAGAATGTGAGCCTGAGTCTTCACAACTCCTTTTGCATGAACAGGGAATCGAAAGTGAAGGGTTTGCCAAACCAGGCAAAAAGGTTGCAAGAGCAGAGGGAGTGGATAAGATCCTACGAACAACTAAAGGCGTGGGAAGAGATCGTTATCAGCTCCAATGATGAGGAAGCGCTGCTAAGGCAGATTACGGTGTCAAATTCATCAGGTCCTAGCACTTCGAAGCCTAGGAATCCGAAGTGAGCAGGGAGCTCAATGTGGGTTTCTTGATTCGTGAGTCTTGAGACGGAAAGGAAGGGGCTCGAGTGTGAACTCGGATGAAATCTGAGATCGCGAAAAAGAAATTTTAACGAAACGAAATTTTGTTATTAATACACTATATCTATTATATAAATCAAAATTGTGCATGACAATTTTCTGATTTGATAAGACAAAAGAAATTTTAATCATTAGATTGCAAAGCGGAAAATTAAGTTTCAGGTGTATGCAGATTTTGATGGCTGTTTAGCGATAGTATGACAATTTTGCATGGTTGTGAATTTTGGGGCGTAGATGAAATTAAAACCTGCTGCAAACTTCTGTAAATGACTATTGGTACTGTATCTTGAGCAACACTCAATATTCTGGGGATTCACTGGCAGACGGCAACACGCGATGAGGACATCGATCTTGAGTCCGGTGAGTATGTGCCAGTCGGTCATATTTGGAAGTTTGACCTTGAGCAAAACGATCAACGTGAAAAATTCGAATTGAGCATGTCATGCTCAAATTTCTCGCGACAACTGAAAATCTCACAAAAATAAGATCAGAACAATCGAACTAATCGCGGAAAAGTGGTCGAAAAAAGCAGCGGGAAAATGCTATTGGCAATTTCCAGACATAAAATCACACTAGAGTAGAGCTGTCTTATCCTGAAATAGGAGACACAACGATTGGAAGAAGAGAAGTTTTTAATTAGAAGTGGACCAGAGTGATCTTTCGGCGGAAAGGTGGACCACCGAGATCTCCCAATGGTCCAGCCCCAAAACTTATCTCTCAAGTCAAAACTCATTTCCTTTGCTGGAATTCATTAATTGCAAACTTCTTGAGTTAAAACTTAATTCCCTTTAATGCTAGAGTTGCTGATTAATTTAGTTATCCAATTCTCGAGTGTGCTAGTATGTGAGTACCCAATTTAGCTTTCTTGAGTGTGTTTTGTAATTGTTATGTTGAGGTAAGGAGAGTTTTAGGTTGATCCATCTGAAATGGATCAAAGTTCCACTGTCTAATAAAAGGCAACCAAAACGGAATGTTCCGACCCTGTTTTTAACGGCGTTCGCGTATTTTGGGTATTGTGAGACCTATGTATGGGGAAGTTCTTATTTTCTAGAGTAGGGGGGTATTTTGGTAGTGGCCGTTAAGCTGTAACGAGGTTTTTAGTCGCAAATGAACCGAATTGGCTCCGACCGTTCGAGGTAGAAAAACACAGGAGATAGTGTCCCTGACTTTTGAGCCAGTGGTTATAGGGCCTATTTTTCTTTAACCTTATATGTGACTTAAGTAGGCGACTGTTACATAGATACCTCATTCTGTCGGAGCCAACTCGCAGTTCGATTAGATACAGAGCTTTAGGATCGATTCCGCTTAAGCGCCACAACCATGCTATCCCCTCTACCACACTCTAGATAAAAATAAGAACACCCCCGTAGCCAGTTCTTCGGTTTTTCTGTTAGACAGAGGTTTTCTGTTAGACTGTGTGCATTAGATCTGTGACATTCGACCAGAATGGTTAAAATGCAATTTCGCATTCGAAAATTTATTGGAACATCTATCCGAGAAGATTGATCGTTTTGATGAATTAGTGACGTTACTTGAACGATCAGACAAATTGGGAGGGGTTAGTTTTTTGACTGACATGCTAATTTTTTAATTTTCGATTTGGACGTGAACGACACGTAACCTTTTGTTATTTCGCACACACTGAAACTGCGAAATCAGAACACTAAGCTTCTCAGAGAGAACAACGGAAAAACGACAGCAGATGGAGATTGTGACTAGAAAATGTCATTAACCGCTCCGAGTTGTAACGATTGTGTCGCTACAATCGTTACTGAGCAGTTCGCGAGAACAAGGAAGGGTGTTGGGACGACATGTCCAGCCTTCCGAGAAGAAATAAGAGCGTTATTTCTCCGGATTCCAGAATCCGGAAGGGTCTCGGCAGAGAACTTTAACTCGTTATTTTAACAATTTTCAGCTTCCAGGAATGTCTTGAGTTGAATTTAATTAATACCAAATTCGTTTTCAGATCATGAGAAGCTAAGAGTTGGGGGAAAGGGTTGATCCATCTTCGATGGAGATGATGATTTTATCTACTGAACAAAAACAATGGTAATTAAAAAAATAAGAAGTAGCCATGTTCTTAGGAGTGACCTCGTGGTCTGGGGATACTGAGAACCAGCCATGAGCTCACTATTTTGCATATAATTAAGTTAATTAGAGCGTTCTGATCGAAGCCGGACGAAGTAACGTTTTTTTGTCGACCCGATGTTAGAAAAACCACCAAAAGAACCGGCTTCGGCAGAAACGGTGAAAAGCATGTAGAGATCTGTTTAGACGCTGGCCAATCGTTTTAGAACCTAGCTTTATTTTCCGTGTCGATCTGTACTTCCGGGCGAATGTTACATAGATGTTTTTATGGCGCTCCTGGGTGTTATTCTTTTTTACCATCATGACCGGCAGAACCGGTAACGAAAACTCCGCGCCGAGCGGATGCTCAAAACAACGCCCCAACCACCGGGGCGGAAGGGTAATTCGGAACGCAGAAGCCGTCCGGATTCCCGTGAATAGCTTTTTAACATAGTTAAGACCGAAAATTCACGAGCCAGGAAGGGTGGGGGCATTCGCGGTCCCGTCATTTCCTGAGTGGTACGTGACTAAAACACTTAAAGACATACAGGAAACCGAACAAAAAGTAAGAGTACCAAAGAAGAAACAAAAAACAAATAAATAACCGAAAAAACCAAAAACAGTTAAAAAAATTATAAAATCAGTAGAAGTCACGAGATGTGATCCGATCCTTTGATACGACCGCTTGTTTTTGTTAGATATATTGTGGTTACAGGCATTTATATCAATCAGTATCGTTAGGATCAAAATTGTGGCCCGTTTGTGGTGCTTGTACTGTAGGGTAATTTGAGTATTTGAGCGCGTTAATGCTAATTTGCGCTCAATCCCGAGGGGTCTCGGGATAGGAGAAGAAGACTGATCCGGCAAGCAGTGCAAGCAGCGACAATAAGGGGCTCAAGGACAACACCAATCGACTGTTGGGTATCGTTAACAAGCTTTGTATCCCTTTTGGTACAAAAAAGTGAGATATTAATCTGTGGGGGGCTAGACAGTGACTGCGCTGTAGTGACCCTTCACCGAACTGCGAATTTCCGAGTTAAGCACCTTAGTTCGGATATTGAACAAACCCGGAGGGATTTGTTATTACCAGTATTACTATTTATACAGCCTATATTAAAACTCCTATACCGTCTTTCTGTGAAAAACACAGTGAGCAAACCGGTTTTTAGGGTCAAAATAGCGATATTTTGATCCCCCACAAATCGCGATTTTTGAGATATCGATGTTTTTTGAAACAAAAAAAAGCGCAAAATTAGTGAGTTACATCGTAACTGTACTAGTTTAATAGGTAGAACCGGTTGAGTTTAGTTCAGAAGTGGTTGGAACTAATTGGGTACCAAAAAATTTTTCTTGATTTTTCAAAAAACGAAACGCTACAAAATAAGAAAACTTTTTGAAATTTTTGTGTTAGGACAGTAAAAATTCTTGCCTGGACAACATTCACTATTGAATCGACAAATTTTAAAGCCCGTTTGTCGATAACTGTCCGGGTTACAGTGATATCGAGTTTAACGTGTTTGATTTAGTGGATTCATCAACCCGGAAGGGTCCAAATAGCATGGTTTTTGTCAATTTGTTTTCAGCTGTAATGTTTTAGATCGGGTCTTTTGCATTGAACTAGAAAAGTATAGGCCTTCTGAGCTTGGATCAATAATTTTTAGGTTGAAAAGATAAGAATTGCAAAAAAAAGTTAGGCGGCACGTATAAGAGAGAAACTTTTTGACTTTAGAAAAAAGACACGTAAAATTTTTTAAGGATTGTTTTTAGCAATATTACCAAATAATGAGGGTAACCCCTTCACGTTTTGTTTAAAAAACTTTGGAAAGCCCTTATACCCCTACCAAAGGGCAATGACGGTTGATTAAGGCTGTTTAACGCTGTTCTAGACAAAAAGGGAGGGCTAGGGAAACCAGAAAACCATAGTCAAATCGAAACTAGGCTAGTTATAATACCCTTCACAGTTAGGGAGAATTGTCAAATAAGCAGCTTAGCTTCAGTCTGAAAGAGTCTATGGACTTAAAACACACCCTTCCTAGTTAGTCACTACAGCATAATAGCATCGGAGAACGTATCCGGAAGATTATCGGGTGGACATTTTAAAAGTATCATAAAAAGAGATTTTTACAAACCCGGAGGGGTCCCAATCCGGAAGTGTCTCAAATATTTGCCAATCCGGAGGGGTTCCAATTTTCTCAATCCGAAGGGGTCCTATTTGTACCAATCCGGAAGGGTCCCAAAATTTTGCCAATCCGGAGGGGTCTCAATTTTGCCAATCCGAAGGGGTCCTATTCTGCAAATCCGGAAGGGTCCTATTTCTGCCAATCCGGAGGGGTCCCAATTTTGCCAATCCGGAGGAGTCTTATTTTTGTCGAAACTTAAGTAGACAAAAGAGAAGTAAATAGTGAAAGGTATTAGAATATTAGGAGACAGGCTAGGAACCAGTGACAGCACTGGTAACTTGCCTTTTTTAAAAGACCAGCCTAAAAAAAACAGTTCTAAACCCGGATATTCGCGACACTAGGTCTATACTTAACAAGAGTTTGTTACTGATTTGTTTGGATTGAATTCCAAATCGTTTTTTGGAAAAGTGATTGCCTTGAGGATTTTAGTAGGTCTAGCTCGGGCAATCCGAAGGCAGATAGGTAACACAGGACTCGGTGGATGCAATAGACGCCCAATTGAGAAAATTACTGCCTTCAAGTTTTGTCTGTTTGGTGCAGCAGCAAGCAGGGAAAGCTCTTTCTTTGGAAACAAATTCGACTATAACATTGCGACTGACTAAAGTACAAAAGTACAAAACGTTGTTCATTGAAAATATTTTTATTTTCCTTTATTTTTGGTTTTAAATCAAAAATATCTGTTCCTGATTGGGTAGTGGGCACACTATTTTTTATATATATTGATATCATCAGTCTGTGCTAGCTTCATATCTTACAACTAATAATCGCTTACAGTGAATAACTTGTATACACACTGTACTGTGATAACATACAAGGATTCGTGGTCATTATTTAAGAGATTTGGAATTTTTTGGGTTGTGTTATTATTATCAGTGTCAACACTAGCAATCGAATCGAGTGTAAAGGCAGTAAGAAATGAAAAATTGAAAAAGAGTCTAGACAAGTCAAGGATACCTAAACTAAGTTATATCTCCAGGAAATTCAGACCAGAGAAACAAAGAAAGGCAATGAGCGACCCTTTTGTGGAAAGGATTACACGAACCCGGACCGACAAAGGGAAGAAAATTGAAAGAGAGGAATGTTTGAAACCAGGAGTCAAAAGTCCTCAGAAGGAGAAAAGGCAATATTAGAAGTAGAGGTCCATCCGGAACCTGCCATGGATGAGAACCGGGACGGACATGGACCGACAAGGAGAGGAAACAGAAAATTGGCGAGTGAATCTACTAATAGAACAAGGCCAAGATTTCGCCACTTCCACCGGGACTCTAGACCAGGAAGAGATGTCAGAACTGTCCGACATCTCTACTAAAAAAATAGCTGACTACAAGATCACCCACGAACAACACTATGATGCACAGCGTGACGGAGAAACCGGCAACATCCTCCTCGTTTTCCCAAAGAGTGAAGAACACTTTGGGAAACTTCTTTCCATTTACCATGGGAACGGGTACAGGCGATGAAGCAGAAGCCCAGGAAGAGGAGCATGACGATCACGAGCAAGATGAGTTTGGATCTCAAGTCACCCTCAAAAGTTCGACTCAGGAGAATGACGCATAGACCGATAAAGAGACTGGCTCCATGGACCAATTTCGTGTAGTGAGGACAATAAGCAAGACCCAAAACGGATCAGGCCCCTCAGGAGACTTTGTGACCATGACGAAATCGGACATGCGAACTGGGAAGAATAGAAACACAGGGCTATGTAACCCACCTGCGGATCCAGAAGTCGATCATGAAAAGACGTCGAGGCAGAGAATCAAGTCCCGAGTCGCGACCAGCACCAAGCTACCTGGGACCGACAGGGTGACACCGCCACTTGTATCGCCATTATTGGACAACGGACCATCAATCGAAGAAGCCTTGACCAACATAGTGGGCAGCATAGGAGAACAGAATGAATAAAGGTCCTTAAGAATGAGTGAACTAGAAAGGGCACTCCACATCGAGAGAGAAAACCTTACGGGAAGAGATCAACTGTGACAGACAAGAAGTCAGCAGAAGCGAAAAACGCTTGAAGAAGAGAACGGATGAACACTTGGCTAAGAACTTGTCGCGAATGACGAGGGAAGCTGAGCAGAGGGAGTTACAATTGAGAGATGACATGGAGAAGTTGAGAATTCAACAAGAGCAGACTCTTGGGATCCTCGACACGAAGATAGGCGCAATGATGGAGAGGCGAATTCAGGCTATCAAGGATAGGTTGAATGGGCTACTAGGCAGCAGGAGTGGATCGAAGAATGGTGAACCGAACTCGGGAGAACCAAGCAGGGAGCCGAGAGTGAACTTCAATGAACAACCGAATAGGAGAAGGACACATGGATCCACTAGAGGAAGAGGCAGTTCATCCAGCTATGCCACAGGGGACAATAGGCCACGGGGTTCAAACATCAGAGAAGTTCAACTGGCATCAGGCCGACCTCAAACGAACGACCGATGCAAGATACACTTGCGACTGTAAGATGTGATTCCAGGAACTGGAGTCATGCGAATAAAGGAAGAAGTCATCCCAGCGATTCGGACAGGAGGGAAAATCCAGAGCCTCTGTCATGGGGCAATGCTGCTCAAGCGGGGCATTCTAGGGACGCTACATCAATGGCCACAGCCTTTGAACCTCTGAACAGGTCCTTGGAAACCTTCCTAACGAGGTTATCTAGAACCAATGAACGCAGTGAAAAGTCCAGAAGGGTTTTTAAGAAATCAAGATTCTATAAAGACGAATCTGATGGCTGTATTGATACCTGGATAGAGGTAATGAAACTGAATTTTGAAGAGGAGGACTTGTCAGAAAGACAAGAATGCAGTGCGCTCACCAGTAACCTGGAAGGGACAGCCCTAAATTGTGTAATGGCCAAAAAGCAATACCAACGGGATACTGCTGAAAAAATCTTTTAAATCTTGTTAAATCGTTTTGGCTCAGGGTTGGAAGGACACCAAGCAATGATGCGCTTCGAGAAACGGAGACAACGTGAAGACGAGACGATAGACAATTTTCTCGATTTTTTGGAGATGCTGAGAAGGCGTAGCCAACCAGATGAGTCGAACAGAAGAGTGAACCTGGTAGCAGCCTCAAATTTCATCGACGGTGTGAAGAATGATGAGCTTCGAACAATGTTAGTGACACATTACACGCCACTCTCAACCAATGCGCCGACACCAGAGGAAATGAGACTCAAGTCAAAAGAATATCTTTTACTGAAGCATCCATCGAGATCTGGATATTACAAAAACAATTATGATAATTTTAACAATGGACCAGCAAACCGAGGTAACAACCCAAGGGACCACATGGACAAGAGACGCTCTTGTGCAATCTGCAGTTTGGTGGACCATCATGTGTCAGCATGTCGAATCTACGAACAGGGCAAGAAAGCCCCGAGTATGAAAATGCGTCAGAGGTCAATCATGAAGATTTCATGAGAGGAGTAATTGCGAAATTTGGCCCAAGGTGTTTCGTCTGTAACTTGGAAGGTCATTTTAAATCGGATTGTCCACAGTTTTGGGATGCTGTGGCAAACATCAAGCATCCAAGGCATGAGGAAGCTTTATCGGGTGTGAAAGCCATCAAGGCGCGCCTGTTGAGTGAAGCAGAGGCACGCAGAAAAGAAAAACCGCAAGAGCTGGCAACGAAGAAGATGCAGGCATTAACGAAAGAGATACGTGAACCAGAACCGGTGACTGCGGCGGATGATTTCAAGATCGACTATAGGGCAACTGCGAGGGATGCTCTAAACAGAGTTCAGCAGTTATTGGTGACGAAGGAGATCGAACAAAAGGTGAAGCTCAAACTAGAGAATGAGAAGATTCAGGAAAAGCTAAACGCCTCCGAGGCATCAGAAGTTGAAGAAATGAAAGCAAAAAGCAGTTTGAGCGTGAAACTAAATGTGGTCTCTGTGCAGACATTCGGAATGGTGCCCAAGGAAACAAAATACAGTCAATATTTTCAGTTGCGGGACTCAGAGTTCACTATGATCCATTTATACACATATGCAGATTATCTGAGACAGGTAGAGCCACGCACTGAATCGAGGGCTGTTCGAGCGTTGTTGCCAACGGGTGGCCCTCGAACAATGAAACTCCACAGGCGCTACGTGGAAGTCTATGGACCGTATCAAGTGATGCTGAACGTTGACGGAATAAGTATCTACACTAAGACCTACGTCACAACAGATAGTGACCAAATGGTTCAACTCTATTTGGTTCAGTAAGAACATAAGGTCCGTAGAATCGGCCATGATGCCAAGATGGAGCAAGATGTAGTACACATAGGGTACGAGGCAGATGTGACTGCACATCTGCTAGACGACAATGGGAAGAAAATTCGAGTAACAGGACTACTGGGTACAGGAGCAGTGGTAAGCGTGATGCCAATAAAGACTTGGGAAAAAATGGGCTTCACGAGGGAAGATCTAATTCCAACGAACCTCAGATTGGTGGCCGCCAACCGCGGAGCAATCTATGTGGCCGGAAGGACACCGATAATGGTCCTTCACATTAGAGGACAGGATCTTTGGATGAATTTCATGGTGGTTGAGAATTTGGACGACTCAGACCAATTCATCCTGGGCCCTGGCTTTGTCCGGAACTTCGATGTGATGATAAAATTGACTTGAACAACGGTCTAATAAGGATTTGAAACCCGGACCGGAAGTATGTTAAGTATGTCTATAATAACAGACGAAAACAGGGTACCCATTTTGTTAGGTAGAAAGGTAAAACTAGAGCCGGGATAAGCTGTAATAGCAATTTTTAGGAGGAGAAATTTGAAATCGCTAAATGATAGTAAACAGGTTTGTTTGGTACCCAACCCAAATAGTCAAAGCTCGATGATTTCAGGCCAGAGATTTTCAGTAACACGAAACGGGCTGTGTGCCAGTGTGTTGCCGAACACACTGGATACCACGGGTACGATCCAGCGTGGAAAGAAACTTGGTTACGTTTTGCCGATACAACCGACTATGAAGAAACACAAAACTTGAAGAGATATAATGTGAAAGAAAGCCCAAATCATACTGAAAAAGATAAAATTTTAAAGAGAATTGATGAATTTAAATCTATTAATATATTGTTTTCAATGAAATCTGAAACGAATGACGGCTTGTCGAGCTGCTCGAACTTTCTGGAACGCCAATCGTCATATGAACTAGAATCCGACAAACCGGTTTTGACGGAGGTAGAACACTTGAGAAGGAAAATAGGTGAGGTAGATTTTGAATCATTGAGGGCGGTTTTAAATCGGAAAGCGAACATATTTTCAAAACATAGGGTGGGCATCGGTTGATGCAACTTTGTCGAACACGAAGGAGAATTAGAGGAAGGCGCCATTCCTCATAGGGAAGGCGCAAGGCGAATGACGCCTCATAAATCGGAAGCGGGCCGAGCGGAAAAAGAAATTTTGGGCTTGCGGGGTAGTCATGGCTATTAAGAAGGGGGCAGCTTAGGTTCTGTTGCGACTTTCGTTACCTGAACGCAGTGACAATAAAATATGCGTACCCGATACCGCGAATGGACGAGAGCCTCTCGAAACTTTGTAACGCCAACTTCTTCATCACACTGGACTTGGGTTCTGCCTTCTGGGAGGACCCTTTGCGGAAGAAGGACAGAGAAAAGACCGGATTCGCATGTGAATTGGGGTTTTACCAGTGAAAGAGGATGCACTTTGGCTTGTGCAACGCCACTGCCACTTTTAAAAGACTGATGGCTCAGGCTTTGACCAGAGTGACGAAGAAGAACGGGAACCTTGTGATGTGTTACGTGGATGACGTGGTCATAGCAACACCCACTTTGGAAGACCACCTTGATCGGATCGATGAGGTCTTCGGCTGCATGAAAAGAGCAGGCTTGAAATGCCAACCATCGAAATGCGAAATCCTTCGGGATTCAATCAAGTATCTGGGAAGGATGGTGGACAGTCATGGCGTAATTCCGGACCCAAGCAGTAGAGGCTGTGTTGACATGGAAAGCTCCCAGAACAGACGCACAACTCATGAGCTTCCTAGGGTTTGCCAATTATTACCGTGAGTTCATAAAAGCATATGCAGACAAGGTGTATCCCATGCAGAAACTGATGCGCAACAAAGGAAAAAAGTTTGAGTGAAACGAAGGAACTCAAGGTGCCATCGAGAACATAAAGCGGGAACTGTGCGAAGCGCCAGTGCTAGGCATGCCAACAGAGAAGGGCATGTATGTTCTTGACACAGACGCATCAGTAGTAGCCATCTCAGGAATACTGCAGGAGCAGGAATGGAATGGAACAACAGTTCTCCGTCCCATTGCGTATGGCAGTAAATTGTTGAGTGACACTGAAATGTAGTATGGTGCACCAAAGGCAGAAATGTTTGCAGTGGTCACATTCATGGAGAAGTACCGTGCATACCTAGGGAGCGCTCCCTTTAAGTTACGCGTGGATAATAGAGCGTTATCTTGGTTGAAGACCTACTCGATGGACCAGAGCTATATTGGTCGATGAATAGTCAGATTAGACGGCTACCATATAATAATCGAGAACAGGATGCGTGACAAACACCAGAATGCTGACAGCCTCAGCAAGAAGACTGAGTTTTATGAAAGACTAGAACAGAAACAAGCCAATCAGGCGGAAATTAAGGAAGGGTTCTCATTTCTGAACAAAAAAACCTATGAGTAGTTTCCCTTGACGAGATGGTTGGACAAATCTGAACATCCGATTCCGGGATACCTCAAATTACCGGTGGAGAAGGCAGCGGAAATAAAGATCTTATCAAAGTAGATGAAACGAATAGTCATTTGAGGGTCTTGAAGACGTACTTGAAGGCGAGATACAGACTCTCAGACCTACTAAGAGCACAAAGAAATGACCGCATTACTAGTAACTTGAAAAGGTGGATCAAAAATGGAACACCAGACAATGGTGTTCTGGAGGAAAACAGTTACCGTATTCTGAGACAGTACTTTATGCAGAAAGAGGGGAGGTTATATCTGAACAAGGACGGAATCGTGGCTTGCAAGAGAAGAGAAGAAGACAAAGTCCTGTACAAATATAACGCGATAGTGTTGCCGCAACTCTATCAGACAGAACTTTAATTTAGGTCACATGATCATATGGGCTATCAGGGAATCGACAAAGTATACCAGACGATCCTGAAGCGCTTTGAGTGGCATGGAACGAAGAAGGCATGCGAGAAGTGGGTAACAGCATGTCTGTCATGCCAACAGGTCAAGGATCCAAGGAAATTGCGATTTGCCTTGCAGTGGATCCAATCATCTGAATTCAACGAGGTGGTGCAGATTGACCACCAGAAAATCTGTATGACACATAGTGGCTATAATAAGGTCTTGGTCATGATAGACCACTTCACGAAAAATGCAGAGGCCGTGCCCTGCATAACTGCCCCAGCAGAAGAGATGTGCGGTCATCTAATCAATACGTGGATAGCGAGACATGGTTTTCCGATGACATTTCAATCGGATAACGGAACAGCTTTCGTGGGGGGAACTTACGAAAGAGCTCATGAAACGCTCACAGGTGGCTCAAGCTCACTGCACGACATACCATCCCCAGACGAATGGCTTAATCGGACGTTGGTGTCGATGCTGAGGGTATATTGTTCCAGGCACATGACCGATTGGGACAGATATCTTCCACAGGTGATGGGAGCTTACAACAGCACTCAACACTCCACCATTGGAGTTAGTCCACATATGATGTTGACCGGACACGAGAAGTCTTTGCCCTTGATTTTCTTTTACCCAGAACATAAGTGGAAGAAAACATCACCACAAGTCTACGCAAGGAATGTGATTAGACGTCAACAAGAAATAAACGACTTGTGTAGACAGAACACCCAGCAGGCACAGGCAAGGCAGAGGAAAAAGTTCGATAAAAAAGCAGCTTGTGCAAAAACTTACTCGGTAGGAGACTACGTTTGGGTATTTCAAAACGTTTTATCACCGAAAGGAACGAAGAAGCTCCTAAGAAAGTGGAGGGGACCCTTCATGACTACAGAAGTGCACCAGTGGGGACGTTTTTAAAGACTGAGTACCGGCCGAGCCGCTCACTACGAAAATATTAAGCTACACAACCCGTCGACGGAAGACTGGTTTATACCTGCAGACAAGGAAGAAGGGGACTTTCTGATGATGGACCCTGCCTGTGAGGTCAATGAGAAGGGCACCAGAGGAAAGAATGATGGGAATGAGGTCGTAGAGGAAGGATCAAGTCCATCACTGGACCTGGATCCCAATGAGGTGATTGAACTAGATGAAGAAACCTTGCCCTACGCAGAAGAGGACTAGCAAGACCCCGAACAGATGGAGGTCCCCAAGAATTTGGAACCAGATTTTCCGTTTACGATACAGACTCGACAGAGTGACAAGACAAGACTCGTAGTGGATAGGATAGATCTCAAGAAGATAGTGGAAGGAGTAGTGGGTCTAGAAGAAATAACCGTGTCGCAATACATCGACATAGTCGACGACCGCGACAAGGAGTGGATCGATGACGGTACAAGCCCGAGGTAGAATTCGAGGACGAGGAACAGCAATCCTACAAATAAGACTTGACAAATCTGCGTGTCTTTGAATGGCTGAACAAAATGACGTCGGTCCCAAAGGAGACCAGTGTCACGATTCAACATGTAGACCGTGAGAGCATGAAATACATAAAAACTGAAAGGGATGATCCTTCCTGGGCTGCCCAGGAAGGGCAATTTTTCATTCCTGCATCCAACTTCGATTTAATATCCGGTATGCGATCGACGGGGAGTGGGGGTAGGACTTACCCACACTGAAAAATTATTAATAAAAAAATAAGAATAGCAAGAGAGACAGGTGGTCTAGAATCAGAGACAGGCGAGGACCCTAAGAAACTGGACATAGGGAGAGTAGTTGAGTCATATTTTAACTTGCCGAACGACTACTCAAGTAGCATAATATTGACAGATAGCAATTTTGTACTTACAAATAGGACATGTGCGATAGCAATCACAGCGGACATGAGCTTTAAGTCAGCGTTAGCAGCGGATTATAAGATAAAATACAAAAACATCGAATTTTTTGGAAGCAAAGACCAGTGATAGGAGGCGTAGCAGCTTTTCCTCCAGCGACGTCGCGGATACCGGGAAAATGTTTATGGTTCTTGGTGACGAGGGCGACGGAGAAGCGGCACGTGGAATCGTAAAACCTAGTCTTGTCCTTGACGAGACTGAGAGACTTCCTTGTGGAAAGTGAGGTGAAGGAGCTCTAGCTTCCAGTGTACGACCCCAACCGAGGACGACTGCATCCACTGGAGCTGTATGCACTGATACACGTAATCTTTTCTGACACTAACATACATGTATACTTACAAGTATACTTACATACTAGTGTGTTGTTTTATGTTATGTTATGTGTTACGTTATTAAGACCCTGGGTATGAAAAGATTAGTGACAATGAATGACCGGATGACAATCTTAGGAATAGATGTAAAGTTTGGACTGCCTTTTATAGGTCGAATTGTAAAACTTTAGCAATAAAATAATTTTAATAAATTTTAAAGATCAAAGTGTTTTTATCTGACTGTTTTAAATAAATTTTAATATGAAATTGGAGTAAAATTGACAAATGTGATATTAGTGACCTCTTTTCTAGATTCTGATTGATCGTTTAATTATTCACCTGATTTCAATTGATCATCCTTATAATAGAATCGAATCTAAAAGAAGATGGACAACTCCGACTTGAACGAAGTGATGGACCTGGAAGAGGCGTACGTAGGACCGATGATAGATGGATCGAGACTTCGCTCTGGAGGACCCAGAGGTAGTCATGATGCTGGCCGCCTTAATAAACATCTTGGGACATGATAACCGTGGGGACCGCCCCACGGAAGTCTTATTAATGGCAGTATATGGAGAAAGAAGAGTACTAGACTGCCCGAACATGAGGGTAATGAGGTGGAGAAACGGGGCTCTCTCAGGAAGTGACTTGGCGAACGAGCCTGGATTGGGAAGTTCCAGGACCTACAAGCCAGGTGAGATGCCTCTGCCAACCAAGCCTAGGCCTGATCAAGAGATGAACAGCGAGGCTGCCTCGTCTAGTTCACAACTGAGAGCAGCTGTGACACCAAAGAGGGCGAGAGTAGATGAAGAGGTTCAGACGAACGAAACCATGCAAGATCTTAACGGAGCAATAGAGGAACTGGAGAAGACCAGAAGGGAGCTGGACGAATTGACCAAAACCATGCTGAGTACGGAAGAAGACAAAGATATGTGGAAAAGACTGTTTGAAGATTGTAACAAGAAACAGGGTGAAGAAATAGAGCGCTTGAGGCGAGAGTACAAAGAGCGATCCGAGCGGCTGGCGTTGACGACAGCCGTAGAAAGAGCGATACCTACAAGGAATATTCCACGTGGGCAGCCCCCGATAGAATTTTTGAAGCCTAGCGAGTTGAGTAAAACAACGGAGACGCAACTATCAGCTGCAATTGGTCGAGTGACAATCCCGGACCCGAGTGACACCCTAGGTGACCCAGTCGTGGAGCAAACAGTGAGAAAATTGATAGAAACAACTGGACGATTGGTCGCTATTAGGAATGTGCCCGGTTCCGGGGTGACTGCAACCTATGGAACAATAGATGATACGGGCAAAGTACAGCTCTGCCAAGAGACGATGGCGAGAACGGGAGCTAGTGACACAGCGTTACCAGCAGAGAGCTGTAAGGTCCCAGACAGGAAGTTACGAGAGATGCCGATGAAGAAATTGTCCCGAGTGATTGACGTGCCCAGCAGTAAACCGGCAGCAACCGCCACTGGGGACATCACATCTGATACTGGGTGACAGCTTGGTGAGTACTACAGAACCTGAGGACCTCCTGGATCACTACGGTGATGGCCTTTGGAGGTGCAACGATAGCCCTGCTATTTCGAATGGTGGAGTTGATGAACCCAGGGAGGATCCCTATCATATTGATCCTAATAGGGTCGAACAATGTATCTAGAGGCTCAGATGAGGAAGAGGCACAATGGGAGTCAATGATGGTGTGCCTATTCACTACTCTCTGGCAGAAATTCTGCACCGTACCAATGAGCACGGAAACGTTGACATGGACAGGAAGGAGGCATAATGAAGATTTCATCAGGTGGAACAATTTACTGAGAAATCTGGCGAGTCGGAATGTTGGACGGATGATTCTTATAGACATTGAACACGAGCTGAGAGCTATCGAACAGGCCAGATTAACCACCGATGGGATCCACTTTGATAGTATCGAAGGACAAGCCTGGTTGAACCAAGTCTTCCAAGAGCGACTGGATGAAATCAAAGTCGCGCTCTTTGACACGGGAGTGCTGAAGAAAGAAGAAACAACGAACGAGCCGGCAATTTCTGCCTTAGCGCCCCTTGACCTAGAAACACATCTGGCCAGGGCAAAGGACAGGTCTACAGGATCGATAGCGAGAAGCGCCAATAAGAAGAACCATTCATCCAGGACGAAGATTAGGACCTATCAATCCGACCGCGGAGACGACAAGCACCTCGAGATCAGAGACAAGATCAGAGACAACGAGTACCAGCTGAGAGGAGCGACGACCAGACAGGAGCTTTTTGATGTGGTCGAGGCCCATACCTTCTACCTGGCTTATTAACAAACAGGACCCGATGAAATTGAATCTTCAGACCGTAAGGTTTGCAGCAGATGCCATGAGAATATTAAATGGAGCGAGATTATCCGACAACGGACTGTACTCGATCGCAGGCGTAGACTGGTTGATGGCAGCTGGCATAAATTTCAGCTCCATGACGCCTTGAGATTTTCTGATTTAGAGGGACTACCCTCAAACAATACAATGGGTCTAGTAAATGCAAGACCTTTGCAGGATGTAAAACTGAATCATGATGTACAAATCGAGAAGAAAGGCCCGCAAATTTCTTGACAAGGAGGGCACCAATAGGACAACACGTGAAAATGTTCAGGCAGATACGAGCACCCCCAGGTCACGTAGAAGATCGAGCGTTCCCGAAACAGATGACTCAAGAAGGCGATGTTCAGAGATATGGTGGAATGAAGACGATTAGGAAAGACGAGACCATCTTCGCAGCGGATGACAAAGCAGAAAGGAGAAAAGCAAAGATTATGATAGTTGCGAACTCAGACTTCGTACATACCTCCCAGCCTCTGTTTTGGCCTGACATTATAATGTTGGCAGCGGTCGAACTGGACCTAATGCAGTCGGTGTCAATGGCCATCGGGGTACAAAAACAGTCGGAAATGAACTCGATCACAATCGTATTTGCCGCTATAAACGACCATCTACACAGTAGGGGTTTGCTGAGCAGACTCAGAGAGACTACGACGGTCGAAGACGCTGTATCGCCAGCTATAAAATATATCCTCGAATCGATGGGTGAAGTAGTGGACACCCTGAAAAGAGGTGCCTTCTCCAAGATAACACCGAGAGCCATGTTTGCACTGTCTCCGGGATATGCACATCTCCCGGATGGACTGAAGTTTGTACACGCTATGATGGCGTTGCTCTCGGAAGGGAAATATGATGTGATCATATCTGCCCCAAATTGCGGAATAGAGAATAAGGTATACTCTTATCCAATACGTCCTGCTGCAGAATCGCTTTGGGACAGGAGAGGATGAGACGATTCAGAGGGAGGAAGACGTGCGACGTCATGCTGGGGGCATGCCCCTGCTAATTGACCTAAGCTTGGTTATGCGGACCGATCCCTTAGCATTGATCAGAGGAGCCACGTAGTTCGTGACAGTGATATGCGGTCCTGCAGTAACATTCGCGTTGGCTGACGTTAAAGTGGAAGCATATAGAAGGTCGGTGTAGCACCTGAACCTCATTTGAGCAGTGGATGGGAGTGCAGTCAATAGGTAAGAGCAAAGTGTGTTACGAGCATTGATGAGCAAAGATTTGCTGTTCGCGAAGATATCAGTGCCAGAGATGACAGCAATAAACTTTGACGATCATTTCCGTGACCGAATGGGTGAAATAGATAGAGGACCTATTGAAGTGTTCCCAAAACTCTGAGAGCCTTTGAAACGAAAGAGAGGAGGATGGCGAAGTTCTCCGAAACGATGGATCCGTGCTTCGTGGGCAGGAACGCTGCTGTAATACAATACACGCAGTTTGCGTACACGGATGAATCTACGAGGAGGCGAATCACCAATACAGCCACTCCGAAACCCGGAAGATTTGAAGAAGAGTTGGCGAAATTGGACCTGACGCTAATGATCATGAGAGGCAAGGTAGACTTGCAGGAAGCCGCGCTAATCGTGATGAACGTGAAGCCGGAATTGACGATAAGCGGGAGACTGTTGACGAGGACTGCACTGGCGCCCTTCGGCTGTGAAGAAATCAAGATAAAGCACGGAGAAGAAGAAGACACGTCAGCTGGCAGGCTAGTCATACCGAAGTTTCCAGACGGAACCGGGAGTGAAGAGCAAGGCCCTTCGAGTTCAGGGAAGAATCGGAAGCGAGACGACAAGGAGGGAGAAGACCAACGTCGATCGGAGGAACCTAGGCATCAGGAGCCAGATCAGGCAGGAAAGGATGACGATAAGGCTTCGACAGGTGGGATGTCTAGCCTGATTTTCAATTTCCTAGAGGACTTTGAAGTCGAGACGGGAACGTTAGAAGGAACGACTGAGCCAGCAGAGGATGAAACTTCCACACTGGAATCTCCGTCAGCCTTCATGGATGTAAACCAAAAATTGCTGGAGAGCAGCTCTCCGGTCAATTCTAAAACTATCGAAAAGAAACTCTTAATGGAATCTCCGAGGAGAAGAAGGATAGAAGGCAATTGAGTTATAACCGAGTTGGTTAACTCATAGAGTAATTTCGGATAGGGTACAGAGTCTGCTCGTCACGCTATCTTATTTTCGGCCGGATAGATTCGTGCAACTTCTTAGTCTAATACCGATCCTAATCTTACTCTTATACTATCTAGTCTCAGGTTGTTTAACTAGTCTCTGCTAGGCTCAATAGATCTAGGGTATACTGGTTTATTGCGGCTGCTGAAGTGCTCGGGAGAGTCCAACTAATTTCTAAGTTAAATTCAAATCTCTCTGGTGCTGAAATTACAAGTAACTTCAGCACTTACAAATAAGTGGGTTGTTAGTTAGATGGATCATGATTGGTTAATATTAAATACTTTACATTGGTAAAATATCTAAATTATCCAATCATAAAATGTAGTTTAGATCAGGTTCCACCCATCCGGGTTTTACAGAGTTTTTTAGAATAGTTCTTCTGCAATTCGAAGGATGGATGATGGAAGTTGGTGTTTGGCGAACATCTTATTTCTTCTGTTTCCTTTTTGTTAAAGAAGTTCCAGGAAGCTGGAGTTAGAGACATAAGACGTTGTGTCTTCTAGTGACAACGACTAAGTCTTCGCAACAAACTCAAATCTGATTTCAGAATGGTTGGCTATGTCAGGTTTTTCTGTTCTGCGTGGAGAACTTCTTTTGTGTCTGGTCTAGTTTGGGAATGGCGTGGAGATTGTGCGTGGAGGGGATGCCTGGTTACTCGGATCTGTACGTATACTTGAACATCGAGGTGGTCATTGGTCTAGTTCAATGAAGTCTTTTTCTGCGAAGTCAAGTCGTACTCTAAATCCTTTGAGTTGTGATTGTGAGTGGCATATCGATTGTGGTTGGTCATTCTCTCTCGAGTGTAGTGGGGTCGTTTTGTCTTTAGATGTTCGTCCTTGGTGTTGTATTCTGATCTATGTATTGCATAATGTAATTTACATTTTATAAAACATTTATTAGTTTAATATTTTTTAATTATGATTTTAGTTAGTTGTTTTCACAAAAGCTTTTTGTTTTAGTTCGGTTATTTTGAAGAGTTACTCACACTTGAGTAGCTCTTATTAAAAATAGTGGTGTGGTCACAAAGCGTGGATGTAGCGCGGTGGGTTAGGCCGGCTATAGAGCATGCTCAGGACGTCCTTCCTGGTGGGTTAGGCCAGTAGTGGGAGTATGATTTCATGCGGTTTTTGTGAGGGGTCCTGTTATGTGACAACGTTTTATGTTGGGTTTGTTGTGGTTTTTCTTATGTCTTGTTGGTTATGTCCTTTTTCCAAAAAGCAAATTGTTCGTGGTATGGGTTTGTCTTTCGACTTTTTTGTGTTTTATTATTTCTTTCTTAGACTTTATAATAGTCTTCAAAAGAATAAATTATCCAGTTTTAAACTGGGTTAATCCGGTTTGGGTACCGTTGGTTTCCTTTTCTTAGTCATGCTGTTATTCTATGATTTGTGGTATTTAGTAAGCTGCGTTGGTTAGTTTTGTTTAGTATATGATTCCTTTCCAACCGGGTTAAAGGAAAGTTTGAAACATGTTATTATATGTTAGAGTTGTTGAGTGTGAAAACTTGAAACTGAAATTCATTATTTTAAACAATTCTTCGTGGGCGAGCTGTGCGAGTGTGGATAGAATTTCTGTGCGAATGAATGAAAATATCAAAAGGTTAGTACTGCAATTGCATTTTATTAATTTACTGCATAGAATTTGGAAATTTACTGCTAGTTATGGGGGAATTTTAAGTTACAAATTTTCATCATAATTAAATTTACTGCTTGTGGGGAAAATTTTAGAAATGAATTTACTGCATTGGTATTAAATTTATAAATTTATAAGTGTAAGAGATTAATAGAATTTGTGAAATCTGTTTGATGAAATTTGCGATTTTTATTTGTCTTTTGTGGTTTTTGTAGGTGATTGTCGGATGAAGGCTAAAAATCTAAAGAAAACATGGATAAAGTATGGTGAGTTTTTTAATATTTTAATTAGTTAGTAATATTCATTTAATTCATACTTACCTGTTAGTCGTCGGGGAAAAAACCGTGGGGGAAGATGTCGTGAATTAGTTCTGAAGTTGTTAGTAGTTTAGCTAAGATGCGGATGATATTTTTAGTCTGAAGCAGTGGCCAAAGCAATTGAAGTGCCTTAATAGTGGTTAGTTCTTCAGTGCCAACTGCAAAATCATAAGGTGTGTTTTGGATTAGATTATATAATTTGTGATTGAATTTAGTGTTGTGGATGAATTCTAAAATTGGGATTTCTATAGGTTGTACAAACTCGTGCGGGATAAGGAAGGGTCGGGATTCTTCGGCGTTGAAGGTCTTGGTGATGGGACAGAAGATGTACATTTGGGTTATGGGGTCATAATTACGAAGAATACCATGGAGGTTAGTGTCTTTAATACAATATGTGAAATTTAGGAAAAATGGTGAAGTGTATTTGGAATTAATGAATTGAAAACGATGGTGTGGTTGTCTAGAGGGTGTGTGTAGGTCAAAGTGATTTTGGATGAAGCGATAATAACTATATGTGTGGGTTTGTTTAGTGCGCAACATAATATCGTGTGAGCAGTGTAAATCTCTTTCGTGTGGTGCAAGGAAATGAAAGGTTAGTGAAAATATTTGGAAGCGTTCTTTGAAACTTTCGTATGCTTGTGTGTCTGTTAGTGCTTCTGAAATAATGTGATCAAACTTTCGGTCGAAGATGTTTAGTGTGAATATATATGGTGTCTTGATGAAAAATTTCTCGGTAATTTGTGGATTAGCGAAGCGATCGTCGTCTAAGAATTGATCTTGGTTAGCTCTGATGATGTTGTGATCATAGTATTCGAGTGTATATTCGTTAGCTCTAGGTGCAGTGTGTGTTTTTAGTGATTTTTTATATCCAACGTAAGTAAATTTTCTAGCGGTTAGTGGTGTAGTGAGTCGATATAGCATGTCCGTATTTCGCTCTATATCGATGTGAGTGTTAGATAATGGTAAGCAAAGAGGGTTAGTAAAATGATAATATGAGGTCCAAGAGAGAGTGGGCATTAAAACGTATTCATCTACGAAGTTGCGTGTTTCGTTAGTGTCGTGGGGGGTGTTTAAGGTGTATTGTGGGAATGAGGGTAAGGTGATGGCTAAAAATTCTTTTGTGTTAGTATGCTTGGGGTGGTTGATGTATTCACGGGCTGTTCCTGGTTTTGCTGGGAAAGGATGGTTGGGGAACTTTCTTTTAAAAGTGCGGTAAGCTCTATTAGTGTTGAGTGAAGATTCAGTTGATGTGGATGATGGTGCTAATGATTCAGTATAATTTGAAGAGGGTGTAGGGGTAGGGGGGTTGGATGAATTTATTGTGGAGGAGATTTGGTTTATGGTTGGGGTATTAAGGTGGTAGGGTTGTTGTTGAAGGGTAATAAAATTATCTAGCTCTGGGGAGATTCGGGGGGTGTCTGGAGAATGAGATGATTGGTCAGAATGGTATGAGGAGTAGGTTGGGGTAACTTGGGAAGCATAAGAGGGTGTGGGGGTGATTGGGTCAGGGTTATTGGATAATATGGGTTGAAAAGGGGGTTGAGAAAAATTAGAAGAGTTATGAAAATTATTGGATGGGGATGGTTCTGAGTCGGCAAATTCATCGGGGGTTTCAATATTCGGGTTATTGAGTTGTGAGATGGAATATAAAACTGAGATGTGTGAATTAGTATCGGAATTCATGCCTGATGTTACATTACTAGATGGAAAATCGGGTGGCGGAAAAGCAAAAAGTGGTATTATTGGGATTGGGGAGGTAAGATTGGTTGGGTGGGAATTTGATCGGTGTAGTGATCCAAGTTGGCGGCTCATCGTGGGCTAAAAAAATGATTATTTTGAGACTGAAAAGCGGTGGTATGGGGTTGTTCAATAATTTGTTCATAAGTATTATCATCTTGTGACTGGTGTGTCATTATATGTTGAATGGGACTTTGTGATGTGGTGAGTCGAAAATTTGGATTATGTGTGATGGCTAAGTTTCGAAAATTTCGTGGGACTAGGGATAGTGGATGGTTATTTGGTAGGGGTGGTAATTGTGGTGCCGTTGGCGTTATGTCTACATTGTTATGTTCTTCGTCGTATGTATTTTGTCGTGTTGCTATTTTTGTGTTATATTCCTTTATTTGTGCGTCTAAAAGAATTTTGTTTATCGATGTAGAAAAGATTCCAAAAAATCCTGCAAAGAGTATGCGTGCTACACTTGCTTGTCGATTGACCTGTGTGTGTATAGCACATGTGTTGTAGATTCCTTTTAAAAGTGAGAAAAGAAATCCAATAAAGTTAAACATTGCGTATAAAATAGTCAATTTTTCTAAGATGTAGTAGGGCCATCCTAGAAAATCGAGGATCTCATTTTTGAGTGTAACAAAGCTAAAAATGTTAATTGGTGATATATCTTGGGGACGGTATTTTTCACCGTTTAGATATATATAATCTTTAATGTCTTTAAAATATCCGCTATAGTCTTGCGTGTAGATATCGGCAAATCCTGCGGTTTCTGCAAGTTTGCGTAAATTTTGGTCTATTGATTGTCTTTGTATAGTGTCCATTTGTGTTAATAATTCTTGGAATTGTTGTGTTCTAATGTGATGTTGAATATCTGATTTTGAATAGATTCCTATTGATTGTAAGTCTATATTTGGGTTTCGAGCAATAGCGCGAATGCTTTCTGGTGAAAATTTTTTGAGTGATTGCATTAATGTGGGATATGGAGTGAGAAGATAATATTTATTTTCATCAGGGTTTAGTTGTACTACATTGTGGCTGTTTTCTGATCCACATGGGACTGCGGTATCCCAGAAATAGGTTCTTCGTGAAAGTGTATCCACGAAATGTACTTTATTCTTATAAAAGATAGGGATTCTTTTATAACATCGTTTATCTTCAAAAACGTATAGTGGTGATACTTTTTTAGTACAAGTATAAAACCATAAGATGTTTCCTTCATAGTCTAAAAAATTTGATCTATTTCCAGATAATAAGTATCCTGCATAGGGTATTTTTAATACTGCTAGTGCAAGTGATTGTAATATTTGTGTTCGTTCTAATTCGCATAGGTGGTGTAGTGTTTCTAATTCGGAGAGTGACATTTCTTGAAAAATTCGGCTAATTGTATAATCTAGTTTCATATCTAAATGAATATCATAGTGGATATTACCGAAATATGTAGTATTCATTAGTGATAATTCTTGTAAGCGTGTGCTTCTGGTGTCATGGGGTTTTAGATGTCCACCAGGTTGTCCGTTGCTTTTTTCAAAATTAACTGGTATATAGGATGTTCCTTCGTTTAGAGGATGACCTGTGGCATATGGGTCGATTTTTACTTTTCCAGTGGTCATGTCGAATCCTTTTTCGTATTCAACTAATATTTCAGAATATTGTGTTCTGTGAAGTGGATTCCTGTATTTACATGCAAGTTCTGTTTCTTGATATATTTGGAAACGTGTCAATTTGTTTTCTATATTGTCTATGTTTCTAAAATTAGAACTTAGTTTTCGTGATGGATGGACTTGTTCATATGGAATTGATTGTATAAAATAATTTTCGTGAAATTTTATCATACGAGCGTGTATTTTTGCTACTTGAAATGTTGTACATGTATCTTCGGGGAACCAAACAATTGTTGCTTGTGTTCTCGTTGTAGGGTCGCAATAACCTTGATCATTTTTACAAGGTAATCGGATTCCTTGATAGATCATTGTATTATCTGATAAATCTCGTGTTAGTTGTATTTTTTCGAGTTGTATTTTCCAATCAAAAAACATTATTTCTTGGTATCCTTTATTTTTTGTGTCTGCTTTGCAGTTTGATGGGTCATTTATACCAATGTGTGGTATCCAATGTTTATCGTGTAGGTCATAGGTTAATCGTCCGTGTGCGCCGTTATACGGGTATTTTTCGTCTAGTTTTATATGTCCTTGGTGTCTTTCAAGTTGTGATTGATGTACAGAGTCTGGAAAAACTTGAAAATTAACTAACTTTCTTTGGGAGTTTTTATTTTGTGTGATGTTTAGTCTAAGTAATTCATTTTTACAATCGTCGGTATTGAGATGTAAAAGACGTTCTATATTACTTTGATAGAATGATTCATGGTCAAGTCGGTTTTTGTTTCCGTTCGAGACTTGTGAACAATGTACTTTCTTTTCGGAAAATGTTGCTGTGAATTTATAACCTGTAACTGTTGTTGCTCGGGCTTTTGAATAGAGTGTTGCTATTACATCTGTGGTTTCTATAGCTTGTGGTTCTGTTTCACATTGTGATACTTGATTTATTGCATATTTATGTAGTGTTTTTTGTTCATTTTCTTCACAATCGTAATGTGTTACTAATAAATCTTGTGGTCCTGTACGAGGGGAAGGGTTTATGTTTTGATTTGAGATTACTAGAAAAAGGAGTTGGAGAAAAATTAATAATTTTAGAATATACATGTGTATGATAATCCTGAGTATGGATTATAAAATGTAATGTAGCCAATTGTGTTTTTGGTATATCTGTCGTATTTGTATATTACTTCAGTAGTTATAAACGGTGGTGGTAGTGATTGAGCTGTTATGTTAGGTGGATTTAATGGGTAGGGATGTTGGGTAATATTATTTAACTTAACTGTGATTTCAAACTTTAATTGTAAACTGTTTTGTTGGAGTATTTGAATATTGTGATCACGGATATCGTTGTGAATATCTTGGCGATATTGTAATCTATTAAGTGCCCAGTTATGAAGGCGGTTACTTTCTTGATGTTGTCCAAATAATGGTGGAGGTGCTGTAAATGTATTCCAATCTAGTCTTAAAGGAATATTTGTTGTTGATTGTTCTCGATATCTGGCGTCGAGATTATTTGGAAAATTTAAGTTAAAAGGTGGTGGTGAAATCTGGCTTATTGATGGTGTTGATGGTAGTGATAATGTTTCTGGTAGTGATGAGGATGTTGTTGTATCCGTAGAAATATCTATGGGGTCATTGACTAAATTTGGTTCACCTTGTGTAAATGAATGTGTAGTCCAATATGGAAATCGTGATGTTTGGTTTGTGGGGTTGAAAGGATTTTCACGTATTTGCTCAGATGTTGGTGTTGAACCTAAGTAATCTGATGGTAGGCTTGAGGTGCTACGTTGTGAAAGAAGCGTAGGGGTTTCTGGTAATATACCAATGGGGTTTTCTGGAGTGTTTTGTGATGGGGATTGAGGTATATCAAAATGAACTCGGGGAGTTTGAAGATTTCTGTTTCGTCGAGGATGTATAATTTGTCTATTTATTTCGACTGTATTTTGGTTTTGACTAGGATTTCTTATTCTACTTAGTTCTTGTGGTAGTGTTGGGTATAGATTATATGTTGGTTCGCTTAAAGGTGCTTGTCGTTGAACTGGTTCTAGTGGTTCTGATAAACGAGCATGTCGTTCTTCAAAAGTGTATGGATTGTCTTGAAAAGAAATTCGTGTAGATGTTTGAGGATTTTGAGTAATTGAAGGTGGTGTTTGGTTATCTTGGGATGATGTCGGTGAAGACTGATTCTGTGACTGTTGGGTAGCAATTTTTGATGGATTTTTGAATTGTTACTTTAGTGGGAAGGTTTAAGTTTATTATAGTATTCTTCCAAAAAAAGAATTAGAAGGATTGTTGCTAGGGCAAATGTGAAGATTGCTTTCTTTATACATTTACATATTGTCAAAATGAGGGATGATAAAAATGTTATGAAAATTACAAACAATAAAAAAATATCGGTTCTACTGAAAATTGTTCGTATCATCTAGACAAGTTATATGACTCGTACCTGTGGATGTAATCAAGGGTTTTGGAAAGTTGGAGGAATAGTTCGAGTATAGTGTAGAAAATTAAAAAAATGTTACAAAAAATGATTAGGATTATTAGAAAAGATTCAAGTATATCAAAAAGAAATATTATAAAGGTTTCAAGTATTGTAAAAAAATGTTTAAGATTTATGAGTATTTGAGTAACTGATTGAGAGAAGAGCATTTAAGAAATGATCTCTTAGTCGAATATTTTTTGCTGTTTGAGGCGATTTTCTAGTGTGGTCGGATTATTTATTAGTTTTTTGACAAGTGGGTTGAGTTCTGTAAAAAATTGTTGGGGGCAATTTTCATGGTGACTGGGAGGTCGTCTTTTTCTTTATTTTTGTTTGTCAAATGATCCGGGGTATGGTGAGATTTTTATACTTTAGGCTAATTAAAATGTTCATTTTGTTACTTTAGGCTAAGTTAACAAATTTGCTTTGGGGGTATTCGTGGTCTGAGTTGGGGAAATATTGTTGATCTTTGGGTTATTAGATAAGGGAGGGGTACGGTATTATGGTGATATTTATTTTAGTTGTCAAGTTGGAGTGGTTTGCTTATTTTTGACCTGGAGGTCGTAAAGTTATAGTTATAGATGTGCCTGGAGTTCTATATGATTCGTCTAATTGGTCTTAGTTTGAGTTAGAGAAAGTGACGGATTGGATGAATCCTATTGGTCTATTTTGAACTAGAATTATTACTTACTTGTCAGCATGTTATTTTGAAAAATGTAAATGAAAAATGTTTCGAAGGTTTCAAGATAGTGAAGTATAATGTTGAAATTACTTTTGAAATTCCACTTTCTTTAAAATTTTAGATTGGGGGATGAATATTTTATAGTTTTTACGTGGTTGATTTCGGAGTCTTGTTGTTTTTCTATTTTCTGATTTGTCGATTTGTTCTTGGGGTATTATTTGTTCGGTCATTTTTCTATTTTTTCTTTGTTTTGGTGATTCTTTATGGTTTTGTGTATTGATTTTGGTGGCGATTAGTTTTGTGTTTTGATTTTCGGTGGGGTTATCATTTTGTTCTGTGTTTTTCAGATGTGGTTCATTTTGAATGATTTTTAATCCTGTGAAAGAATATAATTGAGTTAATTCGCGGAGTGCGTATTCTTTTGGGTAATAAGGTAATAGGTTGTTTCGATGTTGAACGATTTCTTTTTTGTTTGAGTCGGTAATTTTATATGTGACATCAGTGGGTTTTGCAATTATTTGGTATGGTCCTTTTCGAAGGGGTTGTAATTTTTTAGAAATTCCTTTTTGTGTATTAAAATTAGGTATTAAAACAAATGTTCCAATTTTTAATTTGGAGGCTGGTGTAAAACGTGAATTGATTTGTTCATTAATGTTTTGTCTTTGTAATAACTTTTTTGTTATTTTTTGATAAATTTCATTGTGTTTTTTATCTCTATTTAGAATCCATTCGGTGTGTGTACCGGAGGCTAGTTTAAGAATTTGTGGGTGATGAAAATGATCTTCATCGTGTGTATGTAAAGGTAGGTTATAACAAATTGAGTCTTTATTTGGTTGACAATAACCTTGTGCGTTTTTATGAGAATTCGCTGTAAACATTATTGGTTTGCGTGGCTTTTGGTTAAAAACCATTTCGTATGGTGACATTCCTAAAGTTGTCGTAATTTGTGAATTATACGCTAAGGGAAATAATTTTACATCTGCTGACCATTCGGTATATTTTGTATCATTTCCGTTGATGATACATCTAAGATATTCTTGTAATGAACGGTTCATACCTTCGATTAAGCCGTTTGTCCAAGGTGCATGAGATGTACGTGGTTTGTGTTTAATGTTATATAAATGACATAGTGTGATAATTTCATTATTTATGAATTCTGTACCGTTGTCTGTAACTAAAATTTCTGGTAGTCCGAATTTTGCTATCCAGTGTTCATAGAGTGTTGTGTAAGCGTAATAAGCGTTACAATGTGGTACTGGGTTAAGTGCTACATAATGTGTAAATGCGTCAACAATTACCATAATGTAGGAGTTTCCTTCTGATGAGGGTGAAATTGGTCCTTTAGTATCAAATGAGATACGATGATTAAAGTACAAACTTTGTCCTTTAAAATCTTGTTTTTGTGCTATTTGTTTTTGATTTGGGTAAGGTTTATTTAGTTGACATACTATACAGTCATTGCATAGTACTTTTATCCAAATTGGTGCATTTGGGAAATAAAAGTTTTGTATAAAATTTGAATATGTTTTCTCTGATCCAGAGTGTCCTTTAATATTTTGTGTATGTGAAATATTAAAAGCTATAAGAATCATACTTAAAGGGAGACATGGAACTGTAGATTCATTCAGGTTATACTCTAAAAGGTCTGTATTTTCGTTAATTGTTGTGTTGTTAAATTTGCGAAAGTATCGGAGGAGTGTTTTGTTTCCTAGAATGGTTGTATCTGCCTTGACGGGTTTAGTTTTATATTTGTGCCATGATTTTAGTTGTCTAATTATCGGGTCAAGATTTTGATATTGTTTCAGTGTTGAAATTGTAATTATTTCTGTTGGGGGGAGAAAAATGTTTTCGATTTCTAAATTAGATAAGGGTATTGTATCAAGTGGGTCGTGAAGGTCAAAAACTTGATTTATTGTGTATTTTGAATCATTTGTTTGTGGTCCTGATAAATTTATTTTATCAGTTAAATCTTCTTTTTCAATTAGTGGAAAATGGTCTTTCTTAGGCAGGTGTTGTTTTGTTCGTTTTTGTTGGGTGTTATTTTTTATCCATTGAGAATATGGGATTGGTTTGAAAGTTGATGTTCCAAGTAAATCAACTTCATAATGATTATTTTGACAATCTAAATAAAGTGGGAAATGTTGTAAATTATTTATTTGTGATTGTTCAATATCAGTTTTTACTGCATATTTGCATTCCAATCGGGGTGATGTTTCGTTTTCTGCAAGGTAGAATTTTATGTTTTTGGGTATTTCAACTGTTGTTTTTCGTGTAAGTAATTCAGGTGGTGTATTTCGACTTAAGGTGTCTGGTAATGCAAGATTTTTTCCTGCAGTCCAAACTATATGTAAGTTTGGAAATTTCATTAGAATTAGTTGAAATCTGTAAACTCGGTGGTTTGGGTTAGATTTTTGTGTAAAGAGAAAGATGATTGGTTTATGGTCTGTGAATAGAACTGTTGGATGTTTTGATCCAAGTATCAGAAATTCATATTCTGTCAGTGTATATATTATGGCTGTACATTCTCTCATTAGAGTTGAGAGTCGTAGCTCTGCTTGAGTGAATAATCGAGAATTTGCTGATATGAGGTTCATTTTATTTGTACCATTATGTGATTGTAATAGTGCTGCACCGATGCCAAAGTTCGAAGCATCGCACATTGCATAAAATGGTTGATTTGAATCTGGAATTGTGTTTGAAATTTGTTCAGTTAAAAGTTTCTTTATTTCTTCAAATCGTGTTTGATGTTCTATGTTCCATTCAAAGTTATTTTGTTGTCTAAGGATGTTATAAAATGGTCGTAGATATAATTGCATTTTATAAACATATTTACTTAAAAAGTTTAACATTCCAAGAAATTCTTGGATTTTCTTTTTATTTGTTGGTGGTTGAAGTTTTTGAATAGCGTCAATGCGTGATTTCAATGGAGTGATTGTTTTTCTTTCTATATTATGTCCTAAGAATTTAACTCTTGTCAAAAAGAAGTGTGATTTATCGGGGGCGGCCTTCAGATTTTCGTTCTGAAGTATTTGGTGATATTTTTCTAAAACATTGAACATCTCGTCTTTTGTTTGTGATTGCATAAAAACATCGTCTAAATAGGTGATTGCGTTTTTCTTGGGTATCAGTGGTCTAAAAATTTTGCTCATAAAAGCTGAAAATGCTGCTGGTCCTATGGATATTCCATGGAATAAGCGGTTGAATTCATATTGTTGGTTTCCGATAACAAATTGTGTTAAACGTCGTGATTGTTCATCTAGTGGCATTTGATTGTATGCACTATTCATATCGGCGGTTGTAAAGTATTTGCCGTTTATTTTTGTTAAAATAACTTGTATTGGTTCAATGGGCCAATTACATTTTGATTCATCTATAAGTGAATTGAGGTATCTAGCATCAAGAACGATTTTTAATGATTCTCCTTTAGCTAGAATGATAACGGGGTTGATGAATGTGTTCCCTTTTGGTTGTTCTTCTTTATTAACTGGTGATATAATGTTGTATTGTTCTAAAATATCGAGTAATCTGTTCACTTTATCATGTAAGTGAATTGGTACTTTACTTGCTCTCTGTTTTTTGAAAACTGCGTCTGGTTTTAACGGGAGATGTAGTGATGAACTGATTTTTCCAACATCGAATTTTGATGTTGCATAGACTGATGAATATTTAATTAGCTGTTTGGCTAATTTTTCGAATTCGTCTTGTGTTATTTGTGAATGTTGGAAATTAAACATTGTTAAAAATTTTTGTTGGTCCTCTGTGTAGTTACTTATGTTGAATGTAGGTTTGAAATATGGAGTTTTCGTGAAATAATCCGTATTTCTGTTTTCGTTACTTATTATATTATTTATAGATAATTCTTCATTAAGAATTGTAGATTGGCAAATATCTAGTAATTGGAGTATATTATTTACGCGATAGGCTTTTTCGTGTATTGGTGATATTGTAGCGTTGGTTTCACAATATCCTAAAAGTCCTAAAGGTAATGTTACTTGGTAAGGTGTGTTGTTATAGACATGTAAGGAAATGATATCTGAATTCGAATTTTTCAAATATTTTATGGATGATATTGTGATTTTGAAAAATTTGTGAATAGGTTTGAATTCAAATTCTGACATATAAAATTTTTGTTTGTTTTGTTCTTTATCATATTGGTGAACTTGTTTGATTGAAAAATTATAGATATTTCCTGATAGTGGTTTCAAGTGTTTTCTTTGTTGGTTAAATATCGGGTAGAATTTTGAAAAGAATGGTGGTTGTTTATTTAATCTTTGAAAAAATGTTAAGGATGTTTCTTTTGTTTTTGTATATTTATCTTTGATTAATATTTTACTATTTAGTATGTTAATTGTTGGTATATACTTCGAAATAAATGGTATTCCAATGATATTATATTTAATGTCAGTGATATGGAATATTTGTTTAAATGGCTTATTTAAAATTTTGCTTTGTTCCATTGTTCTGGTGGGGAGGAGAAATAATTGGATTTTTCCGTAGTTTATCAATGTTGATCCTTGTGCTGTTGCTAGTTTGCTGGAGGTTTCAAGAGGTGTTAGCTTTGGGTGTAAGGTTTTTATTTCATTCCATGTGGGGATGTTTATTATGTTTGATTCTGCTCCTGAATCAATTAAAAAATCTATTTCAAGGTCTGGTGGTTGAAATTTTTTATTTCTTGGGCTTTCTAAGAGAAATGGTATTGTCCAAATTTTTTCTTTGGGTTGTTCTTTTTGTATATTTTGATAAATATGGTTTGTATTCAAGCATTTTGTTTTGGTATTTTTATTGGTTTGATCTGTAGTGTTAATCTCATTTGTTTCTTGCGTCGTTGGTGTGGAATTTATGGGTGTAGTGTAATAATTTTGAAGAAATTCTGATTGATTTTCATATATGTGTGATGAAAAGGGTTGTTCATATATGACAGATTCATAGTCATTTTCGACTTTTATCATATTGATAGAAAGAGTGTTTTCAGTATCACTTTCTGAATCTGATGATGTACAGTTTATTTGATTGAGTTGTAACGTATCAGTTACTGTGTCATCAATACCTGGAGGGTCTGATGTTGTTTCTGGGTTAGACTGTACTTGATTGATTTGTCTTTGATGTTTAGGTGTACTACTTCTGTGGCGATTATTAGAATTATTATAGTTATTATTATTCCGGTGTGGTGATTGGGAATAATTTCTATAACGATTATTATAACTTGAGTGTCGATTTTGTGAATTATTTCGCGATCTGTTTTGGTAATTATTGTTTGGTCTGTTATAGTTCGATCTATTATATGAGTTATTCCTTGATTGACTGTTCGGGTAATTCTGGTTTCGGTTGTTTGAATAACTTCTATTTCGATTATAGGAGTAGTTTCTATTCCTATTGTATGATGAATTTCGTGATTGGTTGTTTGGATAGTAGTTATTTCTTGATTGGGAATTAGATCTAGAAACAAATCGTTGTGTATTTGAATTTGATCTGGAGTAGTTATTTCGACTATTTGGTCTATTGTAGTGATTTTGTGATGAATTGTTCGTGTTTCTTCGTTCTGGTGATCTTCCTCTATAACTTGAGTTATATGGTGATTGATTTCTTGTATAATTTGTATTGTTCGGGAGTGGTTTTCCTGAACTGTTGTTGCTGTGGACTGTTTTGTTCGGTAGATTTTGATCTTTTTTCATGTATTGATAGAATAATTTATTTGGTTCTTTATATTTTTGAGGTTTATTTTGATTGTCTTGCTGTTTTTGTCTACATTCGGAAATACTATGTCCGTATCGTCGGCAATAATTACACCATTTTTTGAAAGATGGTTTGCCTTTGAAGTTTGGGTTCTTTTCATAAATATTGAGTATTTCAGTGATTTTTTCAACGAGGTCTGTCTCTGATTCCTGTATATTATTAATATTAGTGGGAGTCGTTTCAATTCTGTTAACGTATTGTAGTTTCAGATTTTCCGTTTCTTCTAGTTTCATCGTGATTTCTGCTTGTTCTAATTTGTCTACTAGTTTTCGAAAATCTAAATCGGGTTCTCGAATTGAAGAAGGATGGGATGCTCTCTTTTTTATTGCTATTTTCCTTAATTGTGGTGTTAAGGTCATCATTAAGATTTCTGTCATCTTTGTGTTTTTATAGTCATGTGTATTTAATGAATATGCTTTTCGAACTAGTGTTTCGATTCGTACTGCTATTTGCTTGATGGTTTCGTTTGGTAATCTGCGAATTTCATTACATAAAACTCTTTGTTGTTGTTTGTTTCTTTCGGAGTCAAACATTTTTGAAAATTCCTGTGTAAACCTTTTCCAGTTTGATTTTATTTCTAGAGGTAGTACTGAAAACCATTTTTGGGCTGCGCCATCTAAGGTTGTTTGTATTAACGCTGTGCGTCGATGTATCCAGTTTTGATGTAGTGGCGTATTAATTGGTTCAGGTCCAATATTTAAAATCAGGTTTGCTGTTACTGCATTTAAATAATCTTCTACAGAGTATTCAGGGTCTGTTCCTGTGAAAACCATTAAAGGTTTGTTTGATGTTATTGATGATCCACCCATAAGGTATGGATTCATTGTCATTTGTAATGATTCTGCTGCATTTGGCATTTGAGAAAAATTCGAAAGTTGGTTTCTTGTTATTTCATGTTGTTGGAGATAATATGGGAGTGGTATTTCATTTTGCATTTGTGATGCTTGATACGAGTGTGCAGTCATTGGATTTTGTTGTTGAATTGGTTGAAAAGATTGTGTATTAATTAGATTTTGTTGTTGAATTGGTTGTTGATGTTGTGCATCTATTGGTTGTGGAGAAAAATTTCTATGATTTGTACGTGTTCTCTGTAATCCTTGTCTACGATATTCTTGAGTATTTGGTGCAAATATATCTGGTTGTAAGAAATCATCATCTGAGGATAAATAATCCATTTGATAAGATGTCTGTTTTTTATTTTTATTTTGTTGAAAAAATGGGTAATTTTCACTGTGATCCTGTGGAGGATTTGTTTGGAAATTTATTGAATTAGGTTGGGTCATTGGGTTATCCCAATTTCGAGATCTTGTATATTGGTTAAAATTTCTTTGTGGTTGGTTATATGTTTTTGATGGATGTGTATAATTATAATTATGGTCTGTAAAGTTGTTTCTAGTGAATGTTTTGCGTGTTTTTGATGGTATTGTCATGGGTCTGTATGTTTGGTAATCCATATGTGAATATTTAGGGGCAACCGAAGGTTTAACGGTTGATTGTAAGGTTACCTGTGTTTGTGAAGGATTTGTATTTCTTGGTGTTGTTAAATTTGGGCGTATTGGTGAAATACTTTGTTGTGTAGTTGTTGTGTGTACAATTTCTTCATTTATGAAGTGTGATGGTGTCTGGATATCTTGTTGAGTAAGATTCCTAGTTCCATTGAGGTTTTCATTGTGTATAACTGTAGAGTTTAAACTATTATTTTGTGTATCGGGCAAAAATGTATTATAGTTTAATGGTGTTGCATCAATGGTTAATGGTATTACTTTTACATAATCTCTTATGTAAGATATCGTACTTATTGCTTGACTTGAGATTGATTGTGGGAAGCTTATAAATGCGGGATGAGACCATTCGGGGTCCCAAACATAATCTGATTGTTCTGTGATAGCGGTATCATCGTTCGAGTTTTGGGGTCTAAAATTTTTTCTTGCTTGTGCAATTAAATCAATATTGTGTGTGAAATAATCTATTATGAACCATGCCAAAAATTTTTTGTAGATCGTGTTTTGTATGTTGTGAAACGTCGTCTTTCGTGAAATTTTCTTTAATGATGTTTAAATAACTAGAGAGTAGTGTGATTTCATGTCGTACTCTTAAATGTTTAGATGTTTCTGTCGGTGAGACATTTGTTATTGGGATTTCGTTTTCTAATATCGAAATATAACTATATATTATTGCGAAAACTTCATTGGTGAATATGGAGTTTGCTCTTTGTGAGTTATGATATTGGATGCTTTTTATATATTCTGAAAAAACTTTTGAAAATTCTAAATCAAGATCGTCTGTTTGAATTGTATATTTTCTATTATTATGGTTTGGTGAGGTGAATTCTATGGAGTAGATTCCATACTGTTGTGTTATGTTGCATATATCTTTTAAGTAGTGGTCTATGATTTGTCTTTTGATTTTTACATCTGGGAACTCTGTTTTACATGGACTGATTCCGGGTTCAAATAAATTTACGAGTAAATTTTGACAAAATATGTGTTGTCCTCTATCAGTATCTGTGTCTACTATAAAAGGAAAGATTTCATCATCATCTGGACTTTCTTCACCTGGGGTGTGCGTTGAGCTCATTTTTTCGTTCGATGACTGTTAATATGTAATTATCAATGTGTCTAATTGGTTGATTCCAATTGTATAAATGTACTGGTTTGTGTTTATACTGCTTTTTTATTCTTCTTTTTCCTCTTTTTGATGAATTTGAAGTTGTTTCTGAGTCAGAAAAATATAATTGATCGTGAAGTGGGTAATTTTTATCTATTGATTCTTTTAGTTTGTAAAGTTCGTCTAAACTATTGGTTTCTGATTCTGAAAATGCGTTTCGATTTTTTGAAAATCTTTTTCGTGTTATTTGTCTTTGTTTCGTTATTATTTTTCTTTTTAGTGTTTGTCGTTTTGTTCGAATGTATCCAACTGTTTGTGTATGAGGTGTGATTACAAGGTCGTATTTTTTGTTATCTATTTCACAATTGTGTAAAACGATTGTTTGTTTTTTTCCTAGGTTTTTAAATGACATAAGGTTTAGGATGACGGATGCAAAAGGTTGTTAAATGATTTCTATTTTCCTAAACTGTTAGTTCTTACAATTTTTTGGTTAGCTTAACCTGGGTCTATTTGTTCAGGGTTGGAGAGAAAAGTATATCGATTCCGAAGAATGATTTTTTACTTTCTCGTGGCTAGTATAAGTTAAGGTGTTAACTTACTTAATCTTACTTAGGGGTAGTGATTGTGTTCAAGGGTTGGAGAATAGTAAATCGATCCACAAGGTTCAGGTATAATTAGAACGCGAGTAGTTCGTTAGATACTATTTTAAACTTACTAAGTCTAAGATTTATCCTGGGTCTGGTAAGAGGGGGGGTCAAGTGAAGGATGAATAACCGAAGTTCTTCACTGTTTATCCTAATTTGAATGATTAGTTTTGTTTAAAAATTTCTATTAGTCTTAGGTCTTTAGAAAGGGTTGGGTAGTGAATCGACGTTTGAGGTCGTTAGACACTAATTAAGTGGGTGGGGGAGAACAAAGTTGTTCTGTTTGATCCAAGGATAAGCCTTGATGATCAAATTTGAAATTTAATTAAGTAGAAAATGATTTAAGATCCAAGGATAAGCCTTGATGATCTGGTTTTAAAATTAAGTGAATTTAAGTTTTAATAAAATTTTAAATATGTGTAAAGGAAAGTTTTAGTGTTTTGATGATATTAGTGGGTTTATGATTGCTGTTATGTTTTAGGTGATGGAGCTGGAACAACAGGATGATTTATGATTACTAACCATTTATTGTCATGCTACTAATTTTTATTTTTTATTTTTCAATAAATATTTTTCAAACATGTTTTGTATATTACTGCAGAATTTTAGGAAAACGATCTTAGATCTTTTTATCAATCGTTATTGTATATTAATAATTTTGTTTAGCGCCTGAAATGATTTTGAAGATTAACTTCAAGGTTTTATGTTTGCAAATGAAAATCTAAATTCATTGCCAGTAGTATTCTAAATATAAAAGTTTGTTCTGGTTTTTGCCTAACTATCATATAGCTATATGGCAAGTTTCTACTTTGTCGTATGTCGTCTCTGGTTCGAGGTCTTCTTCCAATTCCGGGTAGTTCTGTTATGGTTCGGAATATTGGCTCTGATCTATTGAGTCGTAGAGACATTTCGATTAAATTATTGTCGTATAACATTTTGTAAATGTTTTTGTCTAATTTCTAATCTATTTTGGTTAATTCTAAGCTATTAAGGTCTTGTTCGAGACTTATGGTCGCACCAGATGAGTTATAACCGAGTTGGTTAACTCATAGAGTAATTTCGGATAGGGTACACCGTCTGCTCGTCACGCTATCTTATTTTCGGCCGGATAGATTCGTGCAACTTCTTAGTCTAATACCGATCCTAATCTTACTCTTATACTATCTAGTCTCAGGTTGTTTAACTAGTCTCTGCTAGGCTCAATAGATCTAGGGTATACTGGTTTATTGCGGCTGCTGAAGTGCTCGGGAGAGTCCAACTAATTTCTAAGTTAAATTCAAATCTCTCTGGTGCTGAAATTACAAGTAACTTCAGCACTTACAAATAAGTGGGTTGTTAGTTAGATGGATCATGATTGGTTAATATTAAATACTTTACATTGGTAAAATATCTAAATTATCCAATCATAAAATGTAGTTTAGATCAGGTTCCACAATGCCAGAGTAGCTTTCTTAGGAATTTTACCAGAATAAGAGTGAGAAGTTCACCACAGAGACCACGAGAATAGAACAGGATGTAATATGGACAGAGTTGTCTTCATGGAAGAGGTTTGGGCGGTAGTTCAGTGCTGCGGGACTACTCAATGAAAAGCTGAAGGCAGGCCTCAACAGATTTTTGATGCGAGAGATCCTCGACAAATTGGATGAATGCGAAGAGAGATTGAGCGAGTTGTTATTCGATTCGGGCACTGATGTAAATGAAGTGAATTCTGTCATGAAAGCCGCTCAGCAAGAAGGCAGCAATGAATTATAATTTCTGTCAGGAACCCAAAAAGGAACGATGCGATCGAAAATGGTGATTGACAGGATTAATGATATGAAAATGAAACTTTGCAGCAAAATGACCTTGAGGAAAGCTGGAAAAACTAAAGTAGACTCTGAAATTTCAGTGAAAGCGGTCAGTTTGGCCCAACGGAAGCGTGTCGAAGAAGTCAAGGATATGGGACAAGGCGATGATCGATTGCCCGGCACAGAGAGAAAATTGACCGATGTGACGATGGTGCCACCCATTCTCATGGCAGAACTATGGTGTGCCAGTTATGAAACCAAGGGGAGTGACCGCACTCTGACTGGAGCGACATTAGATTGAGCGAGTTGTTATTCGATTCGGGCACTGATGAAAGTGAAGTGAATTCTGTCATGAAAGCCGCTCAGCAAGAAGGCAGCAATGAATTATAATTTCTATCAAGAACCCGAAAAGGAACGATGCGATCGAAAATGGTGATTGACAGGATTAATGATATGAAAATGAAACTTTGCAGCAAAATGACCTTGAGGAAAGCTGGAAAAACGAAAGTAGACTCTGATATTTCCATCATATGAATTCAACGAGGTGGTGCAGATTGACCACCAGAAAATCTGTATGACAGATAGTGGCTATAATAAGGTCTTGGTCATGATAGACCACTTCACGAAAAATGCAGAGGCCGTGCCCTGCATAACTGCCCCAGCAGAAGAGATGTGCGGTCATCTAATCAATACGTGGATAGCGAGACATGGTTTTCCGATGACATTTCAATCGGATAACGGAACAGCTTTCGTGGGGGGAACTTACGAAAGAGCTCATGAAACGCTCACAGGTGGCTCAAGCTCACTCCACGACATACCATCCCCAGACGAATGGCTTAATCGGACGTTGGTGTCGATGCTGAGGGTATATTGTTCCAGGCACATGACCGATTGGGACAGATATCTTCCACAGGTGATGGGAGCTTACAACAGCACTCAACACTCCACCATTGGAGTTAGTCCACATATGATGTTGACCGGACACGAGAAGTCTTTGCCCTTGATTTTCTTTTACCCAGAATATAAGTGGAAGAAAACATCACCACAAGTCTACGCAAGGAATGTGATTAGACGTCAACAAGAAATAAACGACTTGTGTAGACGGAACACCCAGCAGGCACAGGCAAGGCAGAGGAAAAAGTTCGATAAAAAAGCAGCTTGTGCAAAAACTTACGCGGTAGGAGACTACGTTTGGGTATTTCAAAACGTTTTATCACCGAAAGGAACGAAGAAGCTCCTAAGAAAGTGGAGGGGACCCTTCATGACTACAGAAGTGCACCAGTGGGGACGTTTTTAAAGACTGAGTACCTGGATCCCAATGAGGTGATTGAACTAGATGAAGAAACCTTGCCCTACGCAGAAGAGGACTAGCAAGACCCCGAACAGATGGAGTTCCCCAAGAATTTGGAACCAGATTTTCCGTTTACGATACAGACTCGACAGAGTGACAAGACAAGACTCGTAGTGGATAGGATAGATCTGAAGAAGATAGTGGAAGAAGTAGTGGGTCTAGAAGAAATAACCGTGTCGCAATACATCGACATAGTCGACGACCGCGACAAGGAGTGGATCGATGACGGTACAAGCCCGAGGTAGAATTCGAGGACGAGGAACAGCAATCCTACAAACAAGACTTGACAAATCTGCGTGTCTTTGAATGGCTGAACAAAATGACGTCGGTCCCAAAGGAGACCAGTGTCACGATTCAACATGTAGACCGTGAGAGCATGAAATACATAAAAACTGAAAGGGATGATCCTTCCTGGGCTGCCCAGGAAGGGCAATTTTTCATTCCTGCATCCAACTTCGATTTAATATCCGGTATGCGATCGACGGGGAGTGGGGGTAGGACTTACCCACACTGAAAAATTATTCATAAAAAAATAAGAATAGCAAGAGAGACAGGTGGTCTAGAATCAGAGACAGGCGAGGACCCTAAGAAACTGGACATAGGGAGAGTAGTTGAGTCATATTTTAACTTGCCGAACGACTACTCAAGTAGCATAATATTGACAGATAGCAATTTTGTACTTACAAATAGGACATGTGCGATAGCAATCACAGCGGACATGAGTTTTAAGTCAGCGTTAGCAGCGGATTATAAGATAAAATACAAAAACATCGAATTTTTTGGAAGCAAAGACCAGTGATAGGAGGCGTAGCAGCTTTTCCTCCAGCGACGTCGCGGATACCGGGAAAATGTTTATGGTTCTTGGTGACGAGGGCGACGGAGAAGCGGCACGTGGAATCGTAAAACCTATTCTTGTCCTTGACGTGACTGAGAGACTTCCTTGTGGAAAGTGAGGTGAAGGAGCTCTAGCTTCCAGTGTACGACCCCAACCGAGGACGACTGCATCCACTGGAGCTGTATGCACTGATACACGTAATCTTTTCTGACACTAACATACATGTATACTTACAAGTATACTTACATACTAGTGTGTTGTTTTATGTTATGTTATGTGTTACGTTATTAAGACCCTGGGTAAGAAGGGATTAGTGACAATGAATGACCGGATGACAATCTTAGGAATAGATGTAAAGTTTGGACTGCCATTTATAGGTCGAATTGTAAAACTTTAGCAATAAAATAATTTTAATAAATTTTAAAGATCAAAGTGTTTTTATCTGACTGTTTTAAATAAATTTTAATATAAAATTGGAGTAAAATTGACAAATGTGATATTAGTGACCTCTTTTCTAGATTCTGATTGATCGTTTAATTAATCACCTGATTTCAATTGATCATCCTTATAATAGAATCGAATCTAAAAGAAGATGGACAACTTCGACTTGAACGAAGTGATGGACCTGGAAGAGGCGTACGTAGGACCGATGATAGATGGATCGAGACTTCGCTCTGGAGGACCCAGAGGTAGTCATGATGCTGGCCGCCTTAATAAACATCTTGGGACATGATAACCGTGGGGACCGCCCCACGGAAGTCTTATTAATGGCAGTATATGGAGAAAGAAGAGTACTAGACTGCCCGAACATGAGGGTAATGAGGTGGAGAAACGGGGCTCTCTCAGGAAGTGACTTGGCGAACGAGCCTGGATTGGGAAGTTCCAGGACCTACAAGCCAGGTGAGATGCCTCTGCCAACCAAGCCTAGGCCTGATCAAGAGATGAACAGCGAGGCTGCCTCGTCTAGTTCACAACTGAGAGCAGCTGTGACACCAAAGAGGGCGAGAGTAGATGAAGAGGTTCAGACGAACGAAACCATGCAAGATCTTAACGGAGCAATAGAGGAACTGGAGAAGACCAGAAGGGAGCTGGACGAATTGACCAAAACCATGCTGAGTACGGAAGAAGACAAAGATATGTGGAAAAGACTGTTTGAAGATTGTAACAAGAAACAGGGTGAAGAAATAGAGCGCTTGAGGCGAGAGTACAAAGAGCGATCCGAGCGGCTGGCGTTGACGACAGCCGTAGAAAGAGCGATACCTACAAGGAATATTCCACGTGGGCAGCCCCCGATAGAATTTTTGAAGCCTAGCGAGTTGAGTAAAACAACGGAGACGCAACTATCAGCTGCAATTGGTCGAGTGACAATCCCGGACCCGAGTGACACCCTAGGTGACCCAGTCGTGGAGCAAACAGTGAGAAAATTGATAGAAACAACTGGACGATTGGTCGCTATTAGGAATGTGCCCGGTTCCGGGGTGACTGCAACCTATGGAACAATAGATGATACGGGCAAAGTACAGCTCTGCCAAGAGACGATGGCGAGAACGGGAGCTAGTGACACAGCGTTACCAGCAGAGAGCTGTAAGGTCCCAGACAGGAAGTTACGAGAGATGCCGATGAAGAAATTGTCCCGAGTGATTGACGTGCCCAGCAGTAAACCGGCAGCAACCGCCACTGGGGACATCACATCTGATACTGGGTGACAGCTTGGTGAGTACTACAGAACCTGAGGACCTCCTGGATCACTACGGTGATGGCCTTTGGAGGTGCAACGATAGCCCTGCTATTTCGAATGGTGGAGTTGATGAACCCAGGGAGGATCCCTATCATATTGATCCTAATAGGGTCGAACAATGTATCTAGAGGCTCAGATGAGGAAGAGGCACAATGGGAGTCAATGATGGTGTGCCTATTCACTACTCTCTGGCAGAAATTCAAGTGCGCGGTACTGACCGTCTGCACCGTACCAATGAGCACGGAAACGTTGACATGGACAGGAAGGAGGCATAATGAAGATTTCATCAGGTGGAACAATTTACTGAGAAATCTGGCGAGTCGGAATGTTGGACGGATGATTCTTATAGACATTGAACACGAACTGAGAGCTATCGAACAGGCCAGATTAACCACCGATGGGATCCACTTTGATAGTATCGAAGGACAAGCCTGGTTGAACCAAGTCTTCCAAGAGCGACTGGATGAAATCAAAGTCGCGCTCTTTGACACGGGAGTGCTGAAGAAAGAAGAAACAACGAACGAGCCGGCAATTTCTGCCTTAGCGCCCCTTGACCTAGAAACACATCTGGCCAGGGCAAAGGACAGGTCTACAGGATCGATAGGGAGAAGCGCCAATAAGAAGAACCATTCATCCAGGACGAAGATTAGGACCTATCAATCCGACCGCGGAGACGACAAGCACCTCGAGATCAGAGACAAGATCAGAGACAACGAGTACCAGCTGAGAGGAGCGACGACCAGACAGGAGCTTTTTGATGTGGTCGAGGCCCATACCTTCTACCTGGCTTATTAACAAACAGGACCCGATGAAATTGAATCTTCAGACCGTAAGGTTTGCAGCAGATGCCATGAGAATATTAAATGGAGCGAGATTATCCGACAACGGACTGTACTCGATCGCAGGCGTAGACTGGTTGATGGCAGCTGGCATAAATTTCAGCTCCATGACGCCTTGAGATTTTCTGATTTAGAGGGACTACCCTCAAACAATACAATGGGTCTAGTAAATGCAAGACCTTTGCAGGATGTAAAACTGAATCATGATGTACAAATCGAGAAGAAAGGCCCGCAAATTTCTTGACAAGGAGGGCACCAATAGGACAACACGTGAAAATGTTCAGGCAGATACGAGCACCCCCAGGTCACGTAGAAGATCGAGCGTTCCCGAAACAGATGACTCAAGAAGGCGATGTTCAGAGATATGGTGGAATGAAGACGATTAGGAAAGACGAGACCATCTTCGCAGCGGATGACAAAGCAGAAAGGAGAAAAGCAAAGATTATGATAGTTGCGAACTCAGACTTCGTACATACCTCCCAGCCTCTGTTTTGGCCTGACATTATAATGTTGGCAGCGGTCGAACTGGACCTAATGCAGTCGGTGTCAATGGCCATCGGGGTACAAAAACAGTCGGAAATGAACTCGATCACAATCGTATTTGCCGCTATAAACGACCATCTACACAGTAGGGGTTTGCTGAGCAGACTCAGAGAGACTACGACGGTCGAAGACGCTGTATCGCCAGCTATAAAATATATCCTCGAATCGATGGGTGAAGTAGTGGACACCCTGAAAAGAGGTGCCTTCTCCAAGATAACACCGAGAGCCATGTTTGCACTGTCTCCGGGATATGCACATCTCCCGGATGGACTGAAGTTTGTACACGCTATGATGGCGTTGCTCTCGGAAGGGAAATATGATGTGATCATATCTGCCCCAAATTGCGGAATAGAGAATAAGGTATACTCTTATCCAATACGTCCTGCTGCAGAATCGCTTTGGGACAGGAGAGGATGAGACGATTCAGAGGGAGGAAGACGTGCGACGTCATGCTGGGGGCATGCCCCTGCTAATTGACCTAAGCTTGGTTATGCGGACCGATCCCTTAGCATTGATCAGAGGAGCCACGTAGTTCGTGACAGTGATATGCGGTCCTGCAGTAACATTCGCGTTGGCTGACGTTAAAGTGGAAGCATATAGAAGGTCGGTGTAGCACCTGAACCTCATTTGAGCAGTGGATGGGAGTGCAGTCAATAGGTGTGAGCAAAGTGTGTTACGAGCATTGATGAGCAAAGATTTGCTGTTCGCGAAGATATCAGTGCCAGAGATGACAGCAATAAACTTTGACGATCATTTCCGTGACCGAATGGGTGAAATAGATAGAGGACCTATTGAAGTGTTCCCAAAACTCTGAGAGCCTTTGAAACGAAAGAGAGGAGGATGGCGAAGTTCTCCGAAACGATGGATCCGTGCTTCGTGGGCAGGAACGCTGCTGTAATACAATACACGCAGTTTGCGTACACGGATGAATCTACGAGGAGGCGAATCACCAATACAGCCACTCCGAAACCCGGAAGATTTGAAGAAGAGTTGGCGAAATTGGACCTGACGCTAATGATCATGAGAGGCAAGGTAGAGTTGCAGGAAGCCGCGCTAATCGTGATGAACGTGAAGCCTGAATTGACGATAAGCGGGAGACTGTTGACGAGGACTGCACTGGCGCCCTTCGGCTGTGAAGAAATCAAGATAAAGCACGGAGAAGAAGAAGACACGTCAGCTGGCAGGCTAGTCATACCGAAGTTTCCAGACGGAACCGGGAGTGAAGAGCAAGGCCCTTCGAGTTCAGGGAAGAATCGGAAGCGAGACGACAAGGAAGGAGAAGACCAACGTCGATCGGAGGAACCTAGGCATCAGGAGCCAGATCAGGCAGGAAAGGATGACGATAAGGCTTCGACAGGTGGGATGTCTAGCCTGAATTTCAATTTCCTAGAGGACTTTGAAGTCGAGACGGGAACGTTAGAAGGAACGACTGAGCCAGCAGAGGATGAAACTTCCACACTGGAATCTCCGTCAGCCTTCATGGATGTAAACCAAAAATTGCTGGAGAGCAGCTCTCCGGTCAATTCTAAAACTATCGAAAAGAAACTCTTAATGGAATCTCCGAGGAGAAGAAGGCTAGAAGGCAATGCCAGAGTAGCTTTCTTAGGAATTTTACCAGAAGAAGAGTGAGAAGTTCACCACAGAGACCACGAGAATAGAACAGGATGTAATATGGACAGAGTTGTCTTCATGGAAGAGGTTTGGGCGGTAGTTCAGTGCTGCGGGACTACTCAATGAAAAGCTGAAGGCAGGCCTCAACAGATTTTTGATGCGAGAGATCCTCGACAAATTGGATGAATGCGAAGAGAGATTGAGCGAGTTGTTATTCGATTCGGGCACTGATGAAAATGAAGTGAATTCTGTCATGAAAGCCGCTCAGCAAGAAGGCAGCAATGAATTATAATTTCTGTCAGGAACCCGAAAAGGAACGATGCGATCGAAAATGGTGATTGACAGGATTAATGATATGAAAATGAAACTTTGCAGCAAAATGACGTTGAGGAAAGCTGGAAAAACTAAAGTAGACTCTGAAATTTCAGTGAAAGCGGTCAGTTTGGCCCAACGGAAGCGTGTCGAAGAAGTCAAGGATATGGGACAAGGCGATGATCGATTGCCCGGCACAGAGAGAAAATTGACCGATGTGACGATGGTGCCACCCATTCTCATGGCAGAACTATGGTGTGCCAGTTATGAAACCAAGGGGAGTGACCGCACTCTGACTGGAGCGACATTAGATTGAGCGAGTTGTTATTCGATTCGGGCACTGATGAAAGTGAAGTGAATTCTGTCATGAAAGCCGCTCAGCAAGAAGGCAGCAATGATTTATAATTTCTATCAAGAACCCGAAAAGGAACGATGCGATCGAAAATGGTGATTGACAGGATTAATGATATGAAAATGAAACTTTGCAGCAAAATGACCTTGAGGAAAGCTGGAAAAACGAAAGTAGACTCTGATATTTCAGTGAAAGCGGTCAGTTTGGCCCAACGGAAGCGTGTCGAAGAAGTCAAGGATATGGGACAAGGCGATGATCGATTGCCCGGCACAGAGAGAAAATTGACCGATGTGACGATGGTGCCACCCATTCTCATGGCAGAATTATGGTGTGCCAGTTATAAAACCAAGAGGAGTGACCGCACATTAGAGTGACCGACATTAGAAATGGAAATACTTAGCTAGTGTGGAGAAAGTACCCTATGAGGTTTTAAACCACCTTCCATGAACCCTGGAAAAGGAAGCGTCGTAGGACAGCTAATCCCAGTGGAGTATAACTGGTTGACAGTATCGGAAACCGTCTTGATTGATGAACCCGCTGGTGGATACATGGAATTGGTGGAGTACAGAAACTCGGCTGGAGGACACATAATTGCTCTAGAGAACAAGGGCGCCATGGACTGTTACCTGAAGACGATGATACAAGGCGCAACCATGAAGCAGAAGGTGTACCAAACACTGTTCTCCTCGGAGATGCATGCGGAAACGATAGACCAGTTAGTGAGTCTACCATGGAGAGCGGTGGTGCTACGACACCTTGAAGAAGAAATGAGAACCACTACGAAAATCAACGCTCTGATAGCGATGCCTTGCGTGACAACGGAGCTACAACTTAGGTTCGCTTCTGGATGACTGGACTGACGAAGGAAGAGTACGATTCGGAGGAAAGGAAAAGGTCGAAAGAAGAAAAAGTGTTCTTGAAGTCGAGTATAAGAGACTTAATGACCCGAGAAGGGGCGGCAGTAGCGTGCGCGAAGCGGAGAGACGCTCTATGTTTCGTTCGCTTCATGCTAGAACAAATATCGGTACCAGCGTTGAACACTTGTGCCAAGATGCTGAAAGAAGGCGATGATCGAGCGAAAACTTTGCTCTTGCAAGCTCTTCTAGATATAAACCAAAGTAAACCGATGCGCGTGAACATGAAGGAGCCCGTAGACCTGGAACCAATGAAGAAGATTGATGCAATGCGGAGATTCTCGAACAAGGAGCTGAGACTCACAAAATAATCTATGGGAGCATTGCCAAAGTCCAGTGAATATTGCGGCCGATCAGGAAAAAGTCGTACAGTTACGTATCCGGTATCGTTGGAATGGAATACAACCCTTTCAATAATGAAGACATACGTGATTGTTTCTTCCACTACGAGCAGTCGGTGTTGTTAAGATTCTGGACGTCAAGATATGCGACGATAAGGAACGCTGCTAATCAGCAGGTTAAGCTGGGACTTGTGTTGGAAGTAAAGGTGACTGCACCTTCAGTGCCAAAATCTGACAGCCGAGGAGAATTTGGATTGGGGTTCTCGGACAAAATACTAAGGACTAGTCTAATGGAGGTGTGGGAGCTGATATAACCATCATGGTGTCCGAGTCCTAATGCCGATTCGGTATTGAGTGCAACACAGGAAGTGTAGAGGGAGCTGAATTCAGACTTTAAATTGCGTGACCTAAATATCATTTAGATCTTGATGACAACGGCCTCCAAAAGCAACAGGGAAACAATGTGGAGTTGCCTCGCTGGGGACCAGAGGACTGGGTTGAATCTGGTAGCTGTCTGGCAAAAGTCTGTAGACTGTGTGAAGGCCTTTGCGAAGCAACATAAGCAATTGACGATATGATTCGGAAACATAGAAATGAAAGCCAAAACGTAAACGGAACTAATTGCAGATTACCACGGAGGAACTGAGGTGAATCTAGTGACTGCACTAGCAATCTACAGCATGTTTGGTTCTTTAGACTCACTATTGAATCTAGAAAAAAAGCATGAGATGGTCACGGCCATCAGCGTAGAAGTGTTTCCGGGAGCGTTACAAACTGAACAGAAGTACATTGGAAAGTGGAAAGAAGCCATAGAAGCAGAAATGAACATTCGGCAAAAGGATGCTTATCGCAGACGACCATCGGGAGCGCGATACCTGGTGGGATTGACGTTGGCTCCGATGTGTAGAAGCCGATATCCGGTGCACTTTGTGGCAGTGGACGTGAAGAGTACAAGGACGATTATGGACCAAGCCTTCTCACGGCCGAAATGTGTAAGACTGGCGAGAATGTCAGAGAAGTCCTACGAGTTGCTATGTAAGATGTTTGCAGCAGTTCCAGAAAGAACCAAGCAAGAGTTAGAACCGACACTGGGAAAGAAGTCCATTGGATACGCTAGTTGGAATTTTAGTGATTTTGAAAGACAAAAGCAGAAAGGATCAACAGCAACAGATTACAATGCAGTAGATGAAAACGACAAAATCTACCGAGTAATAATGGAAATGGAACCACTACTGAAAGCGTCGGGGAAGCGTAATTAGAGGAGCATCAAAATGACGCATGATGAATTCCTCTGCCATTGCTTGTTACAAACATGGTGGTATCACGGGCGCAGTAATCTGGTGTTGATCTGGGACTCTGGAGAGCTGCTCTCCATGGGTTTATCAGATTCACCACAGCCCATAACGATAGTATTAGTGGGAGTTTTGATGGCAATTCGATGGCTGGAAGTTTATGTGAAGGAGAACAATCGACAGGAGATGACGACGAGAGAACAATTACAGGAATTGGATTGTCTAAAAGATTTAGATCGTTTTGAGACAATGTGCAAAATCGTGAACATTCCGATGGAAGTGAAGAAGATATGGGGGGCCAGAAGACGACTGGTGTCACGGTTTAGAGCCAACATGACTGCACGTTTATATGAGTATGCCAAGAAGCATATGTCGAAGCACAGCAGGGTGTACAGTGAGTATGAGCTGGACATTGGAGCGGGAGCTTTCAAGCGAGTTTTGTAACTCATCGGAATGCAGTGACCACTGCTTTAAAAAAGACGTCCAGAACAAATAAATGTGACGGGAGAGAAAGAGAAGAAATTATGAACGAAGACCTAGAAAGAAACCTGACGTTGTGCCTCCACAACAGCTTCTGCAGAAAAAGGGAGACGAGCGTAGATCCTCTACCTTGTTGCAAACAAATGGTAGAAGAGCAGAAGTGTTGGAAGACTGCCTCCAACAGCGTCAGAATATCATTTGCAACTTGATGACAACGGCCTCCAAAAGAAACAAAGAAAACAATGTGGAGTTGCCTGGCTGGGGACCAGAGGACTGGGTTGAACCTGGTAGCTGTCTAGCGAAAGTCTGTAGACTGGAAGGTCACATGTATGGAGGTTTGGACTGTGTGAAGACTCTTGCGAAGCAACATAAGCAAATGACGATATTATTCGGAAACCTAGTAATGAAAGCGAAAACGGAAATGGAACTAATTGCAGGCTACCATGGAGGAACTGAGGTGAATCTAGTGACTGCACTAGGATTCTACAGCATGTTTGGTTCTTTAGAGTCACTACTGAATCTAGAACAAAAGCATGAGTGTTGATAAGAGGCACGACCATGAAGCAGAAGGCGTACGGAACACTGTTCTCCTCGGAGATGCATGCGGAAATGGTAGACCAGTTAGTGTCTCAGGAGAAGGAGATGAAGCTATGACAAATAGCCGAAAAACATGATGCAAAAAAGAGAAAGATTAGAAAAACTTACAAATTTTAGAACTGCTAAGCGATGAAAACAAAGAAGTGAACAAAGAAGTGAACAAAAACGCAACGAAGTAGAAGAGGTTAAAACTCAGAATTGTTTATGTGAGAAAAACTCAGAAGAAAAACTAAGCAACAAGCTTGCAATTGAACCTGAATGAAAGAAAACACTTAGTTGATTCTTGAAGTTAAGAATTAGTTGCTTTTATAAGTTTCCAAGGTAATTTTAGTAAGTGGCTTTAGAGACACTAACTATTTATCTAGAGAGGCCTGAGTGAGGAATTTAATAAATATTTTAGCCTGCATGATTGTTTTCAATCATCTAAGACGACTGATGACTTTGCGGTGACATGAAGTGCCTGGGTAATCTCTTGAAGAGGAAGATTATTTCATCGTTCCTTCTAATCGCCGAGTTCCTTAATTTTAATATTCAGGACCAATAACAACTAAATTTCCGAAGGGAAGAAGCATAGTAGGAAAATTTTAGTTTGTTGGTTGGCAGGACCGTCCTGCGTCCCAAGCTTTTTTAAACCTAGGAGAAAAAGTTTGAAATCGGAACATTGGCGTTAAAGTCAATAAAGATGTTTTATCGTAAGTCATATCCTCGAAAGGTGCAGATTAGTGAATTAGTTTGGAAGGCTATGATAGTTTGTATTCTGTAGTGAGTCGATATGTGATGTGGATAAAAGTGATTACATGCATTTTGTAAATTCTGTTCAATGGCAATGTACCATTTTGATGAAGAATGCGAGACTCAAGGAGGACAATGACCGGGCTGTCCGGGAAGTATGTGACATTCGACCAGAATATATTAAAATGCAGTTCGAATTCGATGTTTTATTAAGGCAGCTGAGCGAGAAAATTGGCGGTTTTAGCGCATTAACAGTGATAGTCGTTCAGTTCGACGAATTGGGAATGGTAAATTCGGTGTGACAAGTTAATTTTTAAATTTTTGATTTGGGCGTGAAAGAAACGTGACAATTTTATTTTTCGCGACAACTGCAAACTGCGAAAAGACAGAACAACAATATTCTTAGACACAGAAGAGTCGGACGAAAAACAACGACGAACTGAGAAAATATAGTGATGTGCCAGTCGGTCATATTTGGAAGTTTGACCTTGAGAGAAGCAAAAAACACTTGATTTTGGAGTGAAATTTAATTTTTCAAAATTTCGAATGGAACCTGTCATGCACGATTTTCTCGCGATAACTGAAAAAAAAAAAAATCAGAATAATTTCAGAACGATAGAGACACACACGCGGGAAAGTTGTAAGAAAAAGCAGTAGGAAATTGCTATTCGCAATTTCCATCACTATCATAATCGAGAGTAGAGCTGTCCCATCTGTGACAGAGACGAGAGCATTCCCTCGAATTGGATTATAACGACTGGAGTATTATTCGGAACTGGACTAGAGTGAACCTTCGGTGGAAAGGTGGACAGCTTGAGTGTCCTAATGGTTCACAAGGAAACTATTGTCTAGAGTATAAACTCGTTCTCATTGTCAAAACTATAAAACATTAGACTCATTTAGTTACGTTATTTAATTCTTGAGTTAATTACCGACTGGATTATTTCCCACTTCTTGAGCGTGCTACTATGTGAGTACAAATTTAAAATTCTAGAGTGTGTTTTATGATTGTTATGTTGAGGTAAGGCGAGTTTTAGGTTGATCCACCTGAAATGGATCAAAGTTCCACTGTCTAATAAAAAGTAACTTAACGGATTGTTCCAACCCGGTTTTTAACGGCGTTCATGTATTTTGGGTATCTAGAGACCTAAGTATGGGGACGTTTCTAATTCTAGAGTGGGGGGATATTTTAGTAGTAGCCTTTAAGCTGTAACGTGTCGTAGTCTCATGTCACAAACGAACTGAACTGGCTCCGACCGTTCTTGAGGTAGAAAAACACAAGAGATGGTGTCCCTGACCCTTGAGCCAGTGGTTATAGGGCCTATTTTTCTTAAGCCTCATGTGTGACTGCAGTAGACGAATGTTACATAGTGTTTTTATGGCGCTCCTGGGTGTTTACGACATCAAGACTACGGAGTCGAACCCACTTGAGACAGCTTCGGGCTGAGTGCCCATTCTAGAGTACCGGCGGTACGGTTCGACAGGAACGTGCAAACCTTCCGGTTGTACCGTGTTAGCTTTTTAAGAAAACTCAAAAAAACTTCCTGGTACGCTCTCCGAACGAGGCTTAGCTAACCGAGTAAAGGGGGGCAACTAGGGGGACAAAAACACGAGCAAAAAGACAAAAAGCAAAACAAAAACCATAAAACGAAAAAAGACAGTGACTTTGACACCAGACCAGTTGGATCAAACCTTTATATTAATTAAATAGTATACCCATACTGTTTTATAAGTTCGATCGTTTTGATCAACCTAGCAATTTAACCCAGTAACCGTAGTAAAGTGCCCGAGCGTGGGGCGTTGTCAAGGGTTTTCAGGTAGTTTGGAACTTAGCTGGACCAATAGGAGACTTCACTGGAAAAGGTGACCAGCCGAGTGGGAAAGTGGTTCAGGGACACTTGAGCTGAACCAATAGGAGACTTGACTGGAAGAGGTGACCAGCTGAGTGGGAAAGTGGTTCAGGGACACTTGAGCTGAACCAAAAGGAGACTGGACTGGAACAGGTGACCAGTCGAGTGGGAAAGCAGCCAAGAAGGATTTGGCAATTCTCGAGTTCTCAAATTGGGCAGAACGGGTATCGTCAAAATCCACATTACATTATAGGAGATAAGCGTAAAATAGGATAAGCGACATCCCCCGGTTTTGAGGAACGTTTTTACTTGAGCAGGCCTGGAGACAGGTCTACGGTTTTCTCTTGAGAGGTTTAGCACCCGGCGCTTAAGGTAATTTTAGGCTTAGGAAGGGGGGCTAAAAAGGGGGGAGGTTAGAAAGGGGGCTGGTTAAGTTAGAGGTTGGCGGTTGTAAATTGTAAAAAGGGAGAAACTAGAGTAACTAATTAATCGACATCGTCGACTTAGTTACATTAGCCACAACACGCGTTGGTGATAATAGGTGAATATCCAAAATTCAACTCGAGTTAAGACTGGTACGCTGGTTGGTTTGGTAGGGGGGACCCGATATAGACAGCTTTTGTGATACCCCATAAGATCACTAGTGGGGGGAGGAAAACGCGTGGCAATTAGGTACCAGACATTTTTTTTAGACGAAAGGTAGACATTGGTCACCTTTGAATTTCAGGTGGGCTCATTTTTCAGTTTTTATTATTTTTCTTACTTAGATTTTTGTTGCATTTTAGTGAGGATTTGTGTTTGGTTTTATACGAACAGGTGATCACAAGATACCTGCGCACCTACATTGAAATAGAAACAACCAAAAAGAAGAGGGGGGTCAGCATTTGGTTTTTAAGAGAGGGTTTTTGGGAAAATTTTACTAGAGCTTGAGTGGTGGTACAAGGTAGGGTGATTCAGGAAGACCCTACAACGAGGAAGACACTCCGTGACGAGTCTTGGGACAGTACCGAAGAAGTCTTGGGACGGGGTCTTGGGACAGTGGTCTTGGGACAGGGTCTTGGGACAGTGGTCTTGGGACAGGGTCTTGGGACGGTGGTCTTGGGACAAGGGTCTTGGGACAAGAGTCTTGGGACAGGGTCTTGGGACAGGGTCTTGGGACAGTGGTCTTGGGACAGGGTCTTGGGACAGTGGTCTTGGGACAAGGGTCTTGGGACAGGGTCTTGGGACAGGTTCTTGGGACAGTGGTCTTGGGACAGGGTCTTGGGACAGGGTCTTGGGACAGGGGTCTTGGGACAGTGGTCTTGGGACAGGGTCTTGGGACAGTGGTCTTGGGACAGGGTCTTGGGACAGGGTCTTGGGACAGAGGTCTTGGGACAGTGGTCTTGGGACAAGGGTCTTGGGACAGGGTCTTGGGACAGGGTCTTGGGACACTAGCCTTGGGACACTGGTCTTGGGACACTGGTCTTGGGACAGTAGTCTTGGGACACCAGCCTTGGGACACTGGTCTTGGGACACTGCCCTTGGGACACTAGTCTTGGGACAGTAGTCTTGGGACACTAGCCTTGGGACACTAGTCTTGGGACAGTAGTCTTGGGACACTAGCCTTGGGACACTGGTCTTGGGACACTACCCTTGGGACACTAGTCTTGGGACAGTAGTCTTGGGACACTAGCCTTGGGACACTAGTCTTGGGACAGTAGCCTTGGGACACTAGTCTTGGGACAGTAGTCGTGGAACAGTGGCCTTGGTACAAGGGTCTTAGGACACTAGCGGAGAGTACTGGGATAGTGACGAATAGTCTTGGGACGGTATAAAAATTGAAGTAAAATTACAACAAGTGTGTTTTAAGACAGAATAAGACAAATCGAAATAGGTACGGTTAAGACCACATTAAGGGAAATTTTTCGAAGGTTTTAGAAAGAGAACTGGAACAAGGTTTTTAACACGTTGTACAAAATTTGTTACCACAAAAAATTTTTTTTATTTATTATTTTTTACTCTTAGAATAGAATCGTGTATATAATAAAATTGTAAATAAAAGCAGTTGTAAATAGAAATAATGAGGCGGAGTAGGGTACCGGTGCTCGAAAAAAGGTCAAGTGGATCAAACACGAAATATAATTCATCGCTGCGCGGAACAACATCAACGGGCCCAAAGATAACAAAGAAGAACTTTTCAGTTAACATGGTCAGCACAAGGAGTACAGCGGAGAACAGGGCGAAAGAGGGCACGGAAGGGGAGCGAGTAGAACCCACCATCGAGATTGATCTAGAGACACCCGATCAAAGTGTGGATGAAACAAGGAAGATGGCGACAGAGTCAACTCCAATGCCCAATGCAGAGGAACCGAACCAGAAACCCATAGAGTTCTCACCGATAGATGACGCGGAAGATGCAATAGGCAACACCGAAGAAACGGTGAAAGAAGACTCTCAAGTAAAGAGGACATCTTTTACGGAAAAACTGGGAATAATGTTCGGAATAAAAACGAAAGAAAACGTGACTGAAGAACCAAAAGCAGAAAGAGCACGAACATTTGGGACAGTGAGCGCGAAGACCTCAGAAGCCAATCCAAGAGAGGACCAAGCTAAAGCAGAGGCTACGGCCGAAGAGAGACCAATGGCTGACCATGAGGAGACTACCATTGAGCTGGGTGACTTGTTGGCGAAATTAAATCAGATTGACAAGAGACTTAAGCACAGTGAAGAAGATAGAGAAGTGATAAAAAAAGGAGTTAAGATACAACAAGCACGAGTATCTAGACAGTTATTTTAACCTAGCTAAGGCAACAGATGAGAGACTCAAGGAAATGTCAGATAAGGTAGAAGCCACCAATGAAGAACGAGAAAAGAACATCAAAACAGACATGCAACAGTTGAAGAACCGATATGATGATGTCAACAGCCAATTAGGAAGCCTGGAAAGGAGAATGGACACAATGAGCAAGAGTCAGGCCGAGAGTTCGTGTGCAATACAGGCGAAGTTGGATGCAATCTTGAGAGGTTCTACTACACAAGAAAGACCGGCATCGGATCGTACGCAAGGCACCAGAGTTGACTTTGTAGAACCACAAAGGAACAAACGGCAATCGACACCGTTGCCCATAACCAGGGATGCGATAAGCATAGCACCAACAGCTGCGAAAACAATAATGAAGAATGGAACGTCGAACACAACGACTGGTCCGGGAGATTCAACAGCTAACAGCAACACAGGATCGGATGCTATGACATGGGCCAGCACTTGGGAGATGATGAACAGGACTCTAGAGGCCTTCGCCACGAGAAACACTGACTCGAGCGACAGGAGAGAGGGAAAATCAAGAAAGACATTTAAGAAGCCAAAAGAATTCAAAGACGACTCCGATGGATGCATTGACACTTGGGTGGAAGTGATGAGATTACATCTAGAACAAGATAACTTGAGTGACGAAAGACAAGCATGTACAGCCATACTGAGCAACTTGGAAGGAACGGCATTAAAATGCGTGGTCGCAAAGAAGGAGGAAGAACGCGACACCGCGGACAAGATCTTCGAGATATTGCTGAATCGATTCGGGTCAGGCATGAAGGGTCACCAAGCGATGATGCGATTTGAAAAGAGAAGGCAGAGGGACGACGGGTCAATAGATCGGTTCCTAGATGACCTCGAGAGCTTGAGAAGGAGGAGTGACCCAGAGGAGTCGACAAATAGACGGAACTTTAGCATTGCCTCGAAGTTCATCGATGGGGTGAAAAGTGATGACTTAAGGACAATGTTAGCAACATACTACACATTGTCGAAGGACAGCGCACCCACCCCAGAAGAAATGAGACAGAAATCAAGAGAATACATGCTGATGAAACCTAAGAAGTACTCATATTCTGAAAACAGGAACACGCAAGGGGGAAGCCAACCCCAGAGGTCATCATGGTACAAACCTAGAGATGATATGGACAAGCGCAGATCATGCGCGAACTGCGGGTCAGCAGATCATCATGTGGCTGACTGCACAACGTACAAACAAGGCATGAAGAGCCTAGGTTGTGCACCGGATGAAGAGGATATGAGCCAGATGGAGGAACACGAGTACTATAATGGCTTAATCATCAAGATAGGCGCCAGATGCTTCTTCTGTAACCAGGAGGGGCACTTCAGAATGGATTGTCCCTTGTTCTGGGAAGCGGTCAAGGACCAGAATCACCCCAAACATAAGTTGGCATTAGCGGCGGTGCAGAATCAGCGGAACAGGCAAAACGAGTTTGAATCTAGGAACTTAGGAGCACCAAACACCGAATTGCCGACGAAGACAGTGAAAGCTGTAACACATGTTAGCGGTGCGTTAGAGTCCAGAGCCGGGAGCTCTCTAGAGATAAATTATGAGAAAGCGGCGACGGAAGCAATTGCCAAAGTGAAACAAGATCTGGCTGCGAAAGAAATAGAGCAACGACTAAAGTTGGAGATCGAAAGACAGAATTTTAACGAAGCATTAACCGGATCGAACTCAGTACCAGAGGCTAGAACGGGCTCAACAAAGAACGGGAATTGTAACACCGTGAAAATGGTGACAGGTAAACCTTTTGGAATATCGAAAATCGGAGCAAGAATAATGTCGATAATCACAGTGGGCGGCCACGAAGTAACCAGAAACTTGAGCGAGCCGAGCGACCAGACGATAATGCACATTGACGTGTATGCAGACTACTTGAGTGGAATAAGTCCACAAACGACTTCTAGAGCGCTCAGAGCACTACTCACGAGAGGGGGCAGCAAGTCGGTACGTGTTGATAATAGGTACACTGAAGCTTATGGTCCACACGAGGTGATGCTAAATATAGATGGAATCAACATCTATACCAAGACGATGATAACATGCGACGAAGACCTAATTGGACAAATCTATGTAGGGAAAGAAGAGTTGAAAGTAAGATCGATTGGACACTGTGCTATGCTTGAAGAAGATGCAATGCACATCGGGACGGAAGCAGACGTGACAGGGCACGTGCTAGACATAAATGGCAAAAAGACTCAGTTACGTGGATTACTTGACACGGGAGCAGTCTTGAGCGTCATACCAATCGAAACATGGGAAAAGATGGGCTTTGACAAAGGTGACTTGATAGACTCGAGAATACGGCTGTCAGCTGCAAACAAAGGGGCCCTACGGGTGCTGGGCAGGACGCCGATAATAGCCCTCAATTTGGGGGAACGTAACCTGTGGATGAGCTTCATCGTGGTAGAAAACCTAGATGAATCTGACCAATTCATTTTGGGCAGAGACTTCATCAGGAATTTCGACGTAACGATAGATCTAAATAATGCGATGTTCAGGATACGGAACCCGGATAGGAGGTACGCAATCAAACCGGTAAATTTAATAATGGCAAACGAGAACAAAGCACCGGTATTCTTGAGTAGGAGAGTGAGGTTAAAAGCTAATGAAGCGGCAATCGTAAGCTTGAGGATGAAAAATTATAATGAACTAAGTGACAACAAGCAAGTGTGTATAGTTCCAAATCCTAATAGTCAAAGCGCTGCTGTTTTAGGAAGATCATTTTCGATAACGAAGAGCGGCCTCTGCGTCAGTGTCTTGTTGAATACCCTTGATATACCGATCACGATACAGAGAGGGAGGAAACTGGGATATGCTTTACCGGTTAAAACTCGATATGAAACAATTGAAAACTCAAAACAAAATGAAGTTTTTGATTGTCCCAATCACAGGGACAAAATTTGTATCTTGAGACGATTGCAGAAAATAAAAGATTCATCAGGTCTTATTAAATCACTTAAGTCAGAAACGGATGATGGTCTTTCGAGCTGTTCGAACTTTCCAGAGCGACCCATACTAGATGAAACGCAAAATGAAAAACCGGTTCTGCCGGAGATTGAACATTTGAGGGGCAAACTGAAAGATGAACAGCTCGAAGCCATCAAGGACGTACTAGAGCGGAACGAGGATGTTTTTTTGAGGCATAAGGCGGATATCGGGTGTTGCAATTTCGTTGAGCATGAAATAGAACTTGAGGAAAACGCGGTACCACACAGGGAGGGGGCGAGGCGCATGACCCCACACAAATCGGACGCGTGTAGAAAAGAGATCGAGACGTTACTAGAGTATGACATGATAGAGCCATCCAAGTCACCGTGGGCGTGTGGAGTAGTGATGGCCAAAAAGAAAGGCGACCAGTTGAGGTTTTGTTGTGACTTTCGATACCTGAACTCCGTCACGGTGAAGGATGCCTATCCCATACCTAGGATTGATGAGAGCCTCTCGAAGTTAGGTGATGCAAAATTTTTTACGACTCTTGATTTAGGCTCAGCCTTTTGGCAAGTACCACTAAGGAAGCAGGACAGGGACAAGACAGGGTTTGCCTGCGAGTTGGGTCTGTTTCAATGGAAACGGATGCCGTTTGGACTTTGCAATGCCACAGCCACGTTTCAGCGGTTGATGGCACACGCGCTAATAGGCGTGACGAAGAAGTACGGCAACCTGGTAATGTGCTACGTGGACGACGTGGTAATAGCAACGCCAACACTAGAAGACCACATCGAGAGGCTTGACGAGGTGTTCGCGTGCATGAAAAGATCGGGGCTGAAGTGTAAACCATCAAAGTGCGAGATACTCAAGGACTCGATTAAATACTTGGGCAGGATGGTAGATAAACACGGTATCAGACCTGATCCAGACGCCGTGGAAGCAGTCCTAACCTGGAAATCACCGAAGACGGAGCACCAGCTGATGAGCTTCCTGGGTTTCGCCAACTATTATAGAGAATTCATCAAGGGCTATGCGGACAAGGTATACCCGATGCAACAATTAATGAGACATAAGGGCAAGAAGTTCACGTGGAACAACGCGGCAGAAGAGTCATTCCAGAGAATAAAGAAAGAGCTGTGTGAGGCACCAGTACTGGGTATGCCGACTGAGAAGGGGATGTACGTGCTAGACACGGATGCGTCAGTAGTCGCTATTTCTGGGATTCTCCATCAAGAACAAGAATGGAATGGGAAGACAGTCTTGAGACCAATAGCATACGGGAGCAAGGTCCTAAGTGACACAGAAATGAAGTACGGAGCACCGAAAGCAGAGATGTTCGCGGTGGTCACCTTTGTCGAAAAATACAGAGCATACTTAGGCAGTGAGCCCTTCAAGCTGCGAGTCGACAACCGAGCACTAAGCTGGCTGAAAACGTACTCAATGGACCAGAGCTATATTGGGAGGTGGATAGTTCGCTTGGATGGATACAACATGATAATTGAGCACAGAACACGAGATAAACATCAAAATGCTGACAGCTTGAGTAAGAAGACGGAGTTCTACGAGAGGCAAGAACAAAGAGAGGCGGACAGACCTGAGATCAAAGACGGCTTCTCCTTTATGGACAAAGAAACGTACGACAGTCTTCCACTCACGAGATGGCTGGACAAATCAGGCAAACCGATTGAAGATCATCCCGAATTGCCGAAAGAGCCTCTTGAAAAGACCATCTTGAAGAAAAGCAGAGGGATTCCGATAGGAATAATGCTCAAGTCCAAGATCGTGAGGGAAACACTCAAGGCAAAAGGTTATGATCTCATCCAGGTAGAAGAGGGAACGGTCCGAATAGATGAAGACTTAATGAGGTTGCTTGAGAAACTATCAGATGACAAGCCCGTGATCCAAGGGAAAGGTCAGGAGGCACCGGAACTAACCATACTTCGGAGAGAAGAAACAGTGGACAATACTGACGTCTCAAAAGGAAGCATCACTGATAGCAAGGAAGTTGTGCGATCACTAGTTGAAAAAATCCCCGAAAAAATTCTGGAGCAGACAAAAGTCAGGGATAAGAAAGTAACATTCAGAGAAGGAGTTGAACACCTGGGACTAGATCAAGAGTCCGGGGAGTGGTCCAGATTCATGGGAGAAGACGAAACCGGAGAAGGGAAATTGTCCGGGGAGCGTGAAGAATGGGATGAAGACTCGGATGAGAGCAGCGAAGACCAAGACAGTCTATGCATGATACTGGCGGAAGAGAAGATAAGACAGCACGACAGGGAATTACAGACGGATCCATCTTCAGGGACGTACAATCTGGAAATACAAGAGGTACGAGGTGGTGAAGAGCTGGAGAAAATAGCAGTTTCAAGAAAACCACTAGGGGAACTATCGTGCAACTCAAACGTCAGAACGAATCTGGTACCAGAAGACGAGATGAAAATCGTGAAAAGGATGATATGTGTGAAACTGAGCGATGACATCCACAACCCTGGTGAGATGAATGGACAGATCTTGGCGCTAAAGGAGCACGTTAAGGCGAGATACAGGCTGTCTGACCTAATAAGGGCCCAGAAGAATGACAAAATGACAAGTAACCTCTCCAAATGGATCCATTCGGGAGTCAAGGAGAAGGGGGAACTTGAGGAAGACAGCTACAAGATCTTGAGCCAGTTCTACAAAGAAAAGAGAGACTTACTTTATCACACAGCTGAAGGGGTGGTAGCGTGCAAGAGAAGAGATGAGGAAAAAATATTACACAAACACAACCTCATCATACTACCACAATTGTACCAAACGGAGGTGCTTTTCAGATCACACGACCAGATGGGCCACCAGGGGATAGATAAAGTACAACAAAGGATACTTCACAGGTTTGACTGGCCGGGAATGAGAAAAGCTTGCGAGAGATGGGTGAATGCCTGCCTAGCATGCCTTCAAGTAAAAGACCCAAGGAAGATGAAGTTTCCCCTCAAGTCTGTCGAGAGTTCGGAATTCAATGAGGTGGTGCAGATAGACCATCAGAAAATCTGCATGACGGAGTCGGGTTATAACCAAATACTAGTTATAATAGATCACTTCACCAAGTTGGCGGAAGCGGTTCCGTGCCAGACAGCCTCAGCAGAGGAGACATGTGATCACCTGATAACGCATTGGATATCGCGGTATGGTTGTCCAATGACTTTCCAGTCGGACAACGGCAAGGCTTTCGTGGGGGACTTGACAAAAGAATTGATGAAGAGATCACACATTGCTCAAGCACACTCGACGACCTATCATCCACAGACCAATGGGTTGGTAGAGAGACAGAACAGGACACTGGTCAACATGCTCAGGGTGTACTGCTCGAGATATATGACGGACTGGGACAAATATCTGCCACAGGTAGTAGGAGCCTATAATAGTACTCAGCACTCAACGACGGGCATCAGTCCTTTCATGATGTTGACAGGCAGGGAAAGGGCAATGCCTATAACATTCTTCTACCCGGAGTACGAGGGGAAGAGGACGTCACCTCAAGCATACGTGAAGGAAGCGATCAAAAGACAACAAGAGCTAAACGAGCTATGTCGGAGAAACACGGCGCAAGCGCAAATGAGGCAACGCAAGAAATATGACGAAAAGATACTAAGAGCAAAGCCATACGAAGTGGGCCAATACGTGTGGGTCTTCCAAAATGTCATACCGCCCAAGGGAACAAAGAAACTACTCAAGAAATGGAGAGGACCATTCATGATTACGGAAGTACATCAACAAGGACGGTTCTATCGCTTGAGTACAGGGCGAGCAGCACATTACGAAAATCTGAAGCCTCACGTCCCGTCCCCGGAGGACTGGTGCCTACCAAAAGACATGGAAGGTCTTGAGTACCTGGTGGTGGAACCAGCGTGCGAAGTGAATGAGAAAGGCACTAGAGAGAAAAATGATGGTAATGAGAACTTGAGTTTGGACGACAACGAAAAGATAGAAGTGGAGTCGGATGCAGGTTCATTTGTAGAAGAAGACTGGAACGACCCAGAGCAAAACGAGGTACCGAAGTGGATGGAGCCGGATCGACCAACTACACCGGAAACCAGGACTGGCAATCGTAAACGAACAGGTATGAGGTACAATAGGTACGGGGATGACTTCTTGATCGATAAGATACAGCCAGACAAGTTGGGCGATGAACTACTAAGCGCAGGCAAACTGGAAGCCGAAGAGGAATGGCAGGTCATTGACGATGGTGGACATTATCCGCAGGATGATTACTCGACGCCAGAATTGGAGACGGATCTCGAGCAGAGTGAAATAGAAAGGAGGGAGAACACGAACTTGAGGATTCTAGAGTGGATGCGTGATGTCAAAGACGAGAGCCGCGAAGGACAAAGCATTCAGCAAATCGATGTATCAGCAGCAAATTACATGAAGACAGAGGACCCTCTTTTCGGATGGACAGCAACAGACAGGCCACTAGACATCCCTAAGGACAATTCAGACCAGACTACATCGACGGGGACGTCGATAAATATTTTTGTCCGGGGAGTGGGGGTAGGACTTACCCACACCGAAAATTTGATGATAAAGAAGCTCAAGGAAGTGAGGGAAACAAGCGGATTGGAACTGGAGGAAGAAGAACCAGAGCCTACCATAGGAAGGAATTTCAAAACGAAATTCGAAATACCCAATGAATACTCAGAGAACATCATGATAACGGATAGCGACTTCATCCTGTCAAACAGGACCAGCGCGATCTGCATCACGGCGGACATGAGTTTCAAATCAAGATTGGAGGCTGACTTCAAAAGAGAGTACCAGAACGTAGAGTTTCTGTTCAGACAGAGGCCAGGACTGGGAGGCATGGCAGCGCTTCCACCGTCAGTGGCACAAGTCCCGGGCAAATACCTCTGCTTCCTAGTAACGAGAGTCAACGACAGAAACACAATTGATCCCGAACACGTGATATTGGCACTGACAAGACTACGTGACTTCATGATTGAAAGAGGAATAGTGGAGGTCTCGATGCCGGTGTACGACCCAAATAGGGGCAAACTGAGCTCGAGGGAATTGTATGCTATCCTACATGTGGTCTTTGCAGAAACAGAGATAATGGTGCATCTTCACAAGAAGTACTACTTGAGCATCGCCTGAGTCAGGTACATGGAGGTATCAGTTCGGGTGTGAGGGAGGAGTCTTGAGTTAGGTACTGGAGTGCGGCGCAGGTAAAGGAATCTTAAAGATATGATTGGCATGACAATTAAATTTTAAAACGAGTGAACGGTGCTAAAACATAAAATGAATCTGCATGCTTTTCAGGGAATTCCTATCGAATTGTTTTAAGTGATATGAAAAAATAAGATTTTAACCATACTGGTAAAAGGGGGGTCTTTAGGTTAGGAACGTGACATGCTAAGTTTTAATGAGCTTTCTGTTTTCAGATCAAGTTTGAAAAACAAAGTTGAAAATCCAACTACACTCAAGCGAGAAACAGAAAGAGAGAATCTTGATTGAACACGCGATAATCCGAATCTACAGCAAGTACTTGCAAGAGGACATTTCTAGAGAATTCTTGAATTGGGTAATACTCGAGTTGGTAAGGTAATTCTTGAGTTGGTAAGGTAATTCTTGAGCTGGTTAACATCTACCTACATACATCCCGAAGTTACAAAGAATGGCAGACCGATTCTGGAACTCCGTGCCCGCGGCCCTGAGGAAGCCCACTCTTGATGAGCTGTACAGGCGCCTGAGGGACTTGGACTATACCCAAATAGACGAGAGAATGGCGGTGATGCTGAATGCCATCCTCCAGTTGGAGGACCAGGGTGAGTGCAGGGAGTCTGCAACGGAGGCTTTCTTGATGATCGGCTACACCACCGAGGAAATATCGAACCAAGAACAGACCAGATGGTTGTCTTGGAATGTGGATGGAGGAGTAAGGGGTTTTGACTTGGCAAGGAATCCTGGCCTGAATAACAATACCGAATATGGCGCAGGGGAATTCCCACTACCGACTAGGCCAACAGTAAGGTCCACCAGCCAGAGCTCGAGTAGGGTGCCATCGATGTCACGAATGCAACAGACGACCGAGGCATATCCGGATCTAGGTGTTCTAAAGAAAGAGCTCGAGAAGACGCAGAAGGAAAGGAATAAGGCGAACCTCGATCGGGATCAGGCAAATCTGGATCGGGAGAAGGTTCAGCTGGAAAGGGACCAGGCGGTCAATGAGCGAAACCAGGCTCTGAGGTTGCTTGAGATACAAAAAGCTGAGCATCAACAGGAGTTAAGGGTGCGGGAGAACGCCGCAAATCGTGATCAACTGAGGTCGGAATTAGATAGAATAGAACAACGACAACGCGAGCTTGATGTACAGAAGGGAGCCAGGCCGAAGGAGCGAGTGGTCACCAGCTCGAGGCCAGAGTCACGTATGGAGGTGGATGAGGCCCCCAGAGCAAGAGCACGGTTCAACCTTGACCGCGAGGCCCGTGAACACATGAGTGAAGGGTTGGAAGTTTGGATACCGAATGACGCAACGTCTTCCTTGCGTAGCCTAGAGACGCAACCCATACGCCCACTGATGGATGTGGAGCTGCCGGGATATACCCCAACCTCGACCTCGAGTGACGGTCAGGTGAGCGGCGGCTCATCGCGCTTGAGAGAACTGGGCGAGAGATTGCGACAAAAGAGTCGTGAGAGTTCGGCAAGACCGGAGCTTCCCCCGACGTGGAGGGAGCAGCCGGTTAGGAGTGTCGTGATCTTGAGTTATAAGAAGAACACAGAGGGGAGGTACCACAGGCACAATCGGCTGGACTGGAGCACGGAGCAGAAAGCTAGGAGAGACTGCTTTCATGATGCGGCCTGGGTGCAATACATGGCGCCACCCCGGGTACCAGAAGGTGCGGTTCATCTAATCGTAGGGGACAGCCTGGTGCGGGTGTTGACCCGGATCCGATCGCACTGGCAGACGGGAATCTTGAGTTTCGCTGGAGCTGCCACGCCACAGATGTTAGCAACGCTTGACATGCTGGGGATGACCAAATCATACACGGTGACCATGATGATCGGGACCAACGATGTATCAAGGGGTGAAGCGAGGAAAATAACAAGGCTGCACGATAAGGTGAGCTGCCTTCTTGAGGAACTGAGGATTCAGATGGACCCCATCCTGTTGACGATATGTACTGTCCCCTACAATATGATGTTTGATCAGCATGCCTTGGAGATGAACGAGAAGGTGCGGAACCTAAACAAGGGGATAAGAGACATCCACCGGAAGAGTGTGCTCCCTGTCAGACTGTTGGACGTGGCAGAGCGCATGGAGAAAGAGGGATTCCCTGAAGACACCTCCAGTGATGGAATCCATTTTGATAGACCGAGGGGAGCAGAGTGGCTAAACGACGTCTTCCAAGAACACATAAATGCGCTGGAGGCGGATCTGCTAGAGACAGCCCAATTCACTTTAGGACCACCTCCGAACCCACCATTCCTGGCCTCAAGGGTCTTGTCTGATCGCTTGGGACCGAGAGTTGACACTAGAGACAGTTCAAGGAGCAGCCAGACCAGATTGCAGAGTGCCACGCCAATGGAGTCTGAGGAGGTGACGTCATCAACACCTCCAAGCTCGGCGATATCCTCAGTGGTAGTGGCAGAGAGCAAACGGGAAAATAAGTCTATGGAGACCGCTCGCTTGAGATATCCTGAGAAGGTGAAAGAACTGGATCTAGAGAGTTTGGAATGCAGGCAAGAATTGGCGGAAACCCTGGGGATCGAACGAGTATCACACGAGGATTTGAATAGGCATCATTGCGTGGACTGGTTGAAAGCACATGAGGCGCACTTCTCGAGAGCGAAGTTGATGGAGACCACAGACCTGACGGGAATTCCCACAAAAACGATCATGGGACCCATTAATTACAGACCTCTCAAGCTGCTGGGGAGTCCGGGACTTATAGCAGAACCTCCCAAGCACCGAACTAGCATCGCCAGAATCAGGTTGGCAACCCCGGCACAGTTGAAGGTGGTAGACAAGCTACTCAATCCGGGAGGAACGGGATTGCCAGATGCCGCTTACGAAGGCTCGAAATTGGCGGAAGATCCCAGGTACGGGAAGCCCTGTGGGAGTACCCAGCTGGCCAAAACCCTGGCAGTGTATGATAGAGCAGACCCAGCTGCTGCGAGAGTAGTCATTGTGGCGGGATCAGACTTCGAAGGAACGTCTCCCAAGTTGTTCTGGCCGGAGACTTTGATATACTCTTTGCCAGGAGCTGAATTGAATCAGATGTTAACTCTGGTAGTGGCAATAAAGTCGGAGATGCCCTGTGAACCTGAACTGCTATTGTTTGCAGGGATGAATGATCACCTGCACGCGATGGGACTTCTTGAGCAACTAAAGGGCGATGAAATTCCGACATCGAGGAAGATATGGGAAGCCATTCAAGCGTTGTTTGCGGCGATGAATGAAGTGCAAGAGAATGTTGTCTCGAGATTCGGGTCCAAGACGAAGGTGGTGTTTACCACATCCCCTGGATACGCGAATATGCCACCCGCCCTACAGTTCGTGTACGCGGTCTTGATCCTGATAGCAGAAGGGAGTGAATGGCGGATTCTAATGGCAGCCCCCAATCGGGAGTTGGAGCCATCGAACCTGAGGCTTCGCAAGTCAGAATTGGCGGCGGCATGGGCGGATATATCTCATGCACTGAGGGGCTTTTATGGACTAGCCGACATCCTGATCGTATTAGACGAGGTGCTCTTGCTAGAGATATCGAACTTTGCCAGGCAGCTCAAGTTCAGCCCAGTCATCGGGGACGATCACCCGGCGATAAGCAAATTAACGGCCAGCCTGTGGTTTCGGAGTATGGATGTGAAGATCACGAACTCCACCAGCAAGTCTAGAGGTCCCAGTAACGAGAGAAGAAATGTGGCCGAGACGGAAAAGCAATTAGGATCGTTGAAATATCGTTTGACTCAAGAGAATGGCTGGTGGCCATTTTTGACACCAAGGCTGGAGAACGCCACGAATAAGACAAGGGAGGAAGCACCACTCCTCGTGAAGCAAGTCTGGAGTTTCCTAGAGAAGCAACTGGAGCTGGCCGAAGTAAGAGACATGACGGTGGCTAGATTTGTCTCGGCCGCCAATGAAGTGACGATCGCAGGGTTCTGGAGAGAGCACGCCAAAGGCGAATTGAAGACTCGGAGGGATTACTAGATTCTCAAGTTCTTGAGTCCTTGCTGGGAGAAGGAATTCTTGGCAGGAGTATTCGGTACCACGGCGACTATCTTTGGAGCCTTCGTGCAGGAGATACTGGGCATGCCCATCAGCCTGCTCTTGGCCCTGTATTTGGTCTACCCCAGATACTTGTTCAACATGGGTCCAGCATACATGTTTAGTCGGGGAGTGGAGACACTTCGAGTTGATGGGTACCTGGCACTAGTGCTCTTGACCCATGGGGAATTGGTGTCGTTTCATCGATTAATGGAATATGGAGAGCCTCTGTCTATGGGGAGAGTCCACACGAGCATTGAAACCAGTTCCTACAAGTGTGCCGCAGGATTGAAGACGTTGCTAGTGCAATACCTCATGATGCAAAATCGGCACATGACGGGTGAAGATGAGAATCCAACTTCGAGAGAAGAATGGAAGAAGACGAACAGAGGGATGCCTCTGCTGACGGACCTATGCCTGGCAATGAGGTCGGACCCAATGGTGATAATCCGGGGCCTAGAGGAGGTGGTGACCTGTATTTATGGTCCAGCAGTGACGTACGCGTTCCCAGACCCCCTGGTGACAACGTATCGTCACTCTGTAACGCACTTGAGCCTTATCAGTATGCTGGATGGGACGGCGTTGAATTGGTGTCAGCAGGAGGTGCTCAGAGGGCGAATGAGCAACACGGTACTCTTTGGAAAGGTGAAAGATGCCGAGCTGATAGTGTACAACTTCAGGGGGCAAATGCAATGTAGAATGGGAGGCAAGCGAGAGGGTCCCATTGAAATGTATCCCAAATTCTGGAACTTGAACCCATTGACGGCGGACGGACGAGAAATCTTGAGAATTCCTGCCTGGAAGGAGTGCTTCGCACTGGTGAAGAGGGAGCTGGAGACCATAATGGAGAAAGAAATCCTCCCGGCCACCATGCCTGAGTTCCCAATAGTCAGGAGGATGACCTTAGGAATGAATAGTCCCTTGGTAGTTCCCTCCATAATGGCGAGGATGACGACGGAGGAAATGCAGAAGGATTTCACTGATGGCTGGGACCCCCTGTTCATTGGCTACACGGCGGCGGTCTACTTCCATACCAGCGAGATGAAGGTAAATTCGTGGACGACGCAAGCGAAAAAGAGTAGAGGTTCGCAGCCCCCAGGGTATGAGGTGCGGAAGGTCTTGAGAACTCTTGAGAAGGAGGGACTTGAGAACATGTTACCCATATGGGATGATGGCAGGATGATCGTGATGGAGGGGCACGTCGCACTGGTGGACGACATGAAATTTGCCACGAGAAAATATAAGGCGCCCTATGGCTTGGAACAGGTGGAAATAAGACAGGAAGGAACAGAACTAGATGCAGCAGGTCAACTGTATGTAGCACTGACGGAATACAAAAAGCTGGATCCTACGACACCATCACCACTGTCCGTGGACACACCTGGAGACAAGAGGAGCGGACCCGTCGAGGACCGATTTAAGAAAATTCTCGAGAGAAGGAGACATGAGTCAGAAGAAGAGAGTATGGATGAAACTCTCAGTGAAGCCGGTGAAGACATGGAAGTGGGGAATACGCCTGAACCAGGGCCATCAGGGGAGGAGCTCACCACTCAAGAGCTGTTGAAAGATTTGAGCGAGGAGAAGTGGGCAGATACTGCCACACCACCCCTGATCCCGTCTCCCCGGAAGGATCTGGAATTGCCATTGGCAGGTGAGACCTTCAATATGGGGATGTTACTCTTGAGCTCGGAGGAAAGGGAGAAGAACACGTTCGAAGGGAACAGGGACATATTCTTGGGATCTCTCGAGGATGACGCTTGGCAGGAATTCCTGGAGGAATTCAATCGAGAAGTGGGCAGCGAGACGACGCTGGACAAGTTCAAGAAGGAACTGTGGGACGCAGTAGTGAGGTTCGGGGAACCGCTCCTGATAGGAACGGGTCTGGATGAGAAAGCAAGAAAAGAGCTGCTGAACAAGCTAGTGGAGCTGAGGAACGCACGATCGAAGACTAGAAAAGAGAAATGTGAGGACAGCTCTACTCTGAAACAAAAAACTGTGGATAAAATGGTTGATGATATAAAAAGGGATAAGGTTGGGACTAGTAATATGATTAAAAGTACTAATATCCTTAAGGCTCGAGCAGGGGGGAGGCAAGAGTTGGAAGGAGTGGATGGAGAGGTCGAATCAATGATGATAGCCACAACACCCTCGAGCAGAGATGTGAAGACTCGCAAGAGGAAGAGAGAAGTGGAAGGATGGGGTAGTCCTTCAGTGGATGCTGTTTCGGAAGGAAACTTGAGAGAGACGGCGCCCATCGTTTTGGCTCGATGCAAGACGGCGGCATACAAGAACAGCTCGGAGCTCAGGAAACCACTTGAAGTAGAAAAGGAAATAGAGGTTTCCGCCAGTTCGACGTCAGAAGAAGACTTCAAGCCTCAGAAGATAAACGTGAAGAGAGGTTCAACGAACGGACAGGTAGGGGAAGTGGAGATCGGCAAAGAATGGATCTCGAAGGCACATCGGGACATGGGCAAACAAGTGACGAGTGATCCATTGGAGAGGAACAAGACGAGGAACACTTCCCGGACGTGGTGGGTGGCCCTCGAAACATTGAAGGAAATGGAGGACTGCTTGAAGAAGTTGGACAGTGGAATAGCTCGCAAGCGACGCAATTGGGCCACCCAGCAAAAAGCCGAGGTTAATAAGATAGAGATGGCAAGTCATCTGAAGAGGTCCTGGCAGAGTTTGTTGAAGGATCATTTTGAAGAGGCGATGAGGACATCCTCATCAGCACCGCCACTAATGGCGAATCCCTTCGTTAGAACTGCGGGACAATTAATATTCACCTGGAGTCTGGTGGGAATAGAGTTGGAGACATTGACCTCGTATGACAGGCTGAAGTTGGGAAGCAAGAAGCTAGAGGTGTATCAGGCACTGATGCAACACGTGGCCAGGGACAATTCAGGCTTGAGCCTGGCTAGAAGAAAAGATGCCACATGTTTCTTGAGATGGATAATGTCAATGATGTCTGATAGCACCATCCTGGCATGCCACCAGAGAGCAAGTGGAAGTAAAACCATGGAGAAAAGAGTCTCAACGATCATCTTGAACGTATATCAGAGTACAGGAATAGAGAAAGAAGATGGTTCCAGACTATCCTTAGAGAACCATCGAAAGCTGGACGAGGTACGGAGGTTCTCTAATAAGAAGTTCGAGGAAGAACATGATGTTCACCGTAACCTGGCCTCGTCAGAACAGTACTCGAGACTCAGTGAGAAGGGGGGATACCAATATGTGTCTGGAGTGATGGGAATAGCCTACAATCCCTTCTTAGACTCGGAAGCTGGAGGAGCCCACAGAAACCATGAGGTAGCGGAGCTACTGAAGTTTTGGACAGAAAGAATAATGGAAATAGACGCGGTGGAAAAAGAGGGGCCGAGCCTGGGCCTGATTCTTGAGAAAACACCAGAGGTGATAAGCATACCGCGCTCAAACAAGAGAGTTGAAGTGAACATGGGCGGTGGAAATGGCTTGTTAACCACGAACTTGGGAGTGATATGGAAGCTACTAAGACCCTCCTGGTGTCCACATCCCCATGCGAGTCTAATCGAGGAAACCACCGAGCGAGTGAGGTTAGCACCAACGGAAGATGAAGATCTGGCGAAGTTGAGTGTGCTACATAAGCTAATCACGCCCCAGATGCAAGAGCCAAGCGAAAGGACGAGCGACCCCGGGTCAGCAAAGAAATTGGAGCCGGGTAGCTGTCTGGATTCGACGTGTGGGAACGGAGAGCACATCTGCGATGGACGGTCATGCGTCAGAATACTGTCGTTTCAAAAAGAAGACCTGGTCACTTGGTTCGAAGACATCACAGAAAGGGAGAAAAGTGAAGTGCAAATAATAGCGGAATGTTACGCGAGAACCACGGTGAATATAGCGACAGCTCTCGGATTCTTCTCGAGAATGTGTGGTCTGCAGGCACTGGAGAGACTGGAATCTGAACATCATTTAGTGACGGCGTTGAGCGTAGAATCATGGCCCGGGGTGTTGCAGGTGACTCAAAAACACATCCGGAGCTGCAAGGTTGGTCTTGAGGCGGAAATGGGATTTCCCATGAGCGAGGCTTATGGCTTGCCATTGAACGCGAAATCGCTGATAGGGTCGATGATGGCCAACTTGTGCGGAAGTCACTACCCGCTACACATGGCGATGGTGGAAGTGTCCAGCCAGAGAATACTGGTGGACAAGGCCTTCTCAGTGCCCAAGTGCGTGAGGTTGGCTCGGATGTCGCATCACTCGCACAAGTTGTTGAGAAAAATCAAAGGGACAGTACCAAAAGAATTGAGAGATGACTTAAGCGAAATCTGGGGAGAAGATCTTCTGAAGTTGGAAAGAGAAAACACAAGCGATCACGAGAGACAAAACGTGATCGGGAAACCTGTGGGAAGTACTCCGAACCTGGAAGACAACGACACGATGCACGAGAAAATGATGGAGCTTGAGCCTCTCTTGGAAGCCTCAGGGGAGCGTAATCTCAGGAGCATTGAGATCTCTCATGGGGAATGCCCATGCCACTGTTTGGCACAAACGGTGTGGTATCCAGATCACAAGAACCTTTGCCTGGTGTGGGATGTGGAAGAGATTCGGTCGATCGGACTACCGGATCACCGGCAGAAGGTGACGCTCTTAGTAGTGAGTACGATGTTAGCTCTGAGATGGATAGAAGAGAATATAACGAAGTATCGGGAGGCGACGACGCCAACGGCTGAGTCAATATATGCGATAGACTACAGCAGGAGACTCGAGTTGTTTGAGACTGCGTGCAAAGTATTCGCCATACCGACGGAAGTCAGGCACGTATGGAATCGCTTGAGGTACTTTCCATGGTTTCGGGCGACACTGACGTCTTGGTTGTACATGACAACGAAAGATCACATGAGAAAACATCAAAAGGAGAAAGGAGTATCGACAGTTCCAGGCCGAGATTGGGCCGGAAGCTTTCAAGAGAACCCTGCGATCACGACAGGATGGAAAAGAGTGGGTAAGATGTCTAGAGACAATACCAAAGCGAGGGAGTCGATACTAGAGGAAGACCTGGCGAAGAACGTGAGCTTGAGCCTGCACAACTCCTTTTGCTTGAACCGAGAAGCTAGGGTGAAGGCACTACCCAACCAAGCAAAGAGATTGCAGGAGCAGAGAGAATGGATGCGATCCTATGAACAGCTGAAGGCTTGGGAGGAGATTGTGATTAGTTCCGATGATGAAGAGGAACTGTTGAGACAGTTTGCCGCATCTAGCACTTCAGGATGTAGTACCTCTAAGGCGAAGAGTACGAGATGAATGGGCAAATCGGATGGATCTTGAGTCTTGAGAGGGAAGGGGGGCTTGAGCGTGGATCCGAGTGAAACTTGGATTCACGAAAAAGAAATTTTAACAAAGCAAATATTGTTACTAATATACTATATTTATTATATAAATCGAAATGCTGCATGACAATTTCCTGATTGAATAGGACAAAAGAGATTTTAAAATGATTGGCTTGAAAAGCGAAAATTCAAGGGTGCAGGTGTATGCAGATTTTGGTTGCTGTTTAGCAATAGTGTGAAAATTTTAAATGGCTGTGAATTTTGGGGTGTAGATAAGCTTAAGTCTGCTGCAAACTTCTGTAAATGACCACTGGCACTGTATCTTGAGCAACACTCGGTTTTTCTGGGACTCAATGGCAGAAGACAGCGCGCGATGAGGACATCGATCTCGAGTCCGGGGAGTATGTGCCAGTCGGTCATATTTGGAAGTTTGACCTTGAGAGAAGCAAAAAACACTTGATTTTGGAGTGAAATTTAATTTTTCAAAATTTCGAATGGAACCTGTCATGCACGATTTTCTCGCGATAACTGAAAAAAAAAAAAGAAATCAGAATAATTTCAGAACGATAGAGACACACACGCGGGAAAGTTGTAAGAAAAAGCAGTAGGAAATTGCTATTCGCAATTTCCATCACTATCATAATCGAGAGTAGAGCTGTCCCATCTGTGACAGAGACGAGAGCATTCCCTCGAATTGGATTATAACGACTGGAGTATTATTCGGAACTGGACTAGAGTGAACCTTCGGTGGAAAGGTGGACAGCTTGAGTGTCCTAATGGTTCACAAGGAAACTATTGTCTAGAGTATAAACTCGTTCTCATTGTCAAAACTATAAAACATTAGACTCATTTAGTTACGTTATTTAATTCTTGAGTTAATTACCGACTGGATTATTTCCCACTTCTTGAGCGTGCTACTATGTGAGTACAAATTTAAAATTCTAGAGTGTGTTTTATGATTGTTATGTTGAGGTAAGGCGAGTTTTAGGTTGATCCACCTGAAATGGATCAAAGTTCCACTGTCTAATAAAAAGTAACTTAACGGATTGTTCCAACCCGGTTTTTAACGGCGTTCATGTATTTTGGGTATCTAGAGACCTAAGTATGGGGACGTTTCTAATTCTAGAGTGGGGGATATTTTAGTAGTAGCCTTTAAGCTGTAACGGGTCGTAGTCTCATGTCACAAACGAACTGAACTGGCTCCGACCGTTCTTGAGGTAGAAAAACACAAGAGATGGTGTCCCTGACCCTTGAGCCAGTGGTTATAGGGCCTATTTTTCTTAAGCCTCATGTGTGACTGCAGTAGACGAATGTTACATGATTTACGGCCATTCCGAGTTGTAACGATTGTGCCGCTACAATCGAGACAAAGCGAACCCCGAGAACCAGGAAGGGTGTTGGAACGTCGTGACCAGCCTTTTGTAAAGAGACAAAACAGCTCTTCGTCAGAATTCAAGAATCCGGAAGGGTCTCGGGAGGGAACTGTAACTCGCTATTTTAACCACTTTTAGCTACCCGGAAAGTCTTGAGTTGAATTTAATTAATACCAAATTCATTTTCAGAGTATGAGAAGCTAGGAGTTGAGGGAAAGGGTTGATCCATCTCCGATGCGAATGATGAGTTTTATCTACTGAACAAAAACAATAGTGATATAATAAATAAGTAGCCCTGTTTTTTAGGAGTGACCTCGTGGTCTGGGGATACTGAGACCCAGCCATGAGCTCACTACTGTCGCATGTAATTGAGTTAATCTGAACGTTCTGGCCGAAACCGGAAACAGTAACGTTTTGTCGACCCGATGTTAAAAGGACCACACAGAACTGGCTTTGGCAGAGACGGTGAAAAGCATGTATAGAGATGTGTTTAGATGCTAGCAAGTCGTTTTACAAATTAGCTTTTTTTCCGTCGTTATGTACTTCCGGGCGAATGTTAAATACCCAGATTAAGCACAGGTTGCTCTTCTCTGCATACTAGAACGTCTGAGCGGTACAGTGACAAGGGTAGTCTCCGTGAGTCAATTTGAGGCTCCAAAATTTTTTTTTGCATGGGCCTCAAGCAACGACTCAAAATTCATCTTTTCGCTCAGAATGAGTCATTTTCATCTACTGCGGGAGCATCTTTTGGGAAGTTACCCTTTTGAAGTCACCAATGTATTTTTGTAAGTCCAGAGTTCCTTTTTTCATGTCTCGTTCAGATCTTTGAATCTTTTCTAGGGCATTACTCCCGCTATTTTTTTCGACAAGCCATGGTAGTGATGAGTAGCTTCCATCACCCTCATGTACATAGGTTAACTGTTTTTAGCAATAGCTCGCCGTAACGGATCCTACCAGAGATTTTGCATTGGTTGGTAAGCCATAAGCATCGCTCAGATGGAAGACCAAGTCAGCCTCTAGATCCACTGAATAAAACAAAAAAATAGGAGTATTTTTTGTTTTATCTGAAACACTCCTGACCCGGGTTGGACGCTAAACTCAAAATCTAGGTGGCGCTTGAGCGCTGGCAACTAAAGAGTCGCCAGACTACAAATCTTCGAAAGGAATCTCAATGACGAGTCCGAATTCACAGCCGTACTGGCCTAGCAATCTGCTAGAGTATGCACGTCACTCTAGTTTTTCTCTATTATGTCGCCAAACCATCCAGCCAGACTTTTGCTCTGGAGCGATTGAAACCTGACGCAAGCTCTTACGCAAAACATTACGTCCAACATAAGTCATTCTCGACTATATTGTGCTTGATTCCAAACCATTGCTCTCTCATCTGCGTCGTTTGCTTTTATTTGGTTGGGTAGCATCAGTTTGTGGACTACACTCAGATTTCCCAAGTCTTCGTCCCTTCCGGGTATCAGCTTGATTTATTCAGTTTTCCTGCTGTTCAGAATAGCTTGAGGGCGTGGACACCATGATGGCTTGAGCAGGTTCCTGACTTTCTAAGTTTGTGGTCAGACAGTTTTCTTCTCCAACTAGTCTCAACGCAATTTTCTTCTCCCAATGAATGACACAGCTGACTTTCTAGTCTTTCTCTAGCAACAATCCTAGCTTTTCTCTCCTGACTTTTCTCTCTTTCTCTCTCTATTTCTCTCTCTCTCTCTCTCTCTCTCTCTCTCTCTCTCTCTCTACAGAACGACAAACTTTATTATCTTTTCCATCCAAAACTCCAGAAACTCGGAGATTTCAAAGTTGAGATAGACTTTGCATGCCTCGGTGCTTAAGATGGGTTGTTGGATACTCCCATGTTTCCCGAGACGTACTGATATTCGACTACCCTCTTCACTGGTTTGCAATAGTTTTGTGCCTCCATCAGGGGGCAATGCACGTCGTTACAGCTGATTTTGCCTATTTTGCTAAGATTTTTGATTAACTCGTTTGAGTGGTTGTTCCCTTTGATTCAACCAGTCTGATAATCATCTAGAACAAAACTCGAGGTCCTCTTTTCCCGCGCATTGTTCTTCATTATTTTTTGGCTGATGACAAATCCAAATAAAAGCGTCTACAGTCACGAACATTAATAATCTAACGAGGCTCGTAGCATCCCTCCTCCTGGCTAAGCTCAAACCAGCATTATCACAATCATGCATGTGCCAACATGTCAACGCTATTCAGACTCTTAATCCCTAACTTCACTTAACACTTACCTAAGTCTTCCAGCGTCATTCAAGCCTTATCCCTAGAGAACAGCCGTTGGGATGGATGGACTCTTAGTCTTTGATGTCCAGTACCGCTGCTATCAAGACAGGCTGTCATCAATCCACCACAACCTCCCAGAATTCTGCTCTTTGAACTCATCCAAATAGATCTATTTGTTCACTTGTCGGTTGAACTCAAATAGAATGGAAGTCCACTTCTCTGGCGTCAAGGTATTCAGAAAAGACTATTTGATCCTTTCGAAGATATTACCATAGCTGGGAATGTAGCTCAAGATTGTGTCATTTCTTTCCAGATAGTCGTCCGGGCGCAATCCCCCTCTTCAGCACGTCCCGGAAGTATATCACCACCGGCAGGCTCATTTTTCTCCTGAGGTATCTACTGGTAAAGGCGACAGAGTTGGCTGATCCGTCTTGAATCCGATGATCAATGGAGCGTAAAAAGCACAGCATTTCCCAATTTGGTTTTCTAATACGTTGTTACGTGTCATTACGCAGCCAACCGAATTTTTAAAAATAATTTCGGTACACTCTCTTTAGCCTCTTCTTTCAATGTCCTTTCGATCAATATATTCGTTAATGCTTTTTTCCGAACTCCAGTTTCTCCAAAGTTCAATTGAATTTTTGTTGAGTTCTTCAATTTGATATACAAGGTCAGTCTCCATGAGCAAAAGTCTTCGATACTTATTCAGAAAATAGTCTTTATACACTTCAGCGATCATATTCTCCGTTTGTTCTTTTTTGGCAAGACTGAACGCAACCTTTTTTCCAACTGCATTTGCTAACATTGTACTTTCCCTTCAGATGCCAATTTGTTCTAAAAGATACTTTTTCCTATAACAAAATCCAGGCTCTTTATGGTCCGTACCTGGACGACTGGGCCCTTTTCATAAAATGCGGTCTCTAGTAGACAACGGCGCTTTCATACTCGTTGGAAAAAAAAACAAGATAGAAATGAGCGCGAATTGAAGTTTTCACTCTCCAATATGCTTGTTTTTAAAGTCCTTTTTGGTTAACATTTACTTTACCTTCACATTTTCTTGCAAAACTTTTCCATAGACCACGAAGAAATGATCAGGGCTACTCTCTATGAAGTAAACAAAGTATGCTATCAAAGTCTTACCAATGTAATCTGTGTCTGAAAATTTAAAATTTCTTCATCTATGCTAAGTTTTGTAAATCAGCATGGAAAAGTAAGAAACAGCCGAGCTATTTAAAAATTTTCAAACTTTAATTAGATTTTTTTCGCTGAAAATGTTTGACGTTGTATAAACAGTGATTATATATTCCGCTAAATCGAAAAAAACTCTCTCTAATGTAAAACTTAGTGCACATGAGGAAATTTGTCTTTTTTAGACCCGGATTACATTGCTAAGTGTGATACCAATTAAGATGCCTGTGTACTCGGCACTTTTAAGGATAAAACTACATCGAAGAAATTTTTTATATAAAGGGCCAAGGGAGCAAAAGCGCAGCTTTGTATAAGGATTTGACACACCAGTAGCCTCATTCCGGGTCAATCGTTTTGAGTTTCTTTCGACTCCGGTTTATTCTGTGCAGGTGTTAGTTTTGGCAATCTGATTGGTTTGATTCCCAACTATCTGAGTCTCTTTACTTCTATCCACGTTATACACTAGTGGACAAACTTAGAAGCAAATTTTAGTTTTTTCCGACTAAAAAACCTAATTTTAAAGACATTTTGGACAAAATTTACTTAGAATTTCAACAAAGTTTTCGAAGCGACCGACAGCAAATGATCTGAACTACCCTCTCTGAAAGGCTCAATTTTAAGTTTGAAGCATTTAGCTCTTTTTTTCCGGGCCTGAAAATGCCAGTTCTCTTCGTCTGCGCTAGGGTTTGCAAGGTAGTGAAATCCCTCTTGAATAAATGGAGTTAAAAGTTGTTCATGCGACGTGAAACATTCTCAGCGAGATTTGTAAAAGAATTAGTATGATAACTTTACTAAATTCAGCTGTTTCGCACAATTTCAGGAATTTTTATAAATTCAGTTCGGATGATGAACACTGAAATGTTCAGACCCGCAAAAAAAACTGGCAAGTGCTTCAAATTAAAGTTTGAGGCTTTCACAGAAGGTACTTCTGATCATTTGCTGTCGGTCGATAGAAAAGTTTTGTTGAAATTCTAAGTAAATATCGTCCAAAATTTAAGATTCGCCCGGATGCACATATGAACGAAAAAAAGCGATTGATGAAATGGTTGACTAGCGTCTAAACACAGCTTCACATGCTTTTAACTATCTCTACCAAGCCAGTTCAATGTGCAGTCCACTAACATTGCATCGACGAAGTTGTTACAACTTAAAGGCTATCGGCAAAACCGCGCAAATCAACTTAGTTATATGCAAAGTAGTGAGCTCCTGGCTGGGTCTCAGTATCACCAGACTACGAGGTCACTCCTAAAAACAGGACTACTACTGATTTATTATTGTGATTTTTGTTCAGTAGATAAAATCATCATATCCTTTGGAGATGGATCGACCTTTTCCCTCATTTCCTAGCTTCTCATCATCTGAAGATGAATCTGATGTTAGTTTAGTTCAATACAAGACATTTCGTGAAGCTAAAAATTGTTCAATAAATTTTACTGTCTTTCGATACTTTTCCGAATTTATGATCTGCACCAAATAATCTCTCTCTTCAATACCAGGAAGGGTTTCACTCCTGATTCGCAGGCTTCCTATTTTATGAAATCAGCACAGTAACGATTGTGAAAGCCCAATCGTTACTTCCTGGAATGTTCTCGGGTTTTCAAGCTCGCTCTTCTTTTTTTTCTATCTGCTTAGTTCAGCGTTTTTACTGGTTCTCCCACGAAAATCATCGTTCCGATTTTTGCGGTTGCATTCGTCACGAAATTGCAAGGTCGTGACGTGTCTTTATTTCCGAACGAATTTTTACAGCTTAGCATTTCAGTCAAAACTGACCTCTCCCAATTCGTTCAATTCGTCGAACAATCACGTTAGTCGTCAATATCAACATATCGCACGCCAAAACTGCGCGAATTAAAATTCTTTCATGACATGAATTTTCAGGTCATTCTGGTCGAATGTCGCAAAATGATCTTTAAAGTTAGGCTTTTTAAAAGAAAAAAACCTAAATTTGCGCTTAATTTTGTCCACAAGTGTACTTTACTCTTCCATATCTAGAATATTCTATTAAATTCCTAGGATTTTGACTGGAATATGTGATGGAGGTTTCCTGACTAACCTCGGTTACTATGATACTTTTGACTTAATTATTTATTTCATAGACGGTAATTCTGATCATTTTCTTGTGGTCTATGCAAAACTCTGAAAATCGAAATAAATGTCCAAAAGAACATTGAAAACTTTGCGCTTATTTTTTTCCACTAGTATATTTCCAAATTATCATGTATAAGTAGCCTATTAAAAGGCTTTTGTTTTAGTTTTCTGGTAAAAGGTTGTCCTCATTGAGTAATCTTATAGTAGTGACGTTCTAGTTGCAAAGTTATTTTTGGTTATTTCATGGCATGAGCAATTTAATAATAGTGACTCTCTTTTTTTCAGAGTTTTGTTTAATAATGGCGCAATATGCGAATTTCACAAATGACAGAAGTCAACAGGAAATCGAGAAGCGTTTTAACGAAGCGGATGATGAAAGGTACCAATTAATTTTTTGAGTTATATGAAAAAAATGTACGCAAGAAATTTTACTATTACTTTTTATTAAGTTTCATTAAGTAAGGGGAAGAGAGGTATTACATTGCAATCGGAAATATTTTATATCCCTAAACACCAATAGTTTTTTCATGGCTTTTCGTTTGCCAAAAAAGGGCAATGAAAGAGAAAGAGCTTTTGTTTCTGGTGGGTATTCACAAGTACCAAAACGATAAATCAGTCCCATATGTGCCAAAATTAAAAATCAATCCCATTAGTACTAAAAATATTCAATTGGCCAAAGACTACTAAGCCGATTATTTTAGGCTCTTGGCTTAAGGTCGCCGGTGGGCGGGCTTTGCGCGCGTCGCCGCTTTGCGGCGATAACCTGCTCTAATTTTTGTATATAGTCCTACACTATGTTAGCAAGCTCGCAACACGCTGGTGCGACTGCGGCGGTCACTATTCGGCTGTTTTTGAGTTGAATAAATTTGGTAAAAATGGGACCGTTTTTTCATTTTGGTACAAATGAACCTCGGTACAAATGGGACCTCATCTTTGTTTCTACTCAATTGTGATTCTTTGACTGGTCGCAGCACACTTTAATTTTTCAGGAAATTGTTCGTCGGCGGTCTCAGTTGGAATACTACTGATGGTCTGTATTAGTCTTCTTATTTTCTGAAGCAAAGAGTTTCATATTAAAAAGAAGAGCTGGCTGTTATTCTGCCAAATCGAAGAGGTGGCTTTTCTTTTGTCAAGATGCGGATGTTATTTTGTCAAAAATTTTGCCTCAAATTTGCTTGAAAATCGAATTTGCGTGTAAAGTATGTTCAAAATTGACATAGACCACTCATTTGATTATTCTGCACCTTTATGATTAAAAGAAAAGCACATCATCTGAGAAAAACAGTGCACGAACAAAGATATTTGAATCAGAGAAATAATTTGAATTCAATATGGATTCAATCATTTTTTAGAAGACCTACTGCGCTATTTTGCGAGATTTGGCGCAGTTGAAGAAGCTGCAATGAAAAGAGACAGAAATGGAGTACCTCGGGGCTTTGCTTTCATCATTTATATGGAGACTGCGAGTGTGGAAAAAGTGATGCAATCTGGTTCTCATGTCCTGAACAATCGCAAAATTGACCCGAAAAGAGCGAGGTCTGAGAACACAAATGGAAAAGCAAGACCAAGGAAGATTTTTGTCAAGAACTCGAAAGCTTGCTCAGAGGAAGAGCTACGAGAATACTTTGGGCATTTTGGAGAGGTTTGTCTTGTAACGCATAATTTTGGTAGTTTTTTTTCCTGTGAGCTTCTTATTGTAAAGATAAGGTAGCTAGTTACCAGTTATTCTTAAAAAAGCAATGATTTCTTAAAACCCTCTTAATTTTGTAGAGTTTTTTTTTCGTAATGCAGAATTTAAGCTGTTGTTTCCTGTGAGCTTCTCTTTGTGAACATCTTCTTAAAAGAGCAACGATTCCTTAAAACCCTCTAAATTTTAAATTAAAATAACAAGTTTTCTTAATGTTGAAGGTTGCACAACCAAAAAATTTCGTGCCAAATATATTTTTCCTCAAGCAAGTTTGGGTAAAGAGGGTTCATAGTCTTTCAATATTATGTTTCCTCTGTTCGCTTTTCACCACGGCTTCACTGTAAGGTGAAATTATGTTCTTACTGGTAGTCTAGCTTAGTACTCTCCTTAAAGTGTCGAACAAGTTCCTTCTAATGTGCTTCCTCGATTTTTTGCAGATCACGAATATTGATTTGCCAGTCTACACAAATGATGACAATACTTTCAGTAGAAGAGAGTACTGCTTCATCGAATTTGACAGTGAACAAGCTGCAATTGATGCGTCTGCTGACAGCTCACATACAATTGGTACCACAACTGTAAGCTGACTATTGATTTTTTCAATTAAATCTTTCATAACATATATGAAGTTCATAAAATATATGTAGTTCCAACAAAGAAAGGATTCATGTTTTTTGTACTAAAACCAATTTCATGAAATTTCAGACCTCATTTATGTAACAATTGATATTTTATTTTCTATAATTGAACTGAGGTCTTTACTGGTCTAAGGTGCTGTTAGTATCACACGAACCTGATACATGCAACTTGATGCTTTACTTTTGTATCTTCTCTGGATAAAAAGAAGTCTTTATGCAATCATGAAATCTAGAGATGAGCATTATCCAAGAATATATTAGTTGCATATAAACTAAACGCTCATCTTTACATCATGTACCGAAGAATCGTCACGAAGAAGTACCCATGCAATTAGTTAGAAGATGGTTATATGTAGCTGCTTCGAACCCAAAAGCAAAGATGGAACCCTCATTACGTTGACATATAATCTACATATACGAGGACAAATCTTCAATATCGACATGAATCTGGAATCTAAGCAAATGCTCAAGAAGCAATCTGAATGATAGATTTTCTTTTAGCCCAACATGGATGACTGCGGGAGTTTGGAAGAAGACATTCTAGAATCTTCTAGAAGTGACATTCGCGTGAAAACTGAAATGATCCCACTGTTTCTTTTTAGATTTCACTGCTGGTGGTTACACATTCCAGTTTAGACGGTAAAGTGTTTCTGCTTTAGTGATGCTTAAGAATTTGTGCAATAGTTCGTTAATTGATGTGTTTAATAGCTAAATATACTTTCGCAGTTGAATTTATTTCTTACAACGTTGCGAAGTTTAACCAGCAACCAAAATAAGTGAGAACACATCCAGATATCCTTAAGCATCTCAAACCTCAAGTTTCTGTTTTCTGCCAGATAGTTTTTGTTGCTCACTTACTTTATTTGTTGATTTTGTACATTGATTAGGTTGAGGCAAAGAAGTTTGATGTCAAACACTCCGGTGCAGCGGTGTCCAAAGGCGGTCCTCCTGATTTAGTGAGAAAGCACAAGCAGCGATTTGGTGAGCATCTAATACAAGTTAATTGGTGCATTCATTCTTAGTTTTGTGGTAATTTTAATCCGACATTCGACCCTATTGGTCAAAATGTCATTCAAATATTACTTCGAAGGTGACGTGTTTGCACGGAAAATTTTTTCTGTTTGCACGAAAATTTATTCTCAAAAACCATTCTTCATAAAATTGTCTAAGATAAGAATTTGTTGAATCATGTTTGTCTTGTTCAGCTCCATACGGAATGGGAGGTTCTCAAAACATGGGCTATGGCAACCCAGGATTCATGAATCAGTTCGATGGTTCCTCAATGGGCAGCATGATGGGATACCAGCAGTCTCCCAACATGCATACGATGAGGGGTCCGCAGAATATGGGAGCTCCTCCACAATGGGGAGCTGACCCTATGAATATGGGTTTCGGAGGGGGGCCTAGATTCAACAACCAGATGGATCAATTCGGGGGGTTTAATGGCTACAGTGGCATGTCTAACCAGTCGTTTGGTAAGTATCATTTCCGAAAAATTTGGTTGTTCGCAGATTTTAGTCAGTTACAAAAAGCGGAAGAAGCAGACCCGTATATTTAGGTCAGAAAATGCAAATGGCGATCCTGAAAATCAAAAAATAAAAAGTACTAGGTGGATATTCGCATGATTAGTGACTGAATTCACGAAAATTTTCAACCAATCAACGCCTTTTTTTACTTCAAAACTGACGGATTTTCCTGATTTTTCAAATGTTGGATTACTGTGTAAATTCTGATTAGCTATCAAAACTTTTAGGAATTAGGTTTTTCTGACACGAGGAAAGTTCTCTCAGCGGGTATATGTTGACCGTGTATCCGGACTTTCTCATGAATGTTTCGTGTTAAGGTGCCCGTGATATGAACATGGGAGGAGGCGGAATGCGAAACATGGGCGGCAACAATTTTATGGACATGAACAACCTGCATGGTGGAATGCCTGTTCAGAACCCGGGCGGCTTCTACAACTCCACACCCCATCATAACTACATGGGCAATAACATGACATCCCCGAATAACAGAAGAAACAATATGGGGGGCGGGTTTTATGGGGGGTCTGGACATCGCCAAGAAAGGTCATACGGAAGGGGTGGCGGAAGAGGAGGAGGGAATTTCAACCAGAATAGTAACATGGGAGGCCGCGGAGGATTAAATGGGCAACAGGCAATGATTAAAAAAGAGTTCTAGAAAATAACGTTCAAATTCCTGAATTGAATGTTTTCCGTCAAATAAGACGACAACTCTTAAAACGACAGTCATGTCATCAGAGAATTTAAGAAGATAATTAGTAGAGATCAAAGAAAAACATGGCAATTACTTAAGTCGCTACAAGATTAGCGTGCCTTTCTTCTGAAACAGGTTTTACATACCAAAGGACTACAAATTGATTTAGTCTTCTAATGGCCATGTCGTCTTGATGTCCTGTCGTCTTATTTACCTTGCACCAAACTTGATTAAAATTTTTTGCAGAAGGCTATTTCATAGTCATTGTCCACCTTCTATATTAGATGGTATATGTTACAACAAATAAGTAAGTACTATTACTGTGCTGTACTTTGTTCTATCTATTGAAAGTCTATTTTTGTAACAAATCTTCATAAACTACTGATATCGTTTTTGCAACTTTAATTTAAGACCATTAAGCCACGAGAGAAAAGACCAATTTAACGATCTGTTCAGATAATTACGGAGAACCGCTTTTGTGTATCTGATTAAGTATACAAGCATTTTTTTGCTTATTTATCTAGGCTGGACAACGGTGCTTCAAATTACGAGCATAGATAATGGTTGGCCTCAAACCTCCGATCTTTCGAGTTGGAATGGGGACGTAGCACCACTGTTTACACAAGCAGAGCTTGTGTTATAGTATGAACTTTCTTTTGTTTTTGAACCTAAGTCGCAAATATTGTTCCGGCAAAATGTGTTCATCTGAAAAGTATTCGCTTTGATCAATAAACAGCTATTAAGTGCAGCCAATGCTGAGGATATTCACACAGACTATTGCTGTTCCGACTTTCGTAACGAAAGAAGGGGAATATTTGTGCTCGAGGTGGTTTTTTTTTCTTCAGACAAATTTCGACTTCTTAACTAGCCATTTTTGACGGGATTTTTTAAAATATCATTCAAAGAGTATTGTTGTGCTGAGCTTGAATTTGGAAAGATATTTCACCTGTGGTTATTTAGAAATCTCATATTAAAAAATAAAATTCATTTTTATTACGTTTAATGTTTTCATGTTATTACTGCTCCATAGAGTGCTGTATAAATTGAGGTATGTTAGTTGGTAATTTTTTAAAATCAAATTGACTGGTACTGCTAATGCGTCGTAATTGGCGTGCGTCATTTAGCAGTTATGTAGACTCTCATTTGGCCCGCGTTACTTATGAAATTTTGTAGACTCAAAGTTTTATGCATTCAGTCTTTCCCAGTAACGTTATCGGTCATATTTTTGCTTGTTTATGCGAAGTGCAACTTCGCTTCTATGTTAAAAATATAACAAGGATAGCCGGTTACTGTGCAACTAGCACAGAATGCTCCGACCATGGTCTTTAGAAATCTATGTTTAGAAAGTTTTTTTCCAAATTAGTGTAGTTTTTTCTGCTTGGTGTGATGAAAGGATTTGACGTGAAAATATAATTTAGTCATATTAGACAGTCACAGTAATATAAGGCGAATTGCGGGACAAAAGTTTTGTAGAAAAATGATTACAAAACAAAAAATTATTATTTTTTAAAAAAATTTTCGCATTTCATTTTGAGTTTTTTGAAGTTATTGTTTCCCAAAACGAAGCTAAAAAAACTCCTAAAACGAGTTTAACTTGCTCAATATAAAGTTACAAGGTCTTAAATTAGGCATAATTTAGCTGTTGTAAGCCTGCTCGCTTGCTTTAATCGCTCGAATTAAGACGAAAAATCAAAAATTTCAAACCGGTTTTTCTCGACACTGGGAAAAATTTTGAAATGTTTTACTGTGGTTCGAATCACTACTGAAAGGGCTTTAATATGATATATCACTCAACCCAGTCCGATGATTATTTGTGGTACCTAATTTTGCCAGGAAAATAAAAAGAAAAACTAAAACACCCGTATACAAAGTTTCTCCCCATTTTCAATGGTCGGAACAACAAGGATAACATAATCTCACCAAATTCATCAAGAAGTTACAAAAAAACTTATTCAAATTAGTGTCGTGTTTTTCTGCTAGGTGTGATTAGATAATTATACAAACGCATAGAAAAATAGTGTATTAAGCATCATTGGAAGCAGTTGTTTAAGAAAAAGAATTTTTTTTCTTAAATTTAGTGGTTTTTTTAAACGTTATTTTGCCGAGAAAGCACTTAATGAAAGCACTAAATTAAGCAATCTTAAAACCATTTTTTTCTCTGTGTAAAGTTAAGTTTTCTGATTCTATATAACCAATTTTCAAATAACCGTTGTTAGCAGATCGCCTTCACTTGCTCGAATTAAGACTTAAAAACCGTTTCGACAAAGATGTGATTTTTCTATGTCGTTCGAATCATATCTAAAATGGCTTTAATTTGATATGCCTTTTAACCCATGCTAACGATTACCCTTGCGAAAGGCAACGGTATTGCAACCGGGTACAAGACATTTTTTCCTGTAACTAACTTTGTTCAAAGTTCGAAATAGTAAGTTTAAAAACACGCATTTTAAGTATTTTGCCTATTAAGAGTCGACGAACATAGTTTGAACTCTTATATGGGTCGCAATGATTTTTTTTGTTTTTTTTTCAGGGATAGTCTTAAAAATTAATTCAGGCTCAAATTGAATTTTTTGCATATTGACTTATTTCGTTTCAAGTTCTGTTGATTTCCTTTTACAAGGAAGGAAAACTCTGGTATCGTAAAGCGAAAGTGTAACGATCAGGAAAATGATGATTGACTTCTAGTTTCGAAAAAGGAATTTAATTATTGAATTTCCTAGCGAAATAAAAATTTTACCTGTTAATCCAGTTTTCTCAAATTGGATTAGTTTTCATCACAAAGCGCCAATCAGAAATTGTGCTAGAAAATCAAAGAGCTTTCAAGGCATCTATTTTTTTTTGAGTTTAGAAAGAAGTTTTACGTTTGAGCTTATTTGCCTTATTTTTTTTTCAGTCGTTTTTCAACCTTGATTCTATTTTGACAAAGTATGTTTGAATTTTTGTCATCACTTCTCCGATCTTTTTGTACAAAGTTGGATTTTTTCATGTTTTTTATCTTTTCAGTAAATCTTACTTCGGATATTTTCCTCGATACTTGTTGAGCGGCTTGCTATTTTAATCATATTGTTATTGGCGTGCGTAGTTAATTGTAGTCATGAGTTCATTCGCATTTTCCTTTGTTTAATTTTCAATCAGTTTTTTCGTCAATTGATTTTTAGTTTGCTTCTTGTGCTTTATAGGTTATATATATTTTTAGTACGGTAACTCGGTTTAAGGAGCCCTAAAGCGCTATCGGATCACAATTTAACTTAAAAAAATTTGTTCTTGTTCTGCTCATGGTCTGAGATTATGTATTTCAGATTATTAATTACTTTTTTTCGCTGTTTGTTTCTTGTGCACTTATTGTTTTCCTCTCGCTCTGTAATTTTTTTCCAGCTCCAATTCAAGTGCAAGTTTCACTTGCATTTCATTTGCAAGGGTGACCAAAAAAAATTATTTTAAAAAATGGTGGCGAAAAAACACGCTTTTCATTTTGTTTCGCTATGAAGTTTGGGCAGGTATAAAAGTGAAACACCTCAATTACGTAAACCAATTTATCGTTTTTATACCTGCCCAAATTTTATAGTGAAAAAATTGAATTAGGCAACAGTTTTTTTGCCAGTTTTTTTTTGATAAATTTTTTTTGTTACCCTTGCGATAAGCAAGGTTATTGCATTCGAGTACTCTGCTTTTTTTCTCGTAATTAACTTTGTTCGCAGGACGGATATGGACTTCTAGGCTTATCTCTATTGGCACTTAGTTTCATATTGTTTTCAAATTTCTTAGCGTTCCCGGCCAACTTAGCCTGGAAGTAACGAATACGCCTGGAACTGCAAAGGTGCTGGGTTCAAATCTGACCAGGACCTGTTTTTTTTTTTCAAACAGGAAATGTTTCAAATTATCGGCCTATTATTTGTCTGCTCATTTTTTGTCGGCTTAGTTGCCACATCTTGGAATCGTATTTTTCTGCGCACATTTTTCTTTAATGTTGCTTTTAGTGTTTGATTTACTTCTGCAGTTTGCATTTTTTATTTAGCTTGACTTGTTTCCTTTTTTTGTTTCGCTTGAAAGCTTTCCTCATGCCAATTTTTTCCGCCTGTTTGTTATCGGCTTAGTGAGTTAATTTTGGGTCGGTTGAAGGTAAAGATTTTTTACGCTCACCTCTGCACCTTTTAGATTGGTTGAATTTTTACCACTCGGTTTGTCGAATATTCCTTTTTTTTGTTTCTCCTCCGACTAAATAGGTTTCATCTCGTTTTATATCGACTTAGTTGCCTCTTCTTGCGTTTTTCGATCCGAAAAGTTTTTTTGTGTGCCTGTGTGCGCTGAGGGGAAGTGGATCTAAAAATATTGAAGTAGTTTTGAATTATCAAATATTTGGCTTGAAGAGACCGCTCAGGTATTTTCGGCTTTTTTAACCGATTGTTTAGTTTATTTCGTGCTTGTTTTGGATTCTAATATTTCGGCATGATTTTTTATTCATTCATTTTGATAGATCACTTGGTATCGCAAGTGGTGCGAAGCTAAGCTTCGACTCAGTGTCTTAGTTTGTTTGGACGTAGCTCAGAGCTACCCTTCGTCTAAATTCGTGATGTCTGAGAATTGTTGTTGCCAATCGATTCAAATTTATGGCACATCAAATTTCTGACAAAAACTTCCCAAGTTTTTACATTTTCTGATTTCAAAAAATCCCACGGTTGGATTTTTTATGACTATTTATCACTGTTTTGTCTGCATAGTTACCGCTCGCTAATGTTTTGGGCTTTTTATCCCTGTTTTGCCTGCATAGTTACCGCTCGGTAATTTTTTTGTGCATTTTCAATCTTTTTGAGTTTCATTGTCAGGCCAATATATGAAATTTTCGGATGTTGTTCTTTTTGGCTTTTTTTAAAATATGTTTTACGATTCGTTGGCTTTCTGTATCCGAAGTGGTACGAAGCTCAGCTTCGGCTCTGTGTTAGTTGTGGTACCTGATTATGCGCGGAAAACAAAAAAAAATGAAAAAAAGAAAAACTAAAACCCGAATACAAATTCCCCTCCCCCTATTTTAAATGGTCGGAACCAATAATTTAAGCTATGTGCGCTCCAAAAATATATAAATCTTTATAGTTTAACATTCAAAGATATTCAGCTTGAGTGGACACTGAAGGCTATCCAACTCACTAAGTCAAAATTAACATGACAAATAAATAAGTTTTTTCTTATTTCAGAATTTGAAATGGAGGTTCACTTTATTTGTACATAACGATAAAATAAAACAAAATGTTCAAAGGAGGTAAATCTCGTCCGAACATTTCTCGTTCATCGGCGGGTAGCAGATTCGAAATGAGAGACCAACCGCCGCCTGAATACAACGAGAACGAAGAAGGAAACTACTTGGAAAACGAAGACGAATATTCGGGAAACGAGGACAACAATAACATCATGGAGTCTGAATTGAACCTCAAGGACCAAGAAGGAAACGATAGAAAGCTGCTTGGGGGAGCGGCCGATTTAGCCGACAAGTTTTCAAACATGGTGAATTTGAGAAGGCATGTTCAGAAGTGGGCGAGTTGTGTGCCTTCGAAGAGGAAAATAGGAATCAAGAAAGATGGAAGCGGAACTGTGGATGTTCCCAGTGATCGCTTCATTCCAGTCTCAGGTAGATGTCTAATTACACTTCTGAGTAAGTGTTTATTATACGAAGCTAGTGGTATCGTGACTTAATTCTTAAGTCGTTCTCAGAATTGAAATGAATATTTTTGGAATGTCCGTCATTATCATCTTCTGACATTTAATGACAGCTAATGAATGTTGTAGGCTACACATCTATTTCACAGCCTGAAAAGGTCAAAGTATTTGTATTAAATAACGAGTGGAAAGTATAGATTTCCAGTATTGAACTGATTTATTGAATGGTACTGTTTTTGACATAGGATCTACCGTATCAGCTAGCAGAATACCAAAAAATTGCACCGGTTTGTTAAAAATCAATTTCTCAACCGTACGTAATATCAACTGCGTGTTAGTAGTGAATCATAAAGCTTCAAATCTGCGTAGATTACATTTTTTTTCGGGAATTTTAAGCAGCAGCGTCCCAGCCCCTACCCCCCCCCCCCCCCCCCCCCCACCACCACCCCCCGCGGCTCATCCACGCGGCCGTATTCCACACCCTGATCTATTTGCTAAATAGTGCAATTTTGCCTGCTCATCAGTTTAGTTACTACATGTCTGGTAATCATAAATAGTAGTGCAACATTCGAACATTCGGTTTTCTTGGGTTTTTCAGTCTTCTTGAGAAAACAAAATAAAGATCAATATTTGATTGAAAATTTTCCAATTTTCAGGCAGAATATTTGGCTTCTTATCTCGATCTCCAGTAAGTGATGCTTTTGTCTGGGTACAATGTTTCCAGTAGTGCTGAAAACAGTGTCAGACGGATTACTCGAGAATGGTATGCAGAAAAATTTCCTCGCCAAAGTAGCGAGTATTGGATACTCAGTGTAAACAACTGAATAACATGCAGGTCTAATAGGACCGAATATTCGGAAGGATGACGCAATAAACAGCGGGGTTGATTTTTTTAAATTCTCCGATTAAAATCAGGCTGATTTTAATCATGCAACCCTGCAGAACTATTCAAAAATACCAAATCATGAAGCTTATCAACTGCCTGAGTTTCTTGTGTTGTAATGTGTATAGTCAGTCAACATAATTTGGAGTTACTTTTAGGGTACGTGAAGTTGAATGAAATGGGAATCTGTGAGCTGGGAAGTGACGTAGAAGATGAACTTCTCCCCGTGGACTCCAACGTACCAGAAGAGCGAGACAAGATCAGAAAACACAATGCCTCGATCACCCAAAGCCAAGCGCTTCTCCACTACTTTGCCAAACTAGCCCGAAGTGATGACATCGACGAGGAGATTGATATGGCTTTTGTGGATGGTCTGATCAAGTCAGGTATCAATGAAACTGTTTTTTTTTTGACGTGGTTTTTCCACATTCAATGTTTTGTCTTTTTTGCCAGACATGTCAAAATTCAATTCTACAAATACTACGAGTCGAAAGTAGACATGTTCCTGGTTTTTCTTCTTTTTTGGGTTTAATCCCCTTTAAGGCCCGTTAAAATCATGATTAAAACGTTTTTTTTTTCAGGCGCAGACGTTAATACAAGAGACGTTTTCGGCCAGAGTTTACTTCACGAAGTAGCGAGGGCGTGGCATACTTCAGTTGCGGAGTATCTAATAGACAAAGGGGCGGATGTGAGTGGTCGGGATTACTTAGGAAGGACGCCACTGCATGTTGCGGCTGCGGTTGATTATCCAGACATGCTCGAAATGCTACTGGAAAGTGGAGGTAATGGAGGTCAATTGCAATGAAGAACTTCCTTTCTGTTTGAAAATTTGGTTGCGGTCTTAGAAAGTATTTGGGAATACGTTTTTTTTTGTTTTAAGCTGCGATTGTTAATGCCTTAAACTGAAGTATTTGTGACGTCTACGTACGTTTTTGATTTAACTTGAACACGACTTTAACCTTCAAGATTCGAGAAATTGAAAATGTGCTGGTGAACGTTACGTCTTATTCCATAGACAATATGTAACTGAAAAAACGACTAAACGCTTGGTTTTTCTTTTAGTTGAAACATCGTCTTCCTTTTTGTCAGGTATCCTCGAGGCTCAAACATTTGAAGAGAATCAAACGCCACTGCATTTTGCGGCTCGCAACGATGCCAGCAATGCACTCCTGAAACTGATCAAGTGTCGGGCAGATCTAGAAGCGCAAGATTACAAGGGAAGAACTCCTCTGTTCGTGGCAGCTGAACTGGACAGGAGCGATACTGCCAGGATGTTGTTGGAGTATGGTGCTAACGCGGGAGTGGTGGACAAGTCAGGAATGGCTGCTATTGTGCTGATGGTGCGGAAAATGTCACCGGTGGTAAGTAGTCACTATACTTGATATCTTCAGGTTGATCCATTTATATGGAAAGAATTAAGAACATATGGTTAATTGTCAATGAGCGCAGGGAATTTTGAATTTTTAGGTCGAGTTCTTGAGGGCGTGAAACTTTTAAATTTGACTAAATGAACTTTGCCAATTTAATGAATATATGTGGCTTAACTTTCGTATTTATCATGCACTTCTGATTTCTATGGAACCATCTGTAGCTATTATGAATTGAATTTAATGGTTTTGAAAGCATTTAGTTTAAAATAAGTATAATTTACAAAATTAGTTTAAAAGTAACCTTTCTTCTAATGCGCGGTAGGCCAAAGAAGCACTGGACCAGTTCCACAAGAAAGACAGGGCAAACCGGAAGCAGATGTTTTATCTGGACAAATTGGAACACGTCAAAGCAGGTTAAAAATTGTTTGTTGAGTTTTACATCTATATTTAACATTTGCAAACATTGGAGGCGTTAGTTAATACATGAATGAAAATGAATAATATAGTGATGTTGTAAAAGCGAAAATACTTAAGATTTCCATTTGAGGTAGGTATCTTATGTAGATATATATTTTGTGTTTCAGACCAAGAAGAGGTTGCTGCACAATCTGCGGTAAGCTGTGAAACTGAAATGAAAAAAAAAATAACCTATTTGTACGACATCCGGGTTGAGCGCGTAGCTAATTTTTAAAGGTCAGCTCATTTTCAGGCATAAACTGCAGTATTTGAAAAAAAAAAACATTAAAATAGAAGAAAGAATTATAATTTTGAATAAATCGTAAAGTTAAAACTCGTGATTTACTAGTGTCAATATAGGAGAAAATTTTTTTTCAATTGTTTCAGCTCATTACACTTGAAAGAGCAAGTGTCTTGTAATCGGGAACTAGACTTTTTTTCCCGTAAACAACTTTCCTAACACATTTGAAATTGAAATTACTGTTGCTTTGTTATCAGTTCTTAGCAGCTTCCAGGACACTGTTCGCTTGGCCTGGAGTTGATGTGGTTGCCTTTGCACACTTTGGTCTGGGTTTCGAGTCCCGACCGGCTCTTGTTTTTTTTCAGCGTTTTTCCCCGGGAAAATTGAATAGTCGGACTATTTTTTGTCGGCTTGTGTTTTGTCGGCTTAGTTGCAACACCACGATTTTTTTTGCACTGTAAGCAGTTTAGATTTGCGATCTCTGACTGGTGTATTTTCTTTTTTTTACACTTAAGAAGCGAGTGTATTGGTACGAACCTTCTTCTTTCCAATCTAAGTTGCAAATATTGGTGCGGCACTCCAATAATGGTGGGGCAATTCACAGCTTTTTGATAGCATGTGCTTTGACATTCGAATAGTAATAAGTTAACACAGTTGATGCATTTTTAATTCATCAAATGAATTTTAAAAAGTGATTTGTTTCGATCAACATAATAATGAAAACTCGATTTCAGAAAATTTTTAACTCAATATATCTAGCAACTTTTTGAAATGTATAATTTATACATAATGTGGCTTTATCCTTTGCGATTTGTTAGTTGCAAAGTTAGTGTGGATGCCTTCAGTTTGTTATATTCCAAATTATTACCTGCAAAATTGAGTCTATTTGGTGCCACTTTTGCTGAATGGCATTGGCAATTTTTTAGGATATGTAGCTGCTTTATTCGTGACTAGTGTTTGCTGGTTGTTAAGCTTGCGTGGCTTAGTGGATAGTGCAAGAAACTCAAAATCTCTTAATTGCAATAGGTCACAGATTCGAATCCTACACATAGCCGAGTTTTTGCTAATTGGAGGCTCATTTCTACTGTTTCTTATTTCACTTGATAAAGCTGCTTTTTGTGTTCTCGCAAGTGTTTGCGATGCACAGCTTCGCCTCTGTAAATTTTGCACAAAGTGGGAAGTTAATTTGGAAAAATATGCTCATCATCCTTGTAATAACTTAGATACGTTATGAAAACAACTAAGTTTTCCTTCCCGATATTTCGATGTTTCACTTTCATTAATATTTTTTTCCCTTTTTATCCGTCGGAAAATTTCGTCCGAGCTATGCAGTAACATTTATCCTGAAAATAAAGAAAAATCATACCGCTGAATGACTTGACGTCGGGTTAAGAATTTCATTGATGTGGACAGTTTTTAATGCTAGTTTTTGTTGGATGGTTCGACTCCTGCGAAATGAGTGTATGCAAATTGGAAGCGAGAAAACTTTTGAAATAATCGCGTGCGATATCTTGAAGTCGCGTATGGGAAATATAGTTTTCTGGAAATTTTGTGTTTCAGACCAAGAAGAGGTTGCTGCACAATCTGCGGTAAGCTGTGAAACTGAAATGAAAAAAAAAAATAACCTATTTGTACGACATCCGGGTTGAGCGCGTAGCTAATTTTTAAAGGTCAGCTCATTTTCAGGCATAAACTGCAGTATTTGAAAAAAAAAAACATTAAAATAGAAGAAAGAATTATAATTTTGAATAAATCGTAAAGTTAAAACTCGTGATTTACTAGTGTCAATATAGGAGAAAATTTTTTTTCAATTGTTTCAGCTCATTACACTTGAAAGAGCAAGTGTCTTGTAATCGGGAACTAGACTTTTTTTCCCGTAAACAACTTTCCTAACACATTTGAAATTGAAATTACTGTTGCTTTGTTATCAGTTCTTAGCAGCTTCCAGGACACTGTTCGCTTGGCCTGGAGTTGATGTGGTTGCCTTTGCACACTTTGGTCTGGGTTTCGAGTCCCGACCGGCTCTTGTTTTTTTTCAGCGTTTTTCCCCGGGAAAATTGAATAGTCGGACTATTTTTTGTCGGCTTGTGTTTTGTCGGCTTAGTTGCAACACCACGATTTTTTTTGCACTGTAAGCAGTTTAGATTTGCGATCTCTGACTGGTGTATTTTCTTTTTTTTACACTTAAGAAGCGAGTGTATTGGTACGAACCTTCTTCTTTCCAATCTAAGTTGCAAATATTGGTGCGGCACTCCAATAATGGTGGGGCAATTCACAGCTTTTTGATAGCATGTGCTTTGACATTCGAATAGTAATAAGTTAACACAGTTGATGCATTTTTAATTCATCAAATGAATTTTAAAAAGTGATTTGTTTCGATCAACATAATAATGAAAACTCGATTTCAGAAAATTTTTAACTCAATATATCTAGCAACTTTTTGAAATGTATAATTTATACATAATGTGGCTTTATCCTTTGCGATTTGTTAGTTGCAAAGTTAGTGTGGATGCCTTCAGTTTGTTATATTCCAAATTATTACCTGCAAAATTGAGTCTATTTGGTGCCACTTTTGCTGAATGGCATTGGCAATTTTTTAGGATATGTAGCTGCTTTATTCGTGACTAGTGTTTGCTGGTTGTTAAGCTTGCGTGGCTTAGTGGATAGTGCAAGAAACTCAAAATCTCTTAATTGCAATAGGTCACAGATTCGAATCCTACACATAGCCGAGTTTTTGCTAATTGGAGGCTCATTTCTACTGTTTCTTATTTCACTTGATAAAGCTGCTTTTTGTGTTCTCGCAAGTGTTTGCGATGCACAGCTTCGCCTCTGTAAATTTTGCACAAAGTGGGAAGTTAATTTGGAAAAATATGCTCATCATCCTTGTAATAACTTAGATACGTTATGAAAACAACTAAGTTTTCCTTCCCGATATTTCGATGTTTCACTTTCATTAATATTTTTTTCCCTTTTTATCCGTCGGAAAATTTCGTCCGAGCTATGCAGTAACATTTATCCTGAAAATAAAGAAAAATCATACCGCTGAATGACTTGACGTCGGGTTAAGAATTTCATTGATGTGGACAGTTTTTAATGCTAGTTTTTGTTGGATGGTTCGACTCCTGCGAAATGAGTGTATGCAAATTGGAAGCGAGAAAACTTTTGAAATAATCGCGTGCGATATCTTGAAGTCGCGTATGGGAAATATAGTTTTCTGGAAAATTTGTGCCGTCAATTGATTATGTGGATCTTGTGCATCAGCCAATTCGTATAATTTTACATGGCCGTTTGACATTTCATCTTAACCAAATTAAACAGTTCAATTCTTCTATACGTCTGAAAGAAAGAAAGAAAGAATATATTTCTCCAACATAAATGAACAGACAATCAGAGCATCTAATTTTGGGATTTGGAGAGGACGGGATCCTAGGTGTCACTAAACATCTGCCCTTACAGGCTATATTATTAGGTAAAAACTAAGCAGAATAACCTATGAAAAAAACTTCATCTATCTTTAGATTTTCAAGAATAAAATATGATTTAAATATAAAATTTATGATTCAGCTGCAAGTGATAGTCGACTTCAACAAACTAGACCTGATCATGCATCCAATATTCGAGAAACTGATAGAAGTCAAATGGGCCAAATTCGGACTGAAGGGAGCCCTGTTCCAGCTGTCAATCAATCTTCTATTTGTGGCTTCGTGGACAGTCCAGGCACTGGCTGAACCCTCGGGAGAACCCTGGAAGTATTCGCTGCCAGATGACGTTTGGAGAATAGCTCTATATGTGAGTATTTGTGTGGAGTTCAAATAATATAAGATTATATAAAGGAAAGCATTGAAGTAAAAGGATCCTGTGCGCATTAGGATTGTTTGAGTTTACAGTTTGGGATTGGCGAAGCGATCATGATATAATAATAATTGTAGTTCCTGCGAATCGCAGAGGAGCTATCAGTAGGCCTTAACAGTCCTGTCGAGGATAGTCCATTTGAATTATCTCCCCACATTCCAGACAGTGTTATTTTGCTGAGCGAAGCTGTTTTTTTGCGACTCAAGGCCGTTTTTTTTGCGTCTAGAACTTTTACGTGGTACCACTATTGCAGCCAAATTTGGTCAGGTTGTGGTAGACCTGAAGCTGGAGGTCAAGTGAGAGCTTGTCCTCACACACTATCATTGCCATGGCATGGGATCGATATAAAAAATACACTTCAATCAGATCGAGCAATTGAGGGCTCGCTTATACTTGTTTAGCTTTATGCAATTTGTGGAGACGAAAGATATCATAACCAAGTGTCAATCAAGTCTACGATGGAATGAAATTGAAAAACTGTTCACTTCTGAAGTTTCTTTTTGCAGATATTTAGCGTATCGATATATTTATATGTCGTAAGGAGAGAAGTTTTCGAATACCAGAAATCCGTACACTTAAACAAGGTGACACCATCATTGTCATTTTAGATTACTAAATTACATCAGATTATTCATTTCATTTGTTAGAAGGAAGGCAAACTCCACTATCGAACAGCAAAAGCGTAAAGATCACGAAAAATGTGATCGTATTCTAGTTTAGAAATTTGTATTTAGTTTTCAGATTTCCCAGCGAAATAAAAACTTTACCGATCGATCCAATTTTCTTCTGATTAAATTTTTTAACAAAAACGTTTCAATCTTAAATTGTTCTTAAAAATCAAAGGGCCTCATGGCCATCTATGTTTTTCTTCGAATTTCGAAAGTTTAGATTTTTTCAAAAAACAAGTCAGTATTTTTTTTGTTTACTTGCGTTAGTTGACTTTTTTCCAACTGTAGGTTGGGTGCGTTTTTTAAATTGCAAGTGATCCCTGTCGGTAGTAAGTTGCTGACAACAACAATCAAATATGTCATGTGTAGTTAACGAAATCGCATTAGTCACGCATTATCTTTTGCCAGTTACAGGAGGCTCAAGGTTATTCTCCCCCGAAATGGGAAATCGGCGAAGGGTTGGATGTGAACTTCATCCGTGATCGGGTTTTAAATGTGTAGGCTGGGGCTGACTCATTTCATTTAAAAAAATTAAAGTGTACCATAGTAGGTTTCAATTGTGAAGTTTATCCACCAAATAATCGCAACCTTTTCCAGGGCGTATCGGTTACTCTATGGCTCTATCAATTCGTCAATGAAATTTTTGAACTGCGCGACTCTAAAAAGCAGTTCAGCGTACGTATTCACCTAGTCTAATTATAACAAAGAGAACTAAATTTTATAACAAGGTGTTTAAAAGAAACTAACAACTTACCCGTTCTTTTGCTGGTGGACCTCATTGAAATTTGAACTTATCTTTGAACAACCCCCCCCCCCCCCCTATGAGGGGTTCAAAGATTTGAACCTCTCTATGCTACTTACATAGTTGTAAAATTTGAACCTGTCTATGTTACATAGTTAAATAACTATGAAAGAGTAATTCAAGAGTTAAGCAAGGGCGAGTTTTTGATTTGGTGCCTAGTAGAGAATTTCTCCCATTTAACCAATCCCCTTTTGTATTAACTTGACTGTCTTAATTTGACTGCTGCAGTTGATAACCCTATCGATATCTGCGTACAGTTTCATCTACGAAATATGGGAAATGAAAACATCTCGAAAGAAACACTCTGTAAGTTTAGATGTGCGAATAGTTTTTCTTTGAACTTAGCTCAGTGTGCTTTTCTTGGGCAGTGCGACAATTCGTAACAGGCTACAATTTGTAAAAAGACATTGACAAGTTGAATACGCTTGCTCCGCTGCGCTTGCATCCTCCGCGAGAGGAATATTGCACGTGAATCAGTGTTACCCGCCTTATCTACTGTTATGAATTTTCGCTTGTCACCAATTGTCTCATGGTTTTCTTAAATTGGCGGAAAAGTTTCTTGTGTTTTCAGCTCTTTCGGTAGTTGTTGTCTAAATTTCTAATGATTTTCTTGTTTGTCTGTCTAAATGTCTGATCGAGGATTATTAAGTAATGCGTAATGTGATTGGTGGGTGTTTCAGCGTTGGTATAAATGGAGAAAAGAGCAGCTGGAAAAAGACTTCAAATACGTGCACCAGAGATGGCCAGAGGTAAATTTCGTAATCATGTTTTGACTCTTTTGCTCCAGTTGGCAAAAAGTAAATATCAAAAACGATTTGCTTCTGAAAAATTTAAGAAATATTAAGAGAATGATTTTTATGTTCACGATGACACGTAATAGAATATACTCTGGATTAAAAGTTTTCAAACCAGAAACAAAGTGTCTCGGTTAATTTTTGAGGTGTATCCTGTTTTCATCATGACAGGAGTATCTTGTAATTATTTTTCTACTCCAGGAAGAGAACTACCTGCGCTTGGAACTTCACAGTCTGCAAGACCAGGAGCCCAGTTACTTCTACGACCTCTGGAACTGGTTCGACTGGGTTACGTACTTTATCCTCCTCATCCAACTCATCATGCACGTCGTTGACATCCTCTTTCACCACAGCACCTTAACTGATGTCCAGAGGGGCACTTTTTCAGTCGCTATTATTCTGATTTGGGTGCGGTTGATGAAGAATTTCAGGGCGTTCAGACAAGTGGGTCCGTTTATAGTTATCTGCACGTACATGATCAAGGATATATTCAGATGGCTGTTCGTCTATCTCATATTCTACATTCCATATTGTAAGTTGAAATCAAGGCAATAATTTAAGAAAAAATTACATAGATATTGAAGTTCATTGCTGATATATGCTTTTGCATAAATTCCTTGGCTTCCCCCTCCCCCCTCCCCCCCCCCAAAAATGGCAATCGGGGGTGGGGGTGGGGGGGGGGGGGAAGAGAGCATGATCCTTAACACCAAATTTGAAGCTCAAAGGTGGCAATTGTTTTTTTAAGTGTCTTCTGTTTTTTCAATTGGGTGTTTCGTTAGTTGTTACGAATTGTTCTTTGAATGAAAACGCTTATCAATATATAAACTACTAGCCGCATCAGTTTTTTAAGACCATTCATCCACGAGGAACCGCTGTTGTACCGTTGCTTAAGAACATGCCATTTTTTTGTTTTTTTTTGTGCGCTGCGTAATGTTGCCTCATCCTCAAGCAACGAGAACGGATGATGGTGGGCCTCAAACATCTGACTTTTGTTTTATTTTGAATTATTCGTTCAGGCGTGGCCTTCTACATGATCTTCGGTCAGAACGATATCGAAGGCTACGAGACGTTCAACTTGGTCATGTACTCTCTCTTCCGAATGACCCTTGTGGATGACTACAATTATGACGGACTGGCGAGCAACAACCTGGCGATGGCTCAGATACTCTGTGGAAGCTTCCTGGCTATCTCTGCAATTGTCATGCTCAACCTGTTCATCGCTCTTATGTCGGATACCTTCCAGAGGTGACTGAGAGTGTATAAAGTGGTTCTGTTCTTAGAGTTTAAATGTTGTCTGAGAAAACTCGCTGACATTGGTCGAACACAAATGCATCAAATCGGACACAGAATTGGGCGAACAAGCTCATCTAGACTGTGACCTTGAGAAAATAGATGAACTCAAAAAATTTGTGGTTTTTAGTTTAAATTCTCGACTTTGAGGCGCTTTTTGTTCCAACCATTGCAAATGGGGAGGAATTTTAACATCTGGTGTATTTTAGTTTTTTCTTTTTTTTTCGCAAAATCAGGTGCCACAAGTAATCATCGGACTGGGTTGAGTGATTACACAAGCAATGCTTGTGTTACAGTATGAACTATCTTTTTTTCCAACCTAAGACGCAAATATTGTTGCAATAAAATGTGTTCATTTTGATCAATAACCAGCTATTAAATACACCAAGTGCAAAGGTTATTCACACAGACTATTTTTGTTCCGACTTTCGTAACGAAAGTAGGGGAATATTTGTTCTCGGGGTGGTTTTTTTTCTTCAGATAAATTTCGACTTTTTAACTAGCCATTTTTGACGGGATTTTTTTATATCATTCAAAAAATATTGTTGTCCTGAGCTTAAATTTAGAAAGATATTTCATCTGTGATTTTTTTTCGTAAAGTTATGGGGGTTTAAAAATTGCCATTTTGGCCAATTTTGGACAATTAACGCGCGATATATTTCGCGCTATTAACGCGTAAGCGAAGATTTAATCCGTCATAGAAATTGTTCCAAATTGGTTGGAGGAAGCTTCTTTGCCATAACTGATTTGTTACTAGGAGCGACATCATCACTTTTTTTACTTAATTTGGAGTGTGGGTAATGATTTTCACAAAAAAACTCTTAAAATTAAAAAAAAATTCATTTTATTTTTATTACATCTAATTTTTTCATGCTCTTAAAATTTTGGCATGTTAGGTGGTAATTTTTTTTCAAATTGACTGGTACTGCTACTGCGTCATAATTGGCGTGCGTCATCAAAGAAATATTGTAGTTTTAATCATTCAGTTTTTCCCAGTAGCGTTATCGTGCATATTTTTGCTTGTGTATGTGAAGTGCAACTTCGCCTCTGTGTTTATCATATTTACACAAGCAAAGCTTGTAGGATAGTATGAACTCCTTTTTTTCCTACTTAAGTCGCAAATATTGTTGCGACAAAATGTGTTCATTGTAAATGTTCGTTTTGACCAATAAACAGCTATTAAGTACATCCAATGCTAAGGATAGTAACACAGACAATTATATTACAAATAGCTTTTTAGCTTCAAGGTATCATGGATCTCTAGAGTAGAGTTAGGGAAAGAGATCCGCAATAAAATAAAAGGGTTCGATCCTTGGCAGGGTCGGATGTTTTCAATGAACTTTTTCGTATATTAGTTAAAATGCGTCCGCTCTATAAATTGAGGCATGTTAGTTGGTACATTTCTCTTTTTTTCCAACTGACTGGTACTGCTAATGCGTCTTAACTGGCTTGCGCCAATTGGCAATTATGTAGAGTCATTATTGGCGTGCCTTAAGAATTTTTATGGGTTCAAAGTTTTACTCTTTCAGTTTTTCCCAGCAGCGTTATCGGGCATATTTTTGCTTGTGTATGCGAAATGCAACTTCGCCTCTGTGTTTATCATATTTACACACGCAAAGTTTGTGGGATAGTATGAACTCTCTTTTTTCCTACTTAAGTCGCAAATATTATTGCGACAAAATGTGTTCATTGTAAAAGTGTTCGTTTTGATCAATAAATAGCTATTAAGTAAATCCAATGCTTAGGATAGTAACACAGACAATTATATTACAAATAGCTTTTTAGCTTCAAGGTATCATGGATCTTTAGCGTAGAGTTAGGGAAAGAGATCCGCAATAAAATAAAAGGGTTCGATCCTTGGCAGGGTCGGATGTTTTCAATGAACTTTTTCGTATATTAGTTAAAATGCGTCCGCTCTATAAATTGAGGCATGTTAGTTGGTACATTTCTCTTTTTTTCCAACTGACTGGTACTGCTAATGCGTCTTAACTGGCTTGCGCCAATTGGCAATTATGTAGCGTCATAATTGGCGTGCGTTACTTCAGAATTTTTATAGATTCAAAGTTTTACTCTTTCAGTTTTTCCCTGCAGCGTTATTGGTCAAATTTTGCTTGTATGCGAAGTGCAACTTCGCCTCTGTGTAAAGTCCTTACAGTCGTTATTCCCAATTTTTTTTCTAATAATTTTTTTTGATGTCTAGAAAAACTGGTCAAAAGTTTTTGATTTTTGGTCTAATTTCGAGCGAATAAAGCGAGCGAGCCTTTATATTTTAATGGCTGAAAAGCTTATAATAGCTAAATTTGAAACGTAAAAACCTCATTTTAATCGAGTGACTTTAGTTTTTCAGAGCATTTTTAGAATAGAAAATTTCAAAAATTTAAAAAACTGCAAAACTTCCGAAATTTTCGATTTTTTTTAATTTGTTTGTCGCTTTTTTAGTGATTTTTCGGCAAGAATTTTTTTCAATTTGCTTATTTTATGATGATTGTTGAATAAATCTAATCCTAAGTTTTTTTGCCCTTTTTATCACACCACGCCGCGAAAAGTGTCAATAATTTGAAGAAATTTTTTAATTGTATTTTTTTAGACTATTTTCGGAACATTCTGTGCTACTTGCCTAGTAACCGGCTTTCCTTGTTTAGCTTTTTGTTTTTGTTTTCCATGAAAAATCAAGCGCCACAAATAGTCATCAGACCTGGTTGAGTGATTTATTAATAAAGTTGTTTCAATCGTGATTCGAACGACCCTACAAAGTTTTCAAAAAGTTTTCCCAGTGTAAAATTTATTTTTATTACATCTGATTTTTTCATGTTATTACTGCTCAATAGACTGCTCTAAAAACTTAAGCATGTTGTTTGGTATTTTTTTTTTCAAGTTGACTGGTACTGCTACTGCGTCATAATTGGCGTGCGTCATAAAACAAATTTTGTAGTTTTACTCATTCAGTTTTTCCCAGTAGCGTTATCGGGTATGTTTTTGCTTGTGTATGCGAAGTGCAACTTAGCCTCTGTGTTTATCATATTTACACAAGCAAAGCTTGTAGGATAGTATGAACTCCTTTTTTTCCTACTTAAGTCGCAAATATTGTTGCGACAAAATGTGTTCATTGTAAGTGTTCGTTTTGACCAATAAACAGCTATTAAGTACATCCAATGCTAAGGATAGTAACACAGACAATTATATTACAAATAGCTTTTTAGCTTCAAGGTATCATGGATCTTTAGCGTAGAGGTAGGGAAAGAGATCTGCAATAAAATAAAAGGGTTCGATCCTGGGCAGGGTCCCATGTTTTCAATGAACTTTTTCGTATATTAGTTAAAATGCGTCCGCTCTATAAATTGAGGCATGTTAGTTGGTAAATTTCTCTTTTTTTTTCAACTGACTGGTACTGCTAATGCGTCATAATTGTCTTGCGCCTATTAGCAATTATGTAGAGTCATAATTGGCGTGCGATACTTAAGACTTTTTATAGATTCAAAGTTTTACTCTTTCAGTTTTTCCCCCATAGCGTTATAGGTCAAATTTTGCTTGTATGCGAAGTGCAACTTCGCCTCTGTGTAAAGTCCTTACAGTCGTGATTCCCAATTCTTTTTCTAATAATTTTTTCTTGATGTCGAGAAAAACCGGTCTAAAGTTTTTTATTTTTGGTCTAATTTCGAGCGAATAAAGCGAGCGAGCATTTATATTTTAATGGCTGAAAAGCTTATAATAGCTAAATTTGAAACGTAAAAACCTAATTTTACTCGAGTGACTATAGTTTTTCAGAGCATTTTCGGAATAAAATTTTTCAAAAATTCAAAAAACTGCAAAACTTCCGAAATTTTCCGAATTTTTTTTTGATTTGTTTTTCGCTTTTCTAGTGATTTTTCTGCAAGAATTTTTTTTCAATTTGCTTATTTTATGATGATTGTTGAATAAATCTAATACTCAGTTTTTTTTCTGCTTTTTTTATCACACCACGCCGCGAAAAGTGTCAATAATTTGAAGAAACTTTTTTATTGTTTTTTTAAGACTATTTTCGGAACATTCTGTGCTACTTGCCTAGTAACCGGCTCTCCTTGCTTAGCTTTTTCTTGTTGTTTTCCATAAAAAATCAAGTGCCACAAATAGTCATCAGACCTGGTTGAGTGATTTATTAATAAAGTTGTTTCAATCGTGATTCGAACGACCCTACAAAGTTTTCAAAAAGTTTTCCCAGTGTAAAATTTATTTTTATTACATCTGATTTTTTCATGTTATTACTGCTCAATAGACTGCTCTAAAAACTTAAGCATGTTGTTTGGTATTTTTTTTTTCAAGTTGACTGGTACTGCTACTGCGTCATAATTGGCGTGCGTCATAAAACAAATTTTGTAGTTTTACTCATTCAGTTTTTCCCAGTAGCGTTATCGGGTATGTTTTTGCTTGTGTATGCGAAGTGCAACTTAGCCTCTGTGTTTATCATATTTACACAAGCAAAGCTTGTAGGATAGTATGAACTCCTTTTTTTCCTACTTAAGTCGCAAATATTGTTGCGACAAAATGTGTTCATTGTAAGTGTTCGTTTTGACCAATAAACAGCTATTAAGTACATCCAATGCTAAGGATAGTAACACAGACAATTATATTACAAATAGCTTTTTAGCTTCAAGGTATCATGGATCTTTAGCGTAGAGGTAGGGAAAGAGATCTGCAATAAAATAAAAGGGTTCGATCCTGGGCAGGGTCCCATGTTTTCAATGAACTTTTTCGTATATTAGTTAAAATGCGTCCGCTCTATAAATTGAGGCATGTTAGTTGGTAAATTTCTCTTTTTTTTCAACTGACTGGTACTGCTAATGCGTCATAATTGTCTTGCGCCTATTAGCAATTATGTAGAGTCATAATTGGCGTGCGATACTTAAGACTTTTTATAGATTCAAAGTTTTACTCTTTCAGTTTTTCCCCCATAGCGTTATAGGTCAAATTTTGCTTGTATGCGAAGTGCAACTTCGCCTCTGTGTAAAGTCCTTACAGTCGTGATTCCCAATTCTTTTTCTAATAATTTTTTCTTGATGTCGAGAAAAACCGGTCTAAAGTTTTTTATTTTTGGTCTAATTTCGAGCGAATAAAGCGAGCGAGCATTTATATTTTAATGGCTGAAAAGCTTATAATAGCTAAATTTGAAACGTAAAAACCTAATTTTACTCGAGTGACTATAGTTTTTCAGAGCATTTTCGGAATAAAATTTTTCAAAAATTCAAAAAACTGCAAAACTTCCGAAATTTTCCGAATTTTTTTTTGATTTGTTTTTCGCTTTTCTAGTGATTTTTCTGCAAGAATTTTTTTTCAATTTGCTTATTTTATGATGATTGTTGAATAAATCTAATACTCAGTTTTTTTTTCTGCTTTTTTTATCACACCACGCCGCGAAAAGTGTCAATAATTTGAAGAAACTTTTTTATTGTTTTTTTAAGACTATTTTCGGAACATTCTGTGCTACTTGCCTAGTAACCGGCTCTCCTTGCTTAGCTTTTTCTTGTTGTTTTCCATAAAAAATCAAGTGCCACAAATAGTCATCAGACTTGGTTGAGTGATATATAAATTAAGTCGTTTCAATCGTGATTCGAACGACCTTACAAAGTTTTCAAAAAGTTTTCCCAGTGACGAGAAAAACCCGTTTGAAGTTTTTGTTTTTCCGTGTATTTCCGAGCGAGCAGGCCTATTTTCAAATTTTTTTTAATAGGAATTTTAAAATAAAATTGTGTTACAACATGCCTATTTTACTATATTTTTCGGAATTTTCTAAATTTTTTGTTCAGATCTTTGCATCACACCACGCACAGAAAAAATCAATTAGTTTTAGAAAAAAAAACATTTAAAAATTTTTTTTTAAGAATATGGTCGGAACATTCTGTGCTACTTGCACAACAACCAGCTATCTTTCTTTGAATTGTCACCAAATTATTAAATATTTAATCACCCATGGATACTGTGCAGAAAGCTTACAAGCTTGCCAAGATTTTCTATCTCCAGTGCACGATGTATAATTTAATGTCAACATACTCCGGAATCTCCCGAGCATTTTAGAGCGATTAAAAGTATTCTTCTTTAAAAAATAAGTATCGATATTAAGCATCTCTATAAGTATTAAGCATCGTTATTTTCTCTACTACATCTGTCAAACTTCATAGAGGTCTTCGAATCATTAGCTTGTCCAAGAGTTTTATCTGTTGTGGACCATTGGAAATTCGGCTTCGATTAATAGAATTTTGGTAACGTGGTTGGCAGCGAATCGGCGTGATCAGAATCGTTGTCCCGGCATATGTAAACGAAGGGTGTTTTTCATGTAGTGTTTGTTTAGGGTGTATGATAATGCGATAGCGAATGCGCTTCTACAGCAAGCTAACTTTATCCAGTCGGAGGAGGAGGGGCTGAGAGACACACAGCTGAATGAGTTCAGAGACTACATCCATTCCTACTGCTCCCCCCTCAAGGAGTACTACGATGACGACTGGGAGGAGTCGGAGGATGACCTGAAGAAAGTCACCATTCAGATCAAGGTATAATCTAACATCATTTAGACATTCTGTTTCCGAAGTATCCCAACACGCACTAAAGAACCTAATATCAACCCCCTAAACCGCCCCTCGGCATCTCTAAGAGGTCCATGTTTGTGTGATAAACCTGATAGATATTTCCACGCTGTTTGTAGGTTGGATGAGGAGGGGTAATAAAAACTATCAATCATAGTTATCAGTTTCTTTCCTCAATCATTTTTCTTAAGGATACTTAGGTCTTTATAGCGAAGTGGAGTTATGCCTAGTCTCAGTACAGTAGCCACAGTTCACTTGATTGAATACTATGTGGTAGTCATTTTTTTCGCTTCAATTGATGTTATCCGTCTTACTGCTATTGTTAGTCATTGACGTCATTAAGTGAGACGGATATTTTCGTCATGCAAAGTTGCTAGAAAGTTTATAAATGAATTGGGTGACGTTCAAATCTTAGCTCTGTTTGTAATACTAACCAACCGAAGTGTCAGTTGGTATAATATTCGTGCTGTTATTTTGCAAGTAAGTGAGCCGTGGCTTAGTGGCTAACTGATTTGAGCCTAAAGCAACTCTGATTCACTAGTGGCCAGTTCGATTCTCGGACAGAGAGGTGCCTAAACCAGTGTGAACGCCGCAACGCTAACTCGACACTTGCTAAACTTTTCTATTACTGCCAAAAAAAATGATATCAATTTTGATGCTAAATTTTTATTTCATTGCCAAATGCAAAAAGATATATATAAAAGGAAAAATATGTTCAAGGAAAAAATGGACGAGTATTTGGAAAAAGCTGAAGACGAGCGAAGGGAGCGAGACATCGGTATATCAGACGGCGAGCTTCCTCAAGACTTGAAACTTCTCTGCGACACAGTCCAAGCATCGATGAAGGGAGACGGGAAGAAAGTGAAGAAAGAAATCTCCCAGTTGAGGAAAGAAGTCGCTGAGTTGAGGCAGATTCTGGTAATGATGACATCGACAGGAGTGTCCGGTGGCCGCGGAGGAGCAGGAATGAAGATGGAAAGGAGGAATCCAAGTGTTGCAGCGTCGGAAGAACAGAATAGTGGACGTTATAGCAAGAGAGCAAGTAAGTAATTGCAGTTTCAATTGGGTTAGAAGAAACACAAATTTTAAACAGACATTGCTGAAAAGAGTTCCTTCTGATCACTCCGCTTCTAGGCAAGAGTTTGTTTCTTTATCTATTAGCGACTTCAAAATTATTAATTGTCGATGAACGAAGTGACAAAACTTAGTTAGGTCTTGTTTTTTTTGTTTTAATATTTATAGGTCAAATTTAGTTTTCGCGGTTTGAACTTTGAATTCTTATTGACTTCAATTCAATCTGATTTGCTAAATGAGAAGCAAATTATGCTCTCGGGTAGCAAAATTGCAAAAGGCTTAAAAGTGGGGATGACGTATAAGTTCAAAAGTGGATTTGAGTTTTTAGATTACCTAGAGGAATGCAAAGTTTCTTTTCAATAAATTTTATCTTAAATCAAGTTGTTTTTCATCAGTAAAGTGTCAACCATAAAATTTTCTTGAATTCGAAAGAGCTAAAAGGTTTTTGGAAAGTAAAAAGCTCCTTTATTTCCTTTAAAACCTGGAAGTAGAAAATTTGAGTTCGCTGTCTGTTTGCTATAATTTCTCATTTTTTTCTTTGATCTTGTACTGTTATAGCAAAGCAAGTAGAAATAATTTTGTGATCTGCTTCGTTGAACTTTAAGGTTCCAAGAGAGATGGGTCTTCCGATGCGGATGACTCGAATAAATCTGGAAGAAAGCGGGAACCAGAAAGGACGGTGTCTGGCACTAGAAGAACGGACAAGCTGAGCAGATCGAATATCTCAAAGACCAATTTAATCTCTCCATCCTCCCGTAAACTGGCAGAGGTGGAGGAAGATGAAGATGAAATGTCTTCCAGAGAGTAAGAGAAAATAATTGTTGCTTCACAGCAGTATTTTGTACACGTTATACGATATAGGACAAGTTATACGAAAAAACCTTATACGATATAAGATTGTACGATTATACGCGAAATCAGCTGTATCCGATAATTTATACGGTTATACGATACCGATATTTGGCGGCTCTTTTTTGTGATACAAGGAATTTTTCATTGCATGCGGTAAGATTGATTGATATTAGGGTCGGCTGAGGTCCAATATGATGTTTTTTTTAATAGCAATCAGAGATTTCACGATAAGAAATATAATCGAGCAACAAAAACAATCTAAAAAACCTTGCTCGCTTGCTGTAATATAGTTATGATTTTGATCTCAAGTTACACGATTGTACGTTTTTCATACGAAAGCCAAAATATTAATTTATACGTTATATGCCAGTCGGATTATACGATTATAAGTTATGCGATTGTTTCGTTATTCGTCAATACACTGCTTCGCTGTTAAAAATTAAATGCCTTGATTCAGCGTTTAGCAATTTGAATTTCTAAAAAAAAACGAGCGTGCTAAAAACAATACAAAACGTTTTTGCGCCGCAGACAGTAATGAAGGCACGAACTAAGAATGGCGTTTGTAGAGCAATCTTGGAAAAGTTTTGGACAGAAAAAGAGTGGTTACTTTGGCGCGTCAAAATTTGTAATGTTATTTGTGTAGATTTTACGACAAATCAGGAGAAAGTGGAGAAGAAAGTGACCTGCCCCTGCACGAGGAACCGCCACTCTACATGTAAGATCCGAAGTCCGTCTTAAAGTACAATGCCAATGAGCGAATTTTTAGCGTGTCTCTAATAATACAGAAAAATCTCGATTTGCCGAACTTCCATTATTTTGGCCTTAGAAAACTCTATGAACTGGTTTTTAAGAGTATAGTTTCTAAGGTTTTTCATACAGGAAAATTTAAACGTTTTAATAATGCAATGAAACTTGGCAGGGCGAAAAAATTCAGTTGTGAACCGATTGGTTCTTCATATTGTACAGCGCAATTTTAGTCGTTAAGCTATAATCGCACGTAAAACAATTATAAAAAAGAAGAAAATTTGAACGGTGGGTCGAGTGGAAAAGAGCTGAATGTTTTAAGCTCAGTTCATTTAACATAAGCGAAGCATATTGTCATTTTATAATATACACTTCCAACCCAATTCGCAAATAAATTGATTCAAGATTGTTAAGCGCCCATGGTGCAGATGCTAGGATGTGTGATTCTCAATCTTCAGGCCGGGGTTCGAATTGGGCATAAAGAAATTTTTTCTTAGTTTTATCTTTTCTTACCTTTTTTTCTTCAATGTTTTATTTTGACGTCTTTATAGCTTTTTGCCTTTTGTAAGAGTAATGAACGCAATGAAGACTCTTATATAGGTCTTGCTGATTTTTTTTGTTTTTTTTCCAGGTAAAAGTCTTAAAATTTTTTGATAACTTTAGATGGGCATTCATACATATTGATGCACTTATGAATGCCCTTAGGTATATATGCACTTTTTGAGTTCAATTGAAATTCATCTGCTGAAGGTGACGTAAATAGCACTCTCCAAAGCCGAACGTGGAAGTGGCGCGAAAAAATGTGAACGATTTCTAGTTTCGTAAGTGGAATTTATTTTATAGATTTTCAGCGGAATAAAAACTTACCTGTTGATCCAGTTTTCTCAACTTGAGTTAATGTTATCAACAAATTGCCACTCATAAATTGTTCTAGAACTTCAAAGAGCTTAAAGGGCAGCTATTGTCTTCTTCGCAGTTCGAAAGTTGAGATTTTTTTAAATGTTTACTTGCGTTCATTACTCTTTTCCAATCTTCGATTGGCTATGTTTTCACGTTTGCGAAGTTACAGCTTCGACTCTGTGTAAAGTGAAAGGAAGCCACCCTAACGAGAAGCAAAACGTCAAGGTCACAAAAAACATGATCGACTTCTAGTTTTGAAAGTGGTTTTTAATTTTCAGATTTCCCAGCGGAATGAAAAATTAGCCATTGATCCAGTTTTCTCAAATTAGGTTAGTTTTATAAAAAAAAACGTCAATCTTAAATTTTTCTTGAAATTTAAAGAGGTTCAAGGCCCTTTGCTTTTTCTTTAAATTTCAAAAGTTGAAGTTTTTTCAAAAAACAATTTTCTATTTCCTTGCGTTCATGACTCTTTTTCAACAGTCTTCTGTTCACGTTTTGGGATCAAATGGAGCAGCTTGTAATTAATTAGAATCAATAGTTTTTTTGGTTGATTTTGTCTTTTTTTCGTCTCATTTTTTGACTATTCGAAGCTGATTTTTGTATCGAGGCCTCAGATGTTTTTCATTGTGGCGCTATTTTAGTCCAAGGGTTTAAGCAAAAAAAGTTAATCAAAAAATTTTTTGCTGTAATTTTGTTTTGCGGAAAATTTTGTTAATCACGATTTTTTGCCTTTTGTAAGAGTAATGAACGCAATGAAGACTCTTATATAGGTCTTGCTGATTTTTTTTGTTTTTTTTTCCAGGTAAAAGTCTTAAAATTTTTTGATAACTTTAGATGGGCATTCATACATATTGATGCACTTATGAATGCCCTTAGGTATATATGCACTTTTTGAGTTCAATTGAAATTCATCTGCTGAAGGTGACGTAAATAGCACTCTCCAAATCCGAACGTGGAAGTGGCGCGAAAAAATGTGAACGATTTCTAGTTTCGTAAGTGGAATTTATTTTATAGATTTTCAGCGGAATAAAAACTTTACCTGTTGATCCAGTTTTCTCAACTTGAGTTATTGTTATCAACAAATTGCCACTCATAAATTGTTCTAGAACTTCAAAGAGCTTAAAGGGCAGCTATTGTCTTCTTCGCAGTTCGAAAGTTGAGATTTTTTTTAATGTTTACTTGCGTTCATTACTCTTTTCCAATCTTCGATTGGCTATGTTTTCACGTTTGCGAAGTTACAGCTTCGACTCTGTGTAAAGTGAAAGGAAGCCACCCTAACGAGAGGCAAAACGTCAAGGTCACAAAAAACATGATCGACTTCTAGTTTTGAAAGTGGTTTTTAATTTTCAGATTTCCCAGCGGAATGAAAAATTAGGCATTGATCCAGTTTTCTCAAATTAGGTTAGTTTTATAAAAAAAAACGTCAATCTTAAATTTTTCTTGAAATTTAAAGAGGTTCAAGGCCCTTTGCTTTTTCTTTAAATTTCAAAAGTTGAAGTTTTTTCAAAAAACAATTTTCTATTTCCTTGCGTTCATGACTCTTTTTCAACAGTCTTCTGTTCACGTTTTGGGATCAAATGGAGCAGCTTGTAATTAATTAGAATCAATAGTTTTTTGGTTGATTTTGTCTTTTTTTCGTCTCATTTTTTGACTATTCGAAGCTGATTTTTGTATCGAGGCCTCAGATGTTTTTCATTGTGGCGCTATTTTAGTCCAAGGGTTTAAGCAAAAAAAGTTAATCAAAAAATTTTTTGCTGTAATTTTGTTTTGCGGAAAATTTTGTTTATCACGATTTTTTGCCTTTTGTAAGAGTAATGAACGCAATGACGACTCTTATATAGGTCTTGCTGATTTTTTTTGTTTTTTTTTTCAGGTAAAAGTCTGAAAATTTTTTGATAACTTTAGATGGGCATTCATACATATTGATGCACTTATGAATGCCCTTAGGTATATATGCACTTTTTGAGATCAATTGAAATTCATCTGCTGAAGGTGACGTAAATAGCACTCTCCAAATCCGAACGTGGAAGTGGCGCGAAAAAATGTGAACGATTTCTAGTTTCGTAAGTGGAATTTATTTTATAGATTTTCAGCGGAATAAAAACTTTACCTGTTGATCCAGTTTTCTCAACTTGAGTTAATGTTATCAACAAATTGCCACTCATAAATTGTTCTAGAACTTCAAAGAGCTTAAAGGGCAGCTATTGTCTTCTTCGCAGTTCGAAAGTTGAGATTTTTTTTTAATGTTTACTTGCGTTCATTACTCTTTTCCAATCTTCGATTGGCTATGTTTTCACGTTTGCGAAGTTACAGCTTCGACTCTGTGTAAAGTGAAAGGAAGCCACCCTAACGAGAGGCAAAACGTCAAGGTCACAAAAAACATGATCGACTTCTTGTTTTGAAAGTGGTTTTTAATTTTCAGATTTCCCAGCGGAATGAAAAATTAGCCATTGATCCAGTTTTCTCAAATTAGGTTAGTTTTATAAAAAAAAACGTCAATCTTAAATTTTTCTTGAAATTTAAAGAGGTTCAAGGCCCTTTGCTTTTTCTTTAAATTTCAAAAGTTGAAGTTTTTTCAAAAAACAATTTTCTATTTCCTTGCGTTCATGACTCTTTTTCAACAGTCTGTTCACGTTTTGGGATCAAATGGAGCAGCTTGTAATTAATTAGAATCAATAGTTTTTTTTGTTGATTTTGTCTTTTTTTCGTCTCATTTTTTGACTATTCGAAGCTGATTTTTGTATCGAGGCCTCAGATGTTTTTCATTGTGGCGCTATTTTAGTCCAAGGGTTTAAGCAAAAAAAGTTAATCAAAAAATTTTTTGCTGTAATTTTGTTTTGCGGAAATTTTTGTTAATCACGATTTTTGACCAAAATCTGACTCATTTTTTGTGCTAGCACTTTTAGTTTTAAGAGTCGATGAACGTAGTATATAGGTCGCGATGATTTTTTAGTTTTTTTAAGGATAAGTCCTAAAATTTGTTCAGGCTCAACTTTACTTTTTCGCGGTTTAACGTATGATTTCTTTTTAAATTCAGTTAATTTCCTTTGTTAAAAGAAAAGCAAACTCCACTATCGAACAACGAAAGCGTAGTCAAGAAAAAATGTGATTGAATTCTAGTTTCGAAAGTGAAATTTTTTTTTCAGATTGCCCAGCGAAATAAAAAAACTTACCTATCGGGTTACTTTTTCTGAAATTCAAATAATTTTAGCAAAAAAGTGTCGATCATAGAGTGTTTTTGAAATTCAAAATACTTCAAAGCCATCTTTGGTTTTCTTTGAAATTCGAAATTTGAGATTGTTTCAAAAAACAAGTCAGCATTTTTTTCTGTTATCTTGCGTTTATTGACTCTTTTCCAACTGTATGTTGGCTTTGTTTGGTATTCAAAAGTAACTAAATTATTATTATATTATACGATATTATACTACCCAAAACTTGATTTTATAATCTGTTGATAACCTTTAGAAGTCCAGAAGTTAAATTGTGTTTTTCAGGTCCAAGGAGGGTTTGACAACTGCTGGGGAGCCATCTTCGTCTCTAAGGCCTAAAAGGTCAAATCGAGGGGAAGACACCTCCACTATCCAGAGGCCCCGGCAGACTGTAAGACAGATCCAGGTCATGCCAGATGAAAGCAATGTGAGCGAACTGCTGGCCAGGTACCAGAATATGGATATGACGGACGGGGGAGTGGGGGATTCTTCTACTCCGAAGGTGGAAGTCAGAACCAGAAACATCACATCTGTGGTAAGAACATGAGTTAAATAATTCACCTCAAATAGCTATTTTCAAATTTGTTCATAGCCATTAATCGATATACGAGCCCTCAAGACGATATACGATATACCGATTATTTCATGTGAATGAAATAAGCTACTTTTTGTCGGTGGTGCGAATCATTTGAAAGCTTATTTGCAGGATTGAGTTTTAAGGATATTTTGTTAACATTTTTTGATCAGTTTTAAATCTATGCTTTTATTTCAGCCTCCAAGCTACAACTCACAGAATCCATCTACCTGAACTCTCTCGGAAAATCCGATTTGTGAAAAAATGAAGGTTCCGTTTTACCTTTCTATCGCCTGTAAAAATCTGTATATTAAAAACAGTGTCTAAATTGTACAAAATATAGATGCCCAATTTGTCTAAATTGTAAAGTTTATTGCGAAAGATTAGTTGAACAAATTGTAAATAATTACTAAAATCAATTTAAATTGCCATTTCTAAATCTAATTCAATCCGAATTCTTGATTTCTTTCTCATAATCTGAACCAGTAGTGATTATCATAGAATTAGACTATAGAATATAAATTGGTAAATTTCAGATTTGTAAAAATAATGTCGGGAGTTGCAAACAGATCTGCTTTGAAAGACAAAGATGAACTCTACAGATGTATAATAAGTCAGCTTTTGTACGATGGTCATCATGACCAGGCCCTTTCTCTCATTCAAGTCATAATGCCAAATCCAGAATGCCCTCCATCCGGGAGACTTCTCAGTGTGTTCCAAAAAGGACTCCATGCCGAATCTGCAGAGAAAGCAGAACAGGTTTGTTTGCTAATTTTAAATGAAAATAAAGGAGTATTTAATAATGAGCTATTTTTGAAATGAAGATTTTCGACCGAAGTTTTTGTCTATACGGCAGTCAATATTGATCGAAATTTAACATATGCAGGTTTATCGAAATGGGTATTTCGACTAATTCGAAACCTTAATATCAGCCAGTTTGGATTTTCCGACTCTCGTGAAACCCGAGGAAAAAACCACACGACAAACGAATCTAAGAATTTTGAGCCTGGTTAAAGATGTGTTTTTTAAATTGCTTTCTTTTGCAGGAGAAGCAGACGCAAATAAGCCATGTGGTGTTGGCGCCTGGTGGGACGGTGGCGCCAACCGCATCTAGTGGAATCGATCTGGAGTACGAAAGTGATGTTCTCATCATGACTCCTGAAGCTGTAAATTACGACACTGTGTATGTCACAAGTCACAAAGATCCCTGCAAGACTACAGGATTCAGTTACGACGGTCAGTATGTCGCTACGGGATCAGTTGATGCTTCCATCAAGCTTCTGGACGTTGACAAAATGCTGATCAAAGGAACTTCAGACGCCGCCAATGAGTCAGCAGATCAACATCCGGTCATCAAAACTTACTACGATCACGTGAATGAAATCACCTGTATCAAGTTCCATCCATTCGATACCTTTATGGCTTCAGGGGCGAAGGATAAGATGGTAAAAGTATATGATTACTCAAAAACTGCGAGTAAAAAAGCAGTGAGAACTTTGGAAGACGTGGAACCTATCAAAGATGTTAGCTATCACCCGGGAGGCGAGTGGCTTTTAGTAGCATGTCGTCATCCTGTATTGCGTATGTATAATCTTGAAAACGGTTCGTGTTTTGTGGCCGCGAATCCACGAGAGCATCACACGAAATTCGTAAACGCTGTCGACTACGCTCCCAATGGCAGATTATATGCGAGCGGAGACAAAGCGGGAAATATCAAAATCTGGGACGGTGTATCAAGCAGATGTATTCAAAATATACTCGGCGCGCATGGAGGAGAGTCAATTTGTTCCGTTCGATTTAGTAAAAATTCAAGATATCTTTTAACTGCTGGTAAAGACTCCCTAGTCAAACTTTGGGAGATCGGAACTTCTAGAGATATATTGACATACACAGGAGCCGGATCTCAGAAGATGACCAAAAGAGTCCCTGCGGTGTTCAACCATACAGAGGACTACGTCTTTTTCCCAGATGAAGGAGCCACTAGTTTGTGTTGCTGGTCTTCGAGGAATGGAGAACGGATGAGGCTGCTTCCGCTAGTCCATTCGAGGTCTGTAAGATTCATTGCGCATTCACCTGTTCACGCCGGAATGATGACATGTGGTGATGATTACCGAGCTAGATTTTGGTATGCTAAACCTCTGGAGTCGTGAAAAACGTCTTTGCATATCAAACTCTCGTGAAAAAGAAATAAACCACTTTTGATTATACCAGTGATCTGTTTGCTTTATATTGTTTTTTCTAAGTTAAACTTGTTTTTTTTCTGATGTTTTTTGTCGTATGTTAATGGATCTAGAACATCTCTTTTAAAGTTTTAGACAAGTGTCTTAGCAGTATTTTGGAACCACATCAATGGTTTGTTTCAGATTTTGTATGTGAATATCATGCCTATCATCTCAGTTGGAAAAGAAACAGTGCTGAAGGAACTGGGCGAAAAGTTATGTGAAGAAGAGCCTTTCGGTGACCTTCTGTTCGACTACGGCCTCGAGTTAGACGAAGTGGAAGTGGAGCCTGGAACCGATAGAGTCACTTACAGAGTCGAACTTCCTGCAAATCGATACGATCTTCTGAGTTCTGAGGGACTGTTGAGAGCACTGAAAGTATACACCGCACAACTTTCAGAGAGTCCAATTTACAAAGTTGTAGAACCAGAGAATGGTAGAATTACATTGACCGTGGAGTCCAGTACTAAAGATGTAAGGCCGATTTGCGTAGCGGCTGTTTTGAGAGATGTGACGTTGAGTTCCGGGGCGTTGGCTAGTTTCATTGATCTTCAGGACAAACTTCATCTAAATTTGGGAAGACGAAGAACGCTTGTGGCGATCGGAACGCATGACTTAGACACTATTAAACCTCCTTTTGTGTACAAAGCTCTGCCTCCGAAAGAAATCAAGTTTAAACCGCTCAACCAGAAAAAGGAGTTCGACGCTGAAGAGCTAATGGAGCACTACAAATCCGATTTGGCTTTGAGAGGATACCTGAAAATTCTCGAGAACGAACCTTTGTACCCTGTCATTTATGATTCACAGGGAATAGTATGCTCAATGCCGCCTATAATTAATGGTGATCACAGCAAAATGAGTGCAAACACCAAAAATATTTTCATCGAATGCACAGCTACTGATGAAACCAAAGCCAAAATTGTACTTAACACTATTGTCACATTGTTCAGCCAGTACTGTTCGGCTCAGTTCACTGTCGAGCCAGTGAACGTGGTATATGAAACGACAGGCGAAACAAAGAGTCTGCCTCAATTGAATTATCGCACAGAAGTAGTTAGCGGAAGTATGGCTAATAAGAAAATAGGGGTCAATATTCCGGTCAACGAGATGGCAAACTTGTTGACCAAAATGTGCCTGAGTGCAGAACTGCAAAGTAATGGAGATGCCATTAAAGTCACGATTCCTCCGACCAGGGCGGATGTGTTGCATGCGTGTGATATCTATGAGGACATCGCCATTGCATTCGGATACAACAATGTTGAAAAGGTGAGAACTTCCAGTTTTTGATCTGAAGGTTTAGTGAAGCTGCTGCATAATCTCTGGTTTTAAATAAATTAAATTTTGAAAAAATTGTCTCGCTAATTCAGTTGGTTATTTTATTTCGGAAAATCAGTTGGAAACAGCGAAAATGGAAGAGTCACAAAAACATGATTAACTTCTAGTTTCGAAAATGGAATTTATTATTAGGTTTCCCAGCGAAATAAAAATATAACTTATTGATCCAGTTTTCTCAAAAAAAGTTTTTATCAAAAAAGGCCAATCATAAGTTTCAAAAGTTCAAAGAAAAATAGATTTAATGGCATCTGTTTTTTCTTTGAAATTCGAAAGTTGAGAATTTTCAAAAAACGAGTTCTAAAAACTAATTCTAAATATTTGAGACACAGGTTATGCCCATGCTTACAACGAAAAATATCAATGTTTCGAGACCGGTCAGTCTTCATTTGTTGCAAAAAGAACATTTTCCTTGTTTGATTATGTTAGTTTCGATTTAATGCAAAAGTAAGGTATCAAAAGGTTAACAGATTGTGTTGGACCGTTTTTGAGTACCAATTAACGTAGTGAAGGGCCGTAATAATTTTTCATTGATTTTCAAGGAAATTCGTTCGCGCTCAATTTTCATTTTTCGTGGTTCCATCTTTTCGAATTCACTTTTTTTAGTTCAAATTGGTTTGGTAAGCAAAATTTCAAATCGCGCGAAAAACAAATTTTTTATAAATTTGTTTTTCAGAATGACGAAATTATCAATTGATTCAGTTTTCTCAATTAGGTTTAGTAGGAATATATATATATTTTTAACTTCATTATTAATGATAACTGTTGTGGAAACTTTCTGTGGTACTTTTTTAGCAATTGGTTTTCCTTGTTTTTTTTAGAATATGCTTTTTTTCACTTGCGAGAGTAAGTGTGCTTGTAATCCAGAACTAGACTTTTTCGCATAAACAACTTTTCTTACTAATCTGAAAAATTTTGACCTTGCTTTGTAATGCAACCTCGACACATGTTCGGCCGCTTCTCACTTGATCTAGAGGTAGAGCCAGCGCTTTGGGAACATAAGGTCTAGAGTTTGAGTCCCATTTGAAACTTGAGTTCTGTTTTTTCAGTTGTGTGGAAATTAATTTATTTTTTTGGAAACTCATGAATTGGCGGACTATCGTTTGACAAACTTTTTTGTTGTTGTCTTAATTTCCAAAGATTGAACTTTTTTCGAAGAATCATTTTCATCTGGTTTCAGTAATTCTTAACTATAATTGATAGTAGTTCTGCTATTTGTAAGGTTACCGTTTCTGAGTTGTGCATAAATTGGTTTGACTTCTGCTTAATAGACTAATTTCCCCATTTGGCGTCAATTGAAGGGAAACAAACTTTTTTATTGTGTTTCAGTACGAATGGTGCCTAAAACTGCGAATTACAGCTCTGATCTTTTTTCATTTTGTTTTCGGCTTAAGTGGGTTCTAGCCAAGTAATGTCCGTGATGATTGTCTTTCTTGACATATTTGCTTCAAATTGGATGACATTCAAGACAAGTGCGTGAAGTTTTTTAAAGGTAGTTTTTTTTCGATTTTGAAAAAAATCGACTGGGAAACTTCGGTCTGATTTTTTTTTCTTCTAGCTTACAATGCTAAGTTTGTGTTGTATCGCGAGTGTTGCGAAGCTCGCTTTGACAATGTGTGATTTTTTTTAAGTAGTTTTTTTTAATATTCAATATTTTTGTAAATATTGTCGCAGTTTTTCTTGTCTTTTGTTCTTCCCATTGCGATTAGCAAGGGTATTGCAACCGGGTACTAGACTTTTCCATTTCAAAAATTTTGTTATCAGGACTCATATTAACTCATCTCCTGCTAGTACCTTAGTTAGCAATGAATTCAAATTTCTTAGCGTCTCCGGCACACTAAAGCGTGCCGGAGACGCTAAGAAATTTGAATTCATTGCTAACTAAGGTACTAGCAGGAGATGAGTTAATATGAGTCCTGATAACAAAATTTTTGAAATGGAAAAGTCTAGTACCCGGTTGCAATACCCTTGCTAATCGCAATGGGAAGAACAAAAGACAAGGTAACGAAACGAATTTTATTCTCCGCTTCGCATCTGTTTTGAAAATTGGCATAACTTCTGGTTCACTTGTGTAATAAAGTACTCTTTGAAATTGAATAGTTTTTTTGAACATCATCAAATTAACTATATGAATTAAAACGTTATCTTTTTGTTTCTTTCTTTTCTTCAGAAAAGAAAGAACGTCGAACTTCAATTTTGTGCTCTTAGAATTTTTAACACGCCAGGAAATTTATGCTAACTGTGCCAATGATATTTGACGTCGTGCTGATGTTTGCTTTTTTTTGCTTGTGTTTCTATTGAGATTTTTGCCAATGACCTACCAAATGTATTCAGGTGTTTCCGTCTACCAACACAGTAGCCCATCAGCTACCCGTGAACAAACTGAGTGACAAGTTGAAGGAGAATGTGGCCATGGCTGGCTACACCGAAGTGTTCACGTTCTCACTCTGTTCACGCGCAGACATCTCCTCCAGTATTTGTAAAGAGGATGTGGACAAGGCCATTGAGAATGCGGTCCATATCTCAAACCCAGCCACTCTTGAATTCCAGGCAAGTTTTAAATCAAACTTTCGGTCTGAATCAAGCTCTAAATGATTCGCCTATGCTTAAAAACGTTTTTAACTTATTGTTCCGACGAATGAAATTGAAGAGGAACTTTGTCTTTGGGTCTTTTTGTTTGTTTTTTTTTTTTTCACGCAAAATCAGGTGCCAGAAATAATCATTGGAATGGTTCGAGTGATTTTTCTGATCAAAGCCGTTACAGTCGTGATTCGAACGACATTGGAAAGTTTCCAACCAGTTTTCTCATGGTCATAATTCTTTACTAGTTTTTATAGCTACTTTTGGCAATGTTATGCTGGTAGTTGTTCGGATTTAATTATTTTGGCTGAGCAGTAAAGTGTCCTGTCGCTGTTTTGGAGTATTTATAGTTTTAGATACGCCATTGGGTTCTACGCCGAGGTTATAAAATGTCTGTTCTATTTTAGTGTTGTTATTTTTGTAGGTTGTGCGTACATCTTTGATCCCCGGTCTGCTGAAAACAGTTTCGAGCAACCGCAAAATGCCGCTTCCTCTCAAACTGTTCGAACTCTCAGACGTCGTACTGCTGGACTCCACGAAAGACGTCGGTGCCAGAAACGAACGAAGACTGGCTGCTATATTCTACGGCAAAACTAGTGGTTTCGAAGTCATCCACGGACTATTGGACAGAGTAATGCAACTTCTAGAGGTCAAAAATGGAGATTATGTCATCAAAGAAGCGGATGACACATTGTTTTTCCCTGGTCGATGCGCAGAGGTTGTATGTAGTTGGAGTCCAGATGGAAGCGAAGAGAAGAAATCGACCCATACGTTAGGAATGGTAGGAGTGATTCACCCGAGTGTACTGAAAAATTTCGACCTTATTTATCCTTGCTCGGTGCTTGAGATAAATGTTGAACCGTTTGTTCTATAAATTGATGTCTATTATTTTAATGCTTGTTGTACAATTCGGCCTTAACTCTTTGTAATTATCGAATTTCTAAAGCACAAATATTTCTGCGTTGCATGAATGAAGAAATTGAATTGTGATAATGAAGTGGAGATGCTATGAATGGAAGAAAACGTTGAAATCTAACAGTTTTTAACCCTTGCCAGAAACGAAATTATTTTTACACTTGCGAAGCTTCTTAGTACGGACCTTCTTTTTCTCCCAACCTAAGTCGCAAATTTTGGTGCCACTTTTGGGGCACCTGTACAGTTTTTAATACATGTGCTTTGACATTCGAATAATAACAAGTTAACACAGTTGATGCATTTTTAATTCATCAAATAAACCGGAAAAAGTGATTTGTTTGAAACAACATAACAATAATGAAAACTCGATTTCAGAAATTTTAAACTCAATTTATCTCGCAATTTTTTGAAATGCATAATTTATACATAATGTGGCTTCATGCTTTGCGATTTGTTACATGCAAATTTAGTGTGGATGCCTTCAGTTGTTATCTTCCAAATTATTACCTGCAAAATTGAGTCTATTTGGTGCTACTTTTGCTGAATGGTTTTGGCAATTGTTTAGCATATGTAGCTGCTTTATTCATGAATAGTGTTTGTTGGTTGTTCAGCTTGTGTGGCTGAGTGGGTAGTGCGTGAGACTCAAAATCTCGTAATTGCAGTAGATCGCAGATTCGAGTCCTACAAATAAACGTGTTCTAGCTAATTGGAGGCTTAGTTTTACTGTTTCTTATTTCACTTGGTAGAGCTGCTTTTTAGTCTTGTTCTTGCAAGTGTTTGCGATGCATAGCTTCGCCTCTGTAAATTTTGCTCTAAGGAGGCGGTTAGTTTGGAAAAATGTACTCATCATCTTTGTAATAACTTAGATTGGTTAAGAAAACGACGATATTTCGGCACGTTTCACTTTCATTATTAATTTTTGCTCCTTTTATCCGTCGGAGAATTTCGTCCGAGCTATGCAATACATTTTTTTTAAATATAGAAAAATCATACCGTTGAATGACTCGACGTCGGGCAAACTGGTGTTCACATCTATCTGCTACTTGATGTAACATTGCTATTTTGTATGAGATGATATAATTGAGGTATTTGGAGCTTTTTTTATTGAGACAACTTCAAAATTTTTCTGAAAACTGGGATATCTCGAAAACTAAAACGTTTTAAAAGGGCATTTTTCCGTCATGAATTTTCAGAAGCATTTGACCCATTTATTTGTGTGAAACTGCAAATTCTGTTAACCAGAATCCCATCCCGTAAGATAGGAACCATTTTTACTACGATAGTATCTACTAGCTGGCATCTTGAATGTCCAGCAGCATTTGAACCATGGGTTAATTTTTGTTGCAGGTTTTATACATACATATTTATAAAACCTACAAGAAAATAAAATAAAAAACAAAAATATATATAAAAATATAAATAAAATTCCCTATTTTGATTTAAAAACGAAGTTTTGAATTTATGGTAAAAACGCGATATTTCACTTAAAGTACTATATTCAATTTCTGCTGGCAGCAAATTTAGTGTTTTCAAATTGGCATATAACTTGCAAGCTTTATGCTGTACCGAGAATCTTTCAACTTTCCGTTTCAAAAAGGTTTCGAGAGTAAATTAGTACTGGATTGTCTTGTAATTTTCTTAGAATGTTGAAAAGTGATCAATTCATTGAAAAAACATTCACAATACAAATTTTTTTTGAGATTTGAGAACAAATTTCAAAGCTTGGTAGATATGATACTCAAATACAGTCAGCATGTTGTTTTGGCACAGTGATCTTGCTGTTTTCGAAAAAAAAACTTTATTTTTTTTTGCAAAACGAAATTTTTTTTCAAAATAGTAAAACCGAAACATCAGTAAATCAGAATACCATGCTGTAAAATAGGAACAATATTACTACAGTAGTAGTCTTATAGCTGGTATGTTGGTTAATAAAGCCTTCATTGTGAAACTTTTCCACATTGTTTTTCAAGTTTCATTTTAACGAAATCAGTAATGAGAATGGAACTCACTAATGAGAACTTGCAATCAATATAAATATCTAAATAATCACTCAACGGTTTAACGTGCCGGCATGTATCTTTTCTATTATTTAATTGGCGGTTCTTGTTACACATGTTTAAGAAGTCCCTAAGTTGACATGTTTAAAAAGTCCATATGTTTTCATGTTTAAACTTTTTCAACGTATTTTTTGCATATTTAACAAGAGTTTCTATATCGTATATATAAATGCTTAAGAAGTTTCATTTGACACATGTTGTTCTGTTTTCGAGTACCTATGTTCTGTTAAAAAGCCAAGACATTGCAAGGGTTCAAAAGTTTACTCAAGTCCTATTTTTTCCTATTTTCGCAACGTGAAACCATCAAAATTTTTGTTTCACAATTTAATTAAATAAATTGGAAAGTCTCAAGATTATACTGGGGTGCTTTCAGGGTACATTGAGGGGTTGCAAATCTGGCGTCTAAGTATGACTGCTCAATTCATTTTGGTTTTCGAGATACGGCGTTTCTTATGTTTTTTTTTCATTTCTTTATCAAAAAACTTAGACATAAAACTAACCGAACTTTAAACTTTAAACCCTATAGTGAGCTATGATTTCAATCAATCTAAACATTTGCCGCGAAAACAATGCTTTTCCCAGTTGTAAGTTAGTATTTTGTGGTCGATAGTGTCAACGGCTTTTATAAATTTCAAGAAAAAGTTGTCAATTTCACCAGTTGATGTTCGGAATATCATTTTCTCGGGTTAATTCTGCTAATTCATCAATTGTGCTGTGCTTATTGCGGAAACCATATTGCTCAGAAAATAGCATTCTAGGCAATTTCTCAAGGTATTAATACATGCGATTGTGCATTGCTCTCTCATATATTTTGCTCTAAACAATCAGAAGAGATAGGTCAGTAATTATGTTCATCCTTCTTTGTATAGAGGAAACATTTTTGCTTTGCAAAGTTATTTCGGAAACACGCCTTTCAAAAAATAAAGGTTGATCTAAAAGGCTAAATAGGGTGTTACAACCGTTGCTGAAATTTTGACAATTATCTTACTGATGTAGTCATCACCGGAGGAAAGCTTGTAATTTAAATTTTCGATACTTCTACGGTATTGACAATTTTTAGATACATCGAGAACGGAATATTTTTAATATTCGGTCTGACAATATTTGGAATGTCATTTTTTAAGTGTTTTGCTGGTGGTTTGAAAATTTTGAAAGCTTGTCCGAACTCGGAACCTGCGGACTGATTTTCCACTTGCTGTGAGCTATATTTTGCTCGTTTCTCAGATTTGCGAGCCTGTTGGTGAACCAAACTGCCCGCGTGCTTTGTACTTTTCTTTTGAATTTCAAAGGAGCAAAATCATCCAGAACACTTCATCCAGATTCCTTTGGAAGTGCACACCCCAAAACCGACTGAAGGAATATCCCAAAAATCTAGGACAATCGACTGAAAGACTATCTTTTACTAAAAACACAGAGAGGAAATACGATCAGCGGTATCAGTATAAATAAAAGCTTTTTATAGGGATGCGTATATGCTCATTTTTGACTAGCTGGCTTCTATCTTAGTCGCCTCTAAGAAAATATCCAGCGCTCAATGCAATTTAGTAAAGTTGAAGGGTTGGTTGACCAAAAAGGGGTGTCCTAAAGCAGCACTAACGGGGTTGCCAGGAGATTGAATCCCTAACTAAAGGCGTCTCCTTGACAATCCCCCCCCCCCAAGTTCCGCTATTGCTTAGAAATAACGGTAATTAACTTGAGCCCAGCGATTTTCCTTTTGAATGATTTGATGTTTCGACTTCCCACTAAGCTACAAAAAAAAGCATTTTTTCAAGTCTGATTTTTTTCGGAAAAATAAATCATCTATCATTGAAGAAAACGCTATCGTTTTCAGATGAGTAAACGTAAATTAATTAATACGGACGAAAATCCGAATCACGACTTCTGTGAAGTTCTGAACGAACTTTCGGTTTTTGAGCGGACAGTCGAAAACAATACTTTCAAAGCAAATGCTTACAAGAAAGCAGCGAGTGCTATTTCTAAGCACCCAACGAAGCTGACAAACATGCAAGAAGCCATGCAAATTCCAGGTGTTGGTAAACAAATCGGACTGAAACTTGAAGAGTTTCTGAAAACTGGAACTCTTGAAAAACTGAACAAAATCAAGAAAGATGACAACGCAGCTGCTATTACTGAGTTAACTCGAGTTTCAGGAATCGGACCAACAAATGCGAGAAAACTAGTTACTGAAAATAATATAAAAACACTCGAGGATCTGAAAAAGAATGCTCATTTGCTGAATCATCATCAAAAAATTGGACTTGAATATTTGGACGAGTTTGAAGAAAGAATTCCGCGCTCCGAAATGTTAAAGTGGAATGATAAACTGCTCAAATATATTTTGAAAGTCGATATTAAATTTTCGGCGGAACTTTGCGGTAGTTTTAGACGCGGCGCTGAAACGTGTGGAGATATCGATATTTTGGTCACACATCCTTTAAGCACTGCAGGTTCGCCTTCAAAGAAAAGCGATCCTTTTTTAAATCAAATAGTCGAACAATTAAAAAACGACGGGTTCATAACAGATGTTCTGGCATTGGGTGGTTCAAAACTTGCGGCTGTGTGTAAGTTGCCAGATGAAAATGGTGAAGTGTTCAAGCATCGAAGGCTGGATATCAGGGTGCTCCCTAAAGGCCAGTACTACTTTGCTCTTCTGTATTTCACTGGAAGTGACCTGTTTAATAAGACTATGAGAGCACACGCACTGGAGCAGGGCTTTACTCTGAACGAGTATTCGATAAGGCCCATAGGAAGCACAGGAGTTGCGGGAGAACCGATTCCTGTCACTAGTGAACAGGAAATATTTGAGATTATAAATTATCCATTCAAATCTCCAAAGGAACGCGCGGCTTAGTTTAGAACCGCTGTGTTCTAAATTGAAAAGAGTCATATTTTGTTTAGTTAGTTGTTTAGTTTGAGTTCACTTTTCATAAACCAGTGTTTTTTTTCGTTTGAAAATAGTTGGAGTATGAGTCGAAATGAGTCATCAAAAAACGAGTCTGCCCAAGTCTTAATGCGACTCAAGCTTACGTTACTGGTGTTATTAGATGAAATGCCATTGTGGTACGTGCAGTTCAATTTTCCATTCAAAGTAGCAAAGTTGCGCGTTTAGGTTGTGTGTGTACTAATTAAACCATGGATGTGGCCGGCACGGTATTTTTTTGACGAATGGGGGTTGATAATTGTTGTAAGCCATCTTTTAGGTCACAACAATTTTGATTTTTTTTTTTGGATCGAAACCTCACAATAGCCATAATTAATATATGTTCCTAAGCTGCAGGCTATTTTTATTGAAAAAAAATCCGTTTTTGAGAATTTTTTGTGGAGTTTTTTTAGACAACTTTAAAAAAAGTCGCTTTTGGAAGTTTTTTAGAGTTGTTCTGTCAGATATGGCAACTGCCGAAAAATAGTACCCCCTCTGTCAACACGCTACACTTGAGTTCACTTGAGATGGTCTAAATGCGCAATGTCAAATTGATAGTTTCGATTCGCTCCAATTAAACTAACTTCATTATTCTTATTCTTTCAAGATTTCCAATATGAAAATAACCGCTGATGTCTCAGATTCAACCAACTCACTTATTGTAGCTGGAAGTTCTAAAACGAAATTGGGACCAATATCCAAGAAAAAGAAGTCTGTAAACAAGTTAGATTCGGCCGCTAGCAATTTTGCAGATATGTTTTCGTTTCCAGCTGATTATGTCGAAAACGACGAGAACGTCTTGACTCCAAGCAAAGATAAAGAAAATGATCCCGATGCACACGAAAGTTCGACAGAGAAATCTAGGTTTCAATCGCAGAAGAAATCTAAGAATTTAGTCTTGAGAAAAAGCTCTTTTTTCTTGCCCAAGTCCGAAGCAATATCTCCTCGGAAATCTAAAACGAATGTTTCTCTAAACAGCAAAGTAAATTCTCCGAGTCCGCAAAGACATAGCTTGTCAGCTAAAAAGCCCAGAAAATCGAATACGGGTACTCTAGTTACCAGTGAAATGATTTCACGTGTTTGCAAAACGGCGACCGAGAAAGAAACGATGCCCAAAAATGGATACTCAGAGACTGCTTGTCATCAGTGTCGAGTGAAATCTTCGGATACGAAAACGATTTGTCTTTCTGATGGCTGTTCGAAAGGTCGGGGGTCAATTTGTGGAGTGTGTTTAAGTTTATGGTACAATGAAGACGCAGTCGAAGCACTAAAGAATAAAGTGTGGACGTGTCCTTCTTGCAGAGGCGAATGTCAGTGCAATGTTTGTAGAGTAAAAAGGAACTTGAATGAACTCCCAAAAACTATTGCTTCAACTAGCCTGATGTTAGGATTCGCATCAGTTAAGGAGTATTTGGAATCGAAACAAAAGAGTCTGTGACAATAGGAGGCAAAAGAATGTTAAAACGCGTCATTTTGGTTTGAATTTAATTCATTGTGTTGGTTTGTTGATGCTTGAATGTTCCAATTTGAAATTTTAAATTGCAATCATTTGAAAAAAGATTGGTATTGATTGGAATTACCTTTTAAGGTCAGCAATTTAATTACACATGCGGTAGCTAGTGTTTTCTCATTGGAACACGACTTTTTAGCTGGATTTATTTTTCAAACTGGTTGCTTGCGAAAAAAGCAATCAGGCGATGAATTGAAAAGGCGGTGAAAATGTTTGATTTTTTTTGCTTAAGAAATGTGGTTTGAAACTTGAACAGTTCAATTATATAAACTGAAAACGATCTTTTGGAAAAAATATATTTCGTCCTTAAATAGTTTTGTGATTTTTTAAACTTTTGTGCTGAGGTAAAAAATGAGACTAGATACTTGAAATGGTTGAGGTTTTTTGGAATCATAGTTCACTCAAATTTTCGGGTAAAATTGGACCAGATACTTGAAATGGTTGAGATTTTTTTTCGAGTCATTGTTAAGTCAATTTTGGAATCATAGTTCAGTCAATTTTTGGAATCATAGTTCAGTCGGATTATATTAAGTTTAAATTTTTTCTGCAACATACCAAAACAAGCTGCACGTACCTCAGGGAACTCAGAAATCTAAAAGTGTAGAAAAATGTTGAAAGTAAATATAGCAATTTATGAGTTTCCATATTTGTTTCACTTGCGACAGCATAGGTCACATAATCGAAAACAAGACTTTTCCCCCGTAAACAATTTTTCTTACAAATTTCTAACAAATTGAGCTTGCTTTATTAATGAACCTTTTTTATAACTTCCGGTCTCCTCCCAATTTGGTCTGGAGGTAATGCAGTTGACTTGGCATCCTTTAGTCAGGGGTTCGAGTCATGACCGGACCTTGTTTTTTTCGTTTGTATGAATCTGAAATTTTTTCCGTGATAATTGTTTTATCGGGCTTCTGCTTGTCTGCTTTTTTGGCAGCCTAAGTGACACATTTTGGATTCTTTCTCTGTAATTGCAAGTTTTTTTGACTTTCTCTGGTAATTTAAAATTTACCAGCACTGGCTTTACATAAATATTTTACTTGAAAAAAATCATTCGGCCTACCTGGTTTCGGCTAATGCATTATCGGCTCAGTCAAATTCTGTGTCGTTTGAAAGACAAAATTGGGTCATTTTTAATTAATTCAGGTCGGTTGTGGTGCAAAAGTTAAAAGTTTAAAAACTAATTCGCTCTAAGTTTTTAAGGACGATAAATTTCTTATGTTTTTTTTTCTGGTTTGGGCTTAACGGTAGGCTTCCCACTTATTCTCGGCTCAGTGGCCGCTCGATGAATAGTAAAAGCGTGTATAAAGCTGGTATTGTCTCACTTATTTTTTTTGAAAATAAATTTTTATTTACTCCAAAAGAAAACTTTATAACTTAGTTGTTTCGTCTCTGTTTTCTAGCTTGTAATACTCTGCTTGAGTTGTATCGCAAATGATACGAAGCTCCGCTTTGCCTCTGTGTCTTGCGTTTTTACCCCTATGGTGATTCAATTTCAAGGGTAGTGGATGAAGCTGAGCTTTAACACTGAATTCAGGATTTATTCAAAAAGGTGAAAAAATTTGCAAAAGCTGGATTTTATTTACTGGTTTGATTGGTATATTCTAAAATCGGCGATAAACAGTGCATTCGTTTCAGTCATTACATCGAAAGTGTACTAATTTTGAAAAATTGACTCCATAATTTCTCTATTTCGAGAGAGTGAACTTCGAGAAAATGAACTTCAGTAGGAGAAAAGGAGTATAAGCAAACGGTTTTAATTGTTATTTAGGGAAACGTCTACGTTTTTTAAACCAAATTGAACATCGTTTTACTTAAATTCTAAATCATTGTTTACCCTTGCGATGAACTAGGGTATTTCAACCGCGTCTAGTCGTTCTATAATTTGAACCTCAATTTTTGAGTAAGTTCGTTTTTGTTTTCGCTTCGGCTGATGTTTTAATGCCTTAGTGATCCTATATCTCGTCGTTTCAAAAGAAAAATATATTTTTTTCTATGTTTCAGGAGTGCTCAAAAAAGTTGAGCTATTAAGCTCAGAATTTCGAAAAACTCAATGTTTCGATGTCAAAAATAGTTTTTGTTTAATTTGTTTTGGCTCACCGGGTGGCCACTCGGTAAATAATATTGAATGCTTTTTTATCGCTGTTGGTTTCGTTTTTCAACTCCCTGAAATTAAACATCAGTCGAAACAAATTTTTTGTTGAAAATTTTTTGTAGATGTATATTTCAGCATTTTCTGCAAATAATTTTTATGAGTCGATGAACATAGATCAGACTATAATGTAGGCCGTGACGTTTTCTTATTTTCCGGAAAAGTCTGAGCATTTTATTCTGCTCCAATTGCGGCTTGATTGATTTTTTGTTCAGTTCATTTGTTTTGTTAAACGAGGCCAAACTCGACTATCGAATAGCAAACCTGTAAAGGTCACGAGCAACGTGATCAAATTCTAGTTTCGACGATAAGTTTAGTTTTCAGAGTTTCCGGCGGAATAAAAAATAAGTTTTGATCCAGCTTTCACAAAGTAGGTTAGTTTATCAAAACGTTTCAATCGGAAATTATTCTTGGAGTTCAAAAAGGCCGTATATTTATTTGAAATATAATTTGAAAGTGAAAATTTTAAAAATCAAGTTCGTCGTTTTCTCTTTCCATGCGCCTTTTGACTCTTTTTCAACTTTCTTTTGGCTCTGTTTTGAATTAGTGGTTTTCGTCTTGTTTTCTTTTCGCTAGCTGGGTGAAATAGTGCATTATTAGTTGGTTGTAAATTTAACAGCTACGTTAGAATTTCATTTTTTATTGTTGTTTTTTTTATTTTTGGGCTTAAAGGCCTAGACGCATATGATATTGGCTTTGTGGCTTTTTATTGCGGCATTTAATGAGCAAAAAAATTTTCTGTGTTTTGGGTGGGGGTTGTGAAAACGATTTTTTTTCCGGGCTCAACGTATACCTGCTTCAGCAGTTCTTAAGCTTCGCACTAATTTTTTTGGCTTGTTTTTCAATTGGCTTTTTCCAATACAAAAAATAAGACGGAAGTGTTAAAAATTTGATAATTTACTTTTTTCTGTTTTCTTTCAAATTTTTCTGTTAGACCAAGCAATTTTAGTCCAATTTTTTGTCGGCAAGTTTGTGCTGTATCGTAAGAGATTCAAAGCTCGGCTTCGCTTCTCATTTAATTTGTTTCATTAACAATTCCTTCAGTCGTATTTCTGGAGGTGTTTACATTAGCCACCAGCGTAGTGCATTAGTACGAAACTTCGTTTTTTTCTAACCTAACTCGCACATAAAAAGGTTCATTGAATTGGAAATTGTTCTTATATTTGGTGCACTTTTGCTATAATCTCGATCTGTAGTATCGGGAATTTCATAGCATGTCTTCTATGCTTTTTTATGACTAGTGTTTGTAATTTATTAAATGTCCGTGGCTGAGAGGTTATTGCGTGAGACTCATAATCTCTAGGTCGCGATGGGTCGGAGATCGAATCCGATCTTAACAGATGTTTAAGTAACTCTGTTGTTTTTCCAGTTTTTCTTATTGCATTTACATGGGCTGCTTTTTGTCGTGTTCGGATTTGCGAAGCGAAGCTTTGCCTCTGTGTGAAATATTCTTGCGTTTTACTTGAATTCTAGATCATTGTTTACCCTTGCGATGAACTAGGCTATTTCAACCGCGTCTAGTCGTTCTATAATTTGAACCTCAAATTTTGAGTAAGTTCGTTTTTGTTTTCGCTTTGGCTGATGTTTTAATGCCTTAGTGATCCTATATCTCGTCGTTTCAAAAGAAAAATGTATATTTTTTCTATGTTTCAGGAGTAATACTCAAAAAAGTTGAGCTATTAAGCTCAGAAATTCGAAATACTCAATGTTTCGATGTCAAAAATAGTTTTTGTTTAATTTGTTTTGGCTCAACGGGCGTCAAAGTTTTTTCGGCTAAATGGCCACTCAGTAAATAATATTGAATGCTTTTTTTTATCGCTGTTGGTTTCGTTTTTCAACTCCTGATATTAAAGATCAGTCGAAACAAGTTTTTTGTTGAAAATTTTTTGTAGATGTATATTTCAGCATTTTCAGCAAATAATTTTTATGAGTCGATGAACATAGATCAGACTATAATGTAGGCCGTGACGTTTTCTTATTTTCCGGAAAAGTCTGAGCATTTTATTCTGCTCCAATTGCGGCTTGATTGATTTTTTGTTCAGTTCATTTGTTTTGTTAAACGAGGCCAAACTCGACTATCGAATAGCAAACATGTAAAGGTCACGAGCAACGTGATCAAATTCTAGTTTCGACGATAAGTTTCAGTTTTCAGAGTTGCCGGCGGAATAAAAAATACGTTTTGATCCAGCTTTCACAAAGTAGGTTAGTTTATCAAAACGTTTCTATCGGAAATTATTCTTGGAGTTCAAAGGCCGTATATTTATTTGAAATATAATTTGAAAGTGATAATTTTAAAAAGTCAAGTTCGTCGTTTTCTCTTTCCATGCACCTTTTGACTCTTTTGCAACTTTCTTTTGGCTCTGTTTTGAATTAGTGGTTTTCGTCTTGTTTTCTTTTCGCTAGCTGGGTGAAATTTTGCGTTATTAGTTGGTTGTAAATTTAATAGCTACGTTAGAATTTCATTTTTTATTGTTGTTTTTTTATTTTTGGGCTTAAAGGCCTAGACGCATATGATATTGGCTTTTGGCTTTTTATTGCGGCATTTAATGAGCAAAAAAAACTTTTTCTGTGTTTTGGGTGGGGGTTGTGAAAACGATTTTTTTTCCGGGCTCAACGTATATCTGCTTCAGCAGTTCTTAAGCTTCGCACTAATTTTTTTGGCTTGTTTTTTAATTGGCTTTTTCGAATACAAAAAATAAGACGGAAGTGTTAAAAATTTGATAATTTACTTTTTCTCTGTTTTCTTTCAAATTTTCCTGTTAGAACAAGCAATTTTAGTCCAATTTTTTGTCGGCAAGTTTGTGCTGTATCGTAAGAGATTCAAAGCTCGGCTTCGCTTCTCATTTAATTTGTTTCATTAACAATTCCTTCAGTCGTATTTCTGGAGGTGTTTACATTAGCCACCAGCGTAGTGCATTAGTACGAAACTTCGTTTTTTTTCTAACCTAACTCGCACATAAAAGGTTCATTGAATTGGAAAGTGTTCACATATTTGGTGCACTTTTGCTATAATCTCGATCTGTAGTATCGGGAATTTCATAGCATGTCTTCTATGCTTTTTTATGACTAGTGGTTGCAATTTATTAAGCGTCCGTGGCTGAGAGGTTGTTGCGTGAGACTCATAATCTCTAGGTCGCGATGGGTTTTTAAGTAACCGATTTTTAAGTAACTGTTGTATTTCCAGTTTTCTTATTGCACTTACATGGGCTGCTTTTTGTCGTGTTCGGATTTGCGAGGCGAAGCTTTGCCTCTGTGTGAAATATCCAATCGTTGTCCAAGTTAATTACAATGGATATTAGCAAGCGCTATCAAATAGGATTAAATCTTTTTCAGGGCAACCTATTTAGATTTAAAAAAGTAACAAGAATTCAAATTCTCAACCTTTCTGTAGGTTGCTGTCAGGTTACACCCAGGGATGGCAAGTCTGCCCTCCACCAAGCATGATTGATTAAACAACTTATATCAGCCGAAATATGGCGATTTTTAATGATTTTGTTTTAAAAAAAAACTAAACAAAACTCCAGTTTTTCAACCCTGTGGTGTAGTGTTGTCGGAGTACAATGGGGTGTTGCAAATCTCGCCTTCGAGTATGATTGCTCAAATCCTTTTGTTTTCCGAGATATGTTTTTCTTAGTGTTTTTCCCAAACTTTTCAATTAATTTGATTGAAAAAAAAAAAAACTTCTCGGCAGTTTCATGGGCTGATTTCAAAAGGTTTGCAGGTGCGGCCTTTAAATTTGACTGCTGAAACCCTCAATAATTTTTTTTTATTTAGGAGCTCTCCTTTCATTTTTGTCTGCTAGCTGGCAGAGCTGTTTATGTGGTATCGCAAGTGGTGCGAAGCTCTGCTTTGCCTCTTCATTGGTTTTTATTGATCAAGTTTTTTTGTTTCTTCGAGTTGTAACTTGAGTTTCAAAGAATTGGAATCGAAAGAAAATCGAATCGGAACTCCGAAATAAGTGTAACGAGAATTCACTTCACTTGAAATTTTTTTATTTCACAAATACTGAGGTATGTTTATAGAACCCATGACTATTCTGCTAAAGCGTTTTGCCAATCTGTTCTCAATGTTTTGCTTGTTCTAACGTTTCTCCAATTGGGAACCTTAATTTTTTCATAATGCGTTTTCAATTCAGCTTTTTTGACATTACTTGGGCGATCTTAATGCAAGTGAATAAGTGAAAGGAAACAAAAAAAATCAAGCTATTCATGACTGAGAACTGTCTGTGCCAGATAAATCTTCCTGCAATTACGCTAGGATATCAAACAGACGTCTCATTTGAGTTGAAACAGCCACTGTAACCTAAAGAGCCGATTATAAACATGATAGATTTCATGTCTCTTTTCAACTTAAATTTTATTGAAATAATCAGCTGTCTTGTCTCTGCAATAAGCAACAATTGCAGTGTTCGTAAACTGTCTAAAACTTTATGGACTCTTATATAGGCCGTGATGATTGTTTTTGAGGAAAAGTTAAAGTTTGTTCAGGCTCCAACAGGCAGTTAGCTTTTTGGCGGATTGACTTTTGATATCTTTTCAGTTCATTTCGTTTAATTTTCAGATTTCCTGCGAAATAAAAAGTTTTTTTTATTGATCCAGTTTTCTTAAAATCATTAATTGCTGTTTAAAGTTCGGTTCAGTTTGTTTAGTTTTCAGATTTTTGAAATTGGAAATTGAAGTATTTTCAAAAATAAGTCACTTGGTTTGAACCATTTTCTGCAGCAAGAGCAACAAAAACTGCGTTTTTAAATGTTTTGGGGTAGTTTGAAATGTCATTGCTCGATCCATAAAGAATAATTAGATCCGCTGCCGTAACCCTCGCCAAAACCCGAATCGACGTTGAAAAGAGTTCTTAACAATATCTGATAAAAAGAGCAAAATCTGAGAAACATATCTTAGCATTTTTTAAAGAAATTTATCTGAATATTACTATGTTAATTTTGATTTTTATCTATACCTGTCTGAGCATCGTCTGAAAATCGGCGTTGTTAACAAGGTCCAATTCTTTGGATGTTTGACAGTTTTTTTAGACTCAATTTGGTTTGGTGATTCGGCTTTTTATACATCATCCGAAAGCGTAATAGCTATATTCGTTGGACAGATTTAAAATTAGCATCTATCATAATCTGAGAAACAATTGTTTGTGAAAGAGTTTTTTAAATAAATATATGTTCTACTGATTTTAAAATAAGTAGCCATCAAAATCTGCTAAAAACATTTGTTCAAACTTAGAACTACTGATGTCAATGCTTAATATTGCCTAGTTGCACATTCTAGTCGACATTTTAAATGGTGTCATCACATTTTTCAATTGTTTTATTTTCAGATATGGCACTTTGCAAATACTGTCTGGCCGCAAAAGACGAAAGTGCGTTTATGCATGAGAAAACATTTTATTTTATTTTTTCAATGCGCTCTGTACTGTTCTAAATAATTGAGCGACTTGTTTGTTGTATTCACTGATAATGTTTTTAAATCCTGCCTTTTGTTGATTCATCATTTATGACACTCAATATTTATTGCAATTTTTTAAATTATTGAGCCTCATTGATTCATGTTGATTCATTATTTATGATACTCAATATTTATTGCATTTTTTTTATTATTGAGCCTCATTGATTACCTTGCAATACCTACTTAGCAACTCCAAAATGTGCCGGAAATTTTATCTCTCGATTGCCTTCTGCTATCTTTTATCAAAGGACAGTCAAGGTTAGAAAAAGAACTAATTTCATCAACCATTTCTGGTACGGTATAATTTCACTTAACTTTATGAACGTTATAAATGTAAGTTGTCTTATGACTAATTTTATGTATGAAGATCAAAAAAATTGGGTATTGCTGAGTGAATTATTGGCTTACAGGTTTTTTGTATATATGCAAATTTTATTGCTTGATTTTATTGTAGTTTTTGCATCAGCTGTTTTGTCTTATTTTGGGGAGGGGTCTGAAACGTGATATAAAATTTTCGGAAATACATTTTTGTTTTCTTCTAACGTTTCAGTTTTTGCTCATTGAAATACTAAACGTAAATAGGGCAATTCGTTTTTTAAGATTTAATATAGTAAACTATAGTAAAATATAGTGAATATAGTAAAATATATACGGTCTTGAGTTGCCAAAAAAGAGCTTCGCTCAACAAAATAACAGTCTGGAATGTGGGGAGATAATACAAATGGACTTTCCTTTGACATGACTGTTAAGGCTTATTGATAGCTCCTCTGAGATTCGCAAGTGAATACCGGGTACTGGACTTTTTCCCCTTAAACAACTTTGTCCAGAGGACTCGTCTGGACTCATCTCTACCTTGTTTCATTATGTATTCAAACTTCATAGTGTTCCTGGAGGAAACGAATATGTCTGGGAAGCCCAAGGTCCTTGGTTTGAGTCTGGCCTGGACCTTTTTTTTCAAACAGGATATGTTCGGCTTCTAAAAAAAATTTCGGCCAATTATTTGTCTGCTTGTCTGTTGTCGATTTCGTTGTCACATCTTGAAATTATTTTTTCTACGCGCGATTTTTTATGTTGTTTTTAGTGTTTGAATTAAGCCTTCATTTTGTAAGTTTACTTGCCATGACTTTATATTTCCTTCTTGGTTTTACTTGTTTCGCTTAAAACATTCCTAGGCCAAATATATTTCGACTTATTTTTCAACGGCCTAATGATCTAATTTTGGGACGTTTTATGATCAACACTCTTTTAACACTGTTCTCCACACTTTTTCAGTTGGTTGAATGTTTACCAATCTGTTTGTTGAAATTTCTTTTTCGTTTTGGAATTTTTTCTACTTTTTGCAAAATTTTTAGTTTTCTCAGAAACCTTTCTTGATTTTCAAAAAAGGAGTATCAATTGAAAGACCGCTTATTCGTTGTGTGTCTGCATACTCGCCTATAGTTATTTTTTACTTCCCCTGTCTACGGCCTTCGAAAAAGTATGGGGAACAGTTTGACCAGATTTTTGATTTTTTTTTTCGTTTTTCTTGAAAACTACCTCTCGAGTTTTGGTTTCAATGGATAATACTGTTTTCAAAAACTTCCCTGCAAAAGTGGCTGCGACTAAGTTTTTTTGCACTCAAAGTTATGGCGCTCGGAATAGTCGAATTACTTATTTTTGACCGTTGTTTGGATCTTTTCGGTTTTTTCTCGAAAACTAACATCTCAAATCTGATATTGTCAGTTCAATGAGATAGATGTTAGTGTGAAGCTCCTCTTTCTCAAAGTTTATTTTATCACTTATTCTCACTAGTTGTTTTTTATCGAGACTTGTGAAAGTTTTGGTTCACCTTGTTTCTTTCATTATCTTAAGTTTTCTCAAATTTTTCGACTGTTTCGTTATGTTTGTTTGGTATCGCAAGTGGTGCGAAGCTCCGCTTCGCCTATGTGTAAAGACTATTATAGGTCGTGATGCTTTTTTTTCTGCTGTTTTTGGAAGCAGTCACGCCCAAATTTAATTTTTCCTGTATGACTTTTGATTTCTTTTCAAGTTCAATTCCTTTTCTTTGTTAAAAAAGGCAAGCTACACTATCGAACAGCATGTCTGGAAAAGCGTGGTCGGCCTCTAATTTCGAAAATGAATTTTGATTTTTTACATAAGAAAAGCTTTTGTTATATTATGAACTCTCTTTTTTTCAACCTAAGTCGCAAATATTGTTGCGACGCGAAAATTGTTGCGACAAAATGTGTTCATTTTGATCAATAACCCGCTATTTAGTACAGCCAATGCTAAGGATATTTACACAGACAATTATATTACAAATAGCACTTAAGCTTCAAGGTATCATGGATCTGTAGCGTAGAGGTAGACCCGCAACAAATTAAGAGGGTTCGAACCGGTACAGGGTCGGATCTTATTAATGAACTTTTCGTTTACTAGTTTAAATGCGTCCACTATATTTTTGAGGCATGTTAGTTGGTAATTTTTTTCAAATTGACTGGTCTTGCTAATGCGTCATAATTGGCGTGCGTTGCTCAAGAAATTTTGTAGTCTCAAAGTTTTACTCATTCAGTTTTTCACAGTAGCGTTATCGGTCATATTTTTACTTTTGTATGCGAAGTGCAACTTCGCCTCTGTGTAGATTTCCCTGAGGGCTGAAAAATTTACCGAGTTTTCACAAATTGGGTTAGTTTTATTGAAAAATTTAATCATAAATTGTTCTGAAAATTCAAAAAGCCAGTGTTTTTTTGTTTTCTGTTCATGCTTGAAACAATGGTGCTTAAAATCTGTTGACAGCCTCTTTCAACCCCGCCCGGAAGAAAGACGACTGCCAGAATGGCTTCACCAAATCCTTCTTTGATGCCCAGTTTCAAAACCAGAGAAAACAGGTGGGACAGGTTTTTGACGATTACTGCTACACGCACGATCTCTCAACATGGTACTGCTGCCTTGACGAATCATTACTTGATGGAGTATCCTACATAGAAAACTATACAATAGAAGAAGTGTAAGTTGTTTTTTTTTCTATTTAATCTTACTTTCTCCGCCTAAACTCGCAAAACCGAAATAAAAATGTGGTAGTTCGATTGGTTTAAGTTATAAGAAGAGCCGGTTTAAATTGGACGATTAGTTTAAATTGGACGATTGGTGTAAATTGGAAGAAGCGTTTAAATCGAAATTTTTGATAAAAGCGCGTCGTTGAGTTTTTTAAGCAATTTTGAGCAAAGTAAGTTCAAAGACCCTTCACCTTAATTAATTTTGACAAACCCTTTTTTGTAAGATATATACTTAGCAATCTCATAATGCTAACAAACAGAGGTGTATAGCCGATATATGAAGCCATTTTTAATATTTTATTTTATATTTTACTAAGTAGGGATATAGGATATAAATATTGGCTCCCAGTCATTGCCGCCCAAAAAAGCAGTCATTTCTGCTCCAGTCATTTCCGCCCCAAAAGCAGAAAGGAATGCTTTTGAGGCGGAAAGCAGGGGCGGATCTAGGATTTTTTTGAGGGGGGGGGGGGGCGGATTTTCAAAAAATTTTCGAAAATTTTGACTACCTTTTTTTTGTTTTTTAGGTCGACCAAATTGATTTTCTGAGCTCTCGTAAAGCACTAAAAGGTCCCTGTTTTTGCCAAATTTTTGCCAAAGGTCCCGGTTTTGAAAAAACAGGTCAAAAAAGCCGTTTTTAGGCACTTTTTGAAAAGTTTTGACAAAAAAAATCGCGTTTTTTTGGCGCGCGCTCCCCCTCAAAGTTAGTATATATTGGCGCCTAAGGCGCCTTTAGAAAAATTTTAGGGTCGGTCGGCAAAAAATGGATTTCTTAAAAAGTATCAAAGGGGGGACCCTTTGGGTCGGCAGGGGGTCTAATCCCTGAGGGGGGGGGGGGCGTCCGCCCCCCCCCCCTAAATCCGCCCCTGGTGGAAAGGATTGGTCACGATAAGTATTAGGTACATGCAAATGCGACAGAAAGGATTTCAATGTAGATCGAGCCTTGTTAATTTAAACAATGATGATCGCCGTTTCAGATCTGATAGAAAGTTACAAAGCTGTAAAATATGTCTGGGTCAGGGTTATAAGTAAAGTACTTCATTTAGAAGGTAAATGTGGATTTATGTTGGGAAATTACTGACCTGTCGTTGAAAAACAGAGGGGGTGGCGGATTTTCAAAAATATTTGAAAATTTTGTCGACCTTTTTTTTAAGTCGACCAAATTGATTTTCCGAGCTTTCCCAAATCACTAAAAAGACCGTTTTGGTCAAATATTCTGCGCCGAAGGCAAAATTTTAAGAAAAAGGCGCGCGCTCCCCCCTCAAATTTTTAAAGTAGCCTTTAGAAATTTTTTAGGGTCCGGCACCAAATATGGATATCTCAAAACAGTACAAAAGGAACCCTTTGGGGCTCTTTTTCCTTTTCCCCCACCTGCAAATTTTTACATATACATTTGTTGTACACATTCTCCGATTGTAATGCAAGTTTACATACCGACTAATAAAGCCACGACAAACATATTTGGTCTTCATACTCAACCTCGTAAAACCACTCGTTACACTAATATATTGAAGCTCGTGTGAGGTGGGGGAAAAGGAAAAAGAGCCCCCTTTGGGTCGGTAGGGGTCGAATCCCTGAGGGGGGGGGGCGTCCGCCTCGCCCCTAAATCTGCCCCTGCCTTCATCTTCTGACATGCTCAATGTCTTGAAAATGCAAATAAAACTAGATTTCAGGTAGTAAATAGGAAAAGCCCGTTTCAGATTGTAATTGTTTCAAAAAAATTCTCAATTTTTTCGGGGCCGTGAGCGTGGTTTTCGCCCTAGTTTCTGTCGGTTCAATTTCTGTTTTTTTTTGGAACGCCATTTTTATCTGATAGGGTTTTTATTGACTTACTTTCTACAGCATGTGTTTTGTTCCATTTTAAATAGTTTTTTTACTACAACTGAAATTTAAGCAATTTGTAAACTTACGAAGTCCAAATTTTTTTTTTCGTTTCTTTATTGGATTGAATCGTGAAAATTCTTAAAACTTTGAAATTTTTTATGACAACAGTTTTGTTTTCGGCTCAAACAGGTTTCGACCCATAATTTGTTGCCGCTCGGTAATTCATTTTCAATTATTTTTAAGGCTGTTTATGAACTTCTTTCTTTACAACCATGAGGTTTTTGTAGCTGTATCTTATTCAACTTTTCAAGATATTTTTTCAAATAATTTTTTCAACTTCTTTTTTCAGAGATTTTTTTTTATTGGAAGTGTTGCGAAGCTCTGCTTCGCCTCTGTTTTCAGCTTGGCTTCACATCTTAAATTCTTTTTCTAGTTTTAGGGTGATCGTTCTCTTAGTTAGTTGTGGGGAGAAACTGTTGACATGGGCCCTGTATTCCTGTACGATCGTAACTTTTTGTTTAATTGGACATCAAAATTATGCATGCATAGTGCTATATCCGTGCTTTTATTGATGATTATTAAAATTGTCAAGACAGATTTTTGGTACAAAGGGTTCCGGTTACTGAGTATGCGGAGCATGGCATGTTTGATTTCAGTCCACCGTGACTTGAGTTATCCCCGATGAATGAATATCAAACAACCTAGATTTAATGAATCAATTGAACATAGCTTATCTTAAAGAAACAGCGATATATTGTTTATGAAGCAAAATTTTGGTGATTCTCGGAACCAGGTGCGGTTATAAGGGCGATTCGACCCTGAGATTGCTCAAAAGGTGACATCTTACAATAAATTTTAATGCCAAAAATTGACAATTTACGCTAAGTTTGAAAGAGAAGCACGTACCGAAAATTACAAAAAAAAATCATTTCAGAAAGTGGGTAGGGCGACAATTCGTCACAAGGCATTGGCAAGTAGAATACTCTTGCTCAGCTGCGCTTACATCCGGAACGAGAGGAATATTGCGCGTGAATTAGTGTTCCCCGCTTAATCTACTGTTACGAATTGTCGCACGTTACGAATTGTTGCTTGTTACGAATTGTCGCCTCACGCAAAAAGTGTCCTGAAACAAATCTTTTTTGGCTTGTTTTTTTTCTCAAAAATATACCTGCGACCATAGTGCTTGAGACAATCACTTTAGTCGAATTGAAAATCCCACCTTAATAAAGTCTTAGATTCGCACCTGCTCGTACCGGTATGATTGTGATAATGCATGATGATATTTTGCATGAATTTGTTTGTGGTTTAGAAAAGGAATAATTTTGTCACCGGATGAGTAAGTGAAGACTTATTAACGAAACCGCTCCCAGATAAACTCACCTAGACTGCCTCAATAAACTGCGATTGGTCTATCTTTTATTGCATTCAAATTAAACATGAACTTATAACACTTCAATGAATCGTGTCAGTTTTCACTTTGGATCTTATGGGTTCCATTTATTGATATATTTACAGGTAGCTCATTTCGCCCCTACTATTTAATGTGGAAGGGGCAATTTGCCGAAAAAAGTTAGAGGGGCGAAATTTGTGTAGACCGACATTACTTTTTTCATACATATTTCTCCAATAATTTGAACAATGATACTAACATGATTGATTTTAGGATGTATACTTCGCAATGAGTCTGGTACGTTAAGCCTCTGCTACCATTCATTGATCAGCTATAAAATAAAGCTTCTGTTAATACAATTCTCGTAGACTGCAAGCTACTTCTTGTGAGAGCATTAATGGGTCATAATTTTAACAAGTAAGCTAATTTTGCCATGCTTTGAAGCTGTACAATGTGGAATCATATCAAGGCTTTATTATAATTCGGATTCCGTTCCGAGAGAGAATCTGGTCTGAATATATTTAATTTCTTGAAGAAAAATTTGAAGAAAAATTTCAGGCAATTTGGGTGTTCGGATAAATTTGAAGAAAAATTTCAGGAAATTTGGGTGTTCGGATAAATTTGTTTGAAAAGTTTTTGAATGGCATCTTCCAGCGTCAGTCACATACATTTCAGTGCAAATTTTTGTTAGAAAAATAATAATAGTTTTTGAGCGACGGTTTCATCTTTTTTGAAGATAAAAGGTAGTTAACATGCAATGATCGTAAGTAAAATTTTGGAAGTTTGCAAATGACAGCTTGTCATTTTGCTGGAATAAATTGGGCTTGCTTTTATGCACTTAATTGTGCGCGGCTAATCACTCCCTTTTCCAAATTCGTCGATCACTATCACTTCAAACTGAATTGAGGTAGCTAATTGGTTCAAATAATTCCTTACTAGACTCAAATATTTATATATATTAGTTTTTCTGAGGACTATAACTTTGTGGTTAAATAATTAAAGCATAATCGATTATACAGGACAGCTTTGCACGTGTTAAAAAAAATAAAAGCATAATCGATTATACAGGACAGCTTCGCACAACCTGTTCCATCCATTGAGCCTCAGATTAGGGAGGGTTGTTTTTCAGAGAACAAAAAACAGCTGAAAATATGGTTCAAACTTTCCCCCAGACTTCTGCGAAGACTGTAGACAGTGGGATAAAATATTAAGAGAAAAGGGGATTATGAAGGCACACAGGGGAGTGGGTGGTTTTTACCGTTGATTCCCCGTTTTTGAAAAATGTAAATTTTTCACAGCGTGTCAATAAAAAATCCTGATCCAATAGATAATCATTGCCCCTGCAACAAGGAAGGGTATTACAATTGGGTTCTGGACCTTTTTTTCCCGTTAACAACTTTGCTCAAAGTCAACCCCACTTGGAACTCGTTTAAACTTTTGTACTTTTGAACTTCATTATTTTAATTTGTTTTGGTTTTTCTAGTTGTTCCTTCTAGTGTTACAACTTTCGAAGTCCTCTGTGATAGTTGTTGAGTGTCTTGCTGTTCAATCCTATACTTGTTGTATCGCAAATGGTGCGAAGTTCAGCTTCGCTTGTGTAAAACTTATTTTTATCGAACAGGAAATCTAGGCAAACATGCCAATCAAGAAATTTGATTTTAAAAATCTTTAGAGCTTTAAATCCCTCCTTTAACTTCAAGGAGCACTTGTAACTACACTGAAAGCTGCTTAGTACAAGCTTAATCCATGTGGCAATTAAGCCGACAATCTTTGACAGACACCAGTCGAGCCGAAAAATTGTTTTATTTTTTTTTCAATCTGATTGACGTCTTCCCTTATTCCTCCCTGATTCAAGTCCATCCTTTAAGCACAAGCATACTTTAGAAGATCTAGTTTGGTGGAGAAAACATACCCCTAGAAATGTTTCCTCCACGTGCATGAAGGTGGTGGAAACACAAAATATCTCACTCCACAGCAAGTCCATCATGTGTACAGATGAAACGCTTCACTAAATTATCAAACTGTATTTTTGTCAAAAACAAAAACTTGAAAGCGTCAAACTGCATTTGATAAAATTGCCAATAAAAACATACAGAGCTGCAAGAAGTAAACTGTGAATATAAGTGGCAGATTATGTAAGCATAGAAGGAGCTGCACTTTGCACCAACACGCGAAAAAACGGCAAAAGTAGCCCTAAAACAGTGAAAAAAAAACAAAAAACAGAGATATCTAGGGGAAAATTGATTTGGAAAAAAAAGTCAAACAGCAACATATATATATATATATATATATATATATATATGTATATTTGCTTTTTGGCAGGTTTTTTTTTTTCAAATCGATTTTCCACTAGATCTATTTGTTTTTTTTTGCACTTTGTTTTAGGGCTACTTTCGCCGTTTTTTCGCGTGTGGGTGCAAAGTGCAGCTCCGTCTATGGTCTGTGTGTAGATATGCTGCCACTTATATTCACAGTTTACTTCTTGCAGCTCTGTATGTTTTATTAGCGATTTTATCAAAAGCAGTTTGACGCTTATAACGCCGTTTTTGTTTTTTTATTTTTTTTACAAGAATACAGTTTGATAATTTAGTGAAGCATTTCATCTGTACACATGATGGACCTGCTGTGGAATGAGATATTTTTGTTTCCACCACCTTCATGCACGTGGAGGAAACGTTTCGAGGCGTATGCTTTGTCCACCAAACTAGATCTTTTAAAGTATGCTTGTGCTTAAAGGGTGGACTTGAATAAGGGAGGACGTTAATCATATTGAAAAAAAAAAAACTTTTTTTTCGGCTCAACTGGTGTCTGTCAAAGATTGTCGGCTTATTTGCCATACGGATTAAGCTTGTACTAAGCAACTTTCAGTGTAGTTCCAAGTGCTCCTTGATCCTTGAAGTTTTAGGAGGGATTTAAAGCTCTAAAGATTTTTAAAATCAAATTTCTTGATTGGCATGTTTGCCTAGATTTCCTGTTTGATAAGAATAGGTTTTACACAGGCGAAGCTGAGCTTCGCACCATTTGCGATATAACAAGTATAGGATTGAACAGCAAGACTTTCTACAACTATCACAGAGGACTTCGAAAGTTGTAACACTAGAAGGAACAACAAGAAAAACCAAAACAAATTGAAAATGATTTTTTCAAGTTCAAAAGTTAAAAAGTTTAAACGAGTTCCAAATGGGGTTGACTTTGAGCATTCAATTTTTTAAAAAATTATTAGACAGTCTCAGCAATCTAAATAATATCAAAAATTTATAGGAAACAAAATATTAGGGAACTAAGCCGACAGCCAATTAGCTGAAAATCATCAAGAATTGCTCGGCAGTCTTATTGGAAAACATACATGTACTACCCGAATAGTATCCACGATAGCCACATAGGTACTGAAAACAAGGTGGTATAAACATATCGGAAACGAAACCAAGAGCTAAATCGAAAGCCGAAAAATCATTAGCAAAAAGTAAAATCGATGTTTCATAACTATTTATACACCCAATCAATCAAATTGAATGCATGTCATGACAACAGGATGCAAACTAGCATCAGAAAAAAATTAACTTAGTGAGCGTTAGTGTTATGCTACGACAATTTTTTTTTTCTAACCTAAGTCGCAAATATTGACGCCACTTCTGGGGCACCTCTATGGCTTTTCGATTACATGTGCTTCAACATTCCAATAGTAATAATTTAACGCAGTTGATACATTTTAAATTCATCAAATGAACCGAAAAAAAAGCTATATGTTTCAAACAACATAATAACAAAAGCTCGATTTTGGAAATTTTTTAATTGAATATATCTCGCTTTTTTTGAAAAGCATAATTTATACACAAAGTGTTTTTATGCTTTCCATATTATCACATGCATAATTAGTGTGGATGTCTTCAGTATTTTATATTCCTTACTATTACTTGCAAAGTTGTGTATATTAGTATTTGGTGCCACTTATGCTGCATGGCATTGGCAATTTGTTAGCAAATGCAGCTGCTTCATTTGTGACTAGTGTTTGTTGCCGGTTGTTAAGCGTTCGTGGCCGAGAGGGCAGGGATCGAGACTCCAATTTTTGAGGTCGCAGGTTCGAAGCACATACATAGCAAAGTTTTACTAATTCGAGGCTTATTTCTATCTTTTCTTGTTTCACTTTATTTAACTGTTTTTTTTGTTGTGTTCTCGCTTGTGTTTGCATGCCCAGCTTCGCCTCTGTGTAAATGTTAGTGTTATATCGCATGTGGTGCGAAGCTACATTTCGCTTCTGTGTTTTGCCACCTTAATGCCACCTTAGCTTTCTCGTCTTAGCTGGCCACAGCTATCGTTGAAATAATTGATTTGCAAATTGTCATTGTTCGTTGTCTCAAATATTTGCTTTTGTTTTTGAAAAAATAGATATTTCCGCAGATTTCAGTAGGCCATTTCAAAACATTTCATATTTTCCGGAAAAAAAAATCAAATTCATCGTAGCTTAAAGATTACCGTCGATTTTATGAGTGATTCATATTTATCTAATTTTGGTTTCTTTGCACTTAATTTCTCTGGAAGCCTTAATTTTTCGAGGTTTCTTGAAGCAACCCCATAACCCGAAAGTGGCTTTGATATGCTATTACATTCATTGGACTACGAGCTTTCGTTTGTTAACCTGTAATTGTGGCCCAAGTTCTGTACACACCGTAAGTGATGTCAACAAAACAAGTAATCTGAAAGTGTCAGAGAAAATATGTTCGGCGTTTTTAGCCCGACGGGAGTTATTTCCGAAAGTTAGATTTTCAAAGCTCAATATAAACTTAAATTATTATGTCTAATTTGGTAGACACAACCAATTTGAAAGCCTTATCAAATCGGAATACAAACTAAAGGGTTCGACCGTACAACCCCTCCCCCCCCCCCCCCCCCCCCTTAACCAATTTAGGAGAAAAAATGGATTTTTCATAAGCTAACTTTGATTATATCTAAATTAACTAAACTAAATTCGCTTAGGGTGGGGGGGGGGGGATGGATGATTGTATGGTTGATCCAATTAAATCTATAATTATCTGTTTTGGTAGACACAACCGATTGGAAAGTGTTATCATATCGGAATATAAACTAAAGTTATTTTAATCTAAGTTGGTAGAAACAACCGGTTGGAAAGCGTTATCAAATCGGAATATACACTAAAGTTTTATTAATCTAATTAGTTTCCACAGCGTGGAGGCAGAATTTTGTTGCGGCTTAAGCAATCATAAAGTTATCTTGACTTAATGCTGTAATTTGTATTTTAGCAAACCTGTGTTTGTATTTTTCCTTTCTAATTTTTTCGCTTAAAAGGTTAATTTGGATTAAATGGTTTTGGTATATATTATTTTGGAGCAGTCAGCTAACTTTGCGTTGCTTGAAAGAAAAAGTTATTATTTTGTCTTTCACGGGAATTTCAAACCTTTATATTGCAAAAATTTTTTTTCCTGACAACGATTTTTTGTCGGTTAATTTGACATCTACCCAAGCACTGTCGGCTGAATTGCCGCTAGTAATTTTTTTCTCAAGGTTTTTTCAACGCTGGTGATTGTGTTTTTCGAAATGTTTTCCATGAATTGAGCACCATTCGGGACAATTTGTAAATGTAGTTTCGACTTTTTTGTTCAGTTTTTAAAAAATGCTTGTTGGCTGCCGTTCCAGTATATCTCCGCTATCTTCCAATGCTATTTTTGTGCGTTATCGTAAGTTATGCTAAGCTCCTCTTCGCTTCTGTGTGACAGGTTTTATTTTCAATTATGGCATAATAATTTCAACAAGACTGCTCTTATCAGGACGAAGCCCTGAATGTTCCGACTGCCTTTTAAGGTCTCTGGAGCAAAAAAAAAATAAAACAAAAAAATTAAATGAAATAAAATAAATAAAAAAATCAATTATGACAAACAAGCTTCCTTCAAACAATTTGGAACGATTTCTAGGACAGATTAAATATCTGCTGACGCGTTAATAGCGCGAAATATATCGCGAGTTAATTGTCCCAAATTAGCCAAAATGGCAATCTTTAAACCCTTATAACTTTACGAAAAGTAATGACAGCTGAAATATCTTTCAAATTTAAGCTCAGGACAACAATACCTCTTGAATGATATTTTAAAATTCCGTCGAAAATGGCTAGATTTTTTTGTTTTGCTTTTTCTTCATTTTATCCCCACGCACTAAGGGTGTGTTTAGTGCCTCGTTTTGTGATAATAGGATTAAATTGCTCGACTCAATTCAATTTGGAACGCATTAAATTGCTTCTTACGCGTGTCAATTTTACTCACTGGGTAATTTACAAAAAACTTTACAAAAAATAATAGAACTTTACAAAAAATAATAGTAGGTAAAATATCTTTTTACATTTCAACTCAGGAAGTCGATATCTTAGATGGGGTATAATTTTGTTCGTCGAAAACTATTATTTCGATTGGTGAAAATTGACTGCATAAAAAAACCACTCCGAGCATAAATATTTCGTTTTCCTCGAAAGTCGGAACAATAAAAAACACACCAAGCATAGATATTCGGCCCTTTTTTTTTGAAAGTCGGAACAGTTAAGTGCAAAAAGGGAAAATTAATTAGGAATATAATTATCTAAGCTATCGAGACCAACGTTTGGCCTAATAAGTCGAAGATGGCACATTTCGCCTCTCATTTTTACAGAATTTAGTGTGTAAGATATTAGGGGCGAATTGTGTGTGGGAGAATTGAGCCACTAAACTTGAAAGGGCCAAAGTGTGTGTAGACCGAACAATTGTCACCGTCCACATTGCATTCAGCAAATTGTTGAATCAAAGTCTTCACTAAGGATGGCTTTGAGTAGCGAGCGAGTTTCACCTCGAAGTCCGATACGCACCCTATTTGTCTACAAAAGGAGCGATACAGTGTGCTTGATTAACTCAACTCATATTTGTAGTATATCTATTATATTTTTAAATGCGAGCTTCACTATCTCGCCATGTTTGAGTATTTTCAACGTATTTTTTTTGCCTGTTACGAAAGAATTTTTTCACGTTTAAGCTATATCGTACATTGCAATGTTTAAGAATTTTTTTTTCGATTTTCCAGTTTGATATAAAGGATTGTTTCATCAGTATTGACATTAGCAATCCAATGATGGGATGCTTTATGGATTCCCCAGGGATTGCGAATCTTTGCTTCGTGTTAGTCGGAAACGTTTATAATCATTGAGAGTGTCAGACCATATTAACCGGAAAAGAAGCGATCGTAAAAATATATTATGGAGGTGAATTTTCCTGCTGTGTTAATTTTATGTTCAAAATGAAACCTTCGTTTTTCCATGTTTAGAGTTTCTCAAGCTGGAGCTAAACCTGTGGTCTGGGAGTCCTTCCCCGTGGATTACAAAGCATCTATCGTGAATCTACAACAGTGCGTTTCATTCTCGACGCCTGCCAGTGGAGCTGCAGTGAAAGTGCGACTGAACTACACGACTGAAACAGAGTTCGGAATCAGAGATCGATCTGCTCTGTATTACGCCAACTTTGCTAATCCGAACATGCCTTTTACCGGTGAGGGCGCTTTTCCGTTATAACCCCCCATTTCTCAATCACTCATATTAGATATATTAAGTAAGCTATCATATTCATGTGGACAATTCAAAGAAATGGGAAGAGTTCCACAAAAAGTAATATAAAATCTATATAAAATCTAAACTTATTTATCATTGTTAATGGTAAATATAAACAAAACTCATAAAATCAGGCTCCAGAAATAATAAGGGAACAGCTAACAATTCCAACTGACCTGCAAAACGCTGCGAAATTGAAGATCTTCAACAGTAATGAAAAATACTTTCAAAAAATACTGAAAAAAAATGGAAGTATCAAAAATGTTAGAAAAATCTAATTTCACAAAAGCAGTCGAGAATCTCAATCACAGTAGTGATTGTGTTGTTATTGATTACCGAGCTGCCACTAAATTTAAAATACGTAGGTAGACGCTCAAAAAAAATATATACGAACTTGTTGTCATTAAAAAATGTTGAGCGATTTCAAAAATAAAAAATCAATTTTCGCCAATATGCTCAATATGGTGAAAATGCAAATAAAACTACTTCTTAGTTTATCTGAGGTAGTACTTATTTTTTTTTATTATATCCTAAGAAAATTTTTTGTTTTATTAGGATATGTCCCAATTTTTGTCGGCTGATATTCCGTTTTTTTTTTATAATGAAATTTATTTTATCTGTTAAGCTTTTCAAGCAATTTCTTTCCAAGCTTAGAATTTTTCACCCATTTTTTGGAGTTTTTCATACTCTCGAAAACTGCCCACCCAAATTTTAGATTTTCCGTTCAATTGAAAGCACGAGGTGTGGGAATCTCCCTTGCATAAGCGGCTACGACAAGTTTTTCGAAAAGTTATGATACTCAGAAAGTTTTTTTTTCGGAGAGATTTTGGGTTCATGCGAAGACCATGTTGTGCGAAATTCCTCTGCATATGCGGCTACGCCCATTTTTTGCACACAAAGTTATGGCTCCTACAAAAGTCAAATTTTGGATTTTTTTTGATAGTTTTTCGAAATTTCAGTTTCTTATAACTACTCTCTCATACCGCAAATTTGGGTTCAATAAAAAAATGGTGAGAAACCCCGCAGAAGTGGATACGCCCTAAAGTTTTCAGAAATAAAAATATGGTCTTCGGAGAATTCAAGTTATTGAATTTTTGACCGCTTTTTGGAAACTTTGTCTTTTCTCGAAACCTACCCTGCCAACTCTCAGCTTATTGGTTTAACCGAAAAAGGAAAAGACTCTCGGCGTCTTTGCTGCATAAACTGGTACGCTTGTTTTTGTAGAAAAAAAGCTATAACATTTTGGAAAAACAAACATGATGATTTTCGTGATCGTTTTTCGGAATCTTAGACTTCTTAAAAGTCAATAAAAAACTACCCTACCAAATATGAGATTAAAGATTAAATCGAATGAACTGGCTGTGAAAATTTTTTCCTGCAGAAACGTCGACTCCTTAAGTTTTGTAAGAATTAAAAAACGCCCACGTTTTGAAGTTTTTGCCTTTTATTCAAAAATGTTTGCAAATTTTTTTTACTCCCAGACAAATTTGAGATTTAGAATTCAATCGCAAAAAGGTTATGAAAATATATTCTAAAAATATCAACTATGTATCGCCAGCTTGACTTGTTCTGTTACTTTTGTTTCAAGCTTATTCGAGAGGGATGGGTCCGAGTGTTTTCGCCTTTTTCGAGAGCGGGATGGGTCCGAAAAAATTTGATTTTAAAAACTTTCTACTTTTTATGACTAGTTTAGTTGGCGAAATGAGGGTCGACTGAACTTTTTTCGCCTTCTTAGTTAACGCTCGTTCATTGATCTTCAATGTTTTTAAGGTTGTTTGTGAACATCATCTGAGCCAAAGATGTGGAATTTTAGTTGATAGTTTTTTCGATAATTTTTCTCAGCTTATTTTCGAAAATATCCTTTTTTTTCTGTCAACATCTTGTAATGCAGTTTTTTTTGTATCGCAAGTATTGCGAAGCTCCGCTATGCCCTGTTGTGGTACTTTTTAACATCGGCGATTGTCTTTTTGGGTGTACTATTGTCAACAAACATCATTCCAGACAAAATGTCTTTATTTTTGTGACTTGTTTTTTTTTCGTTTAAACAAAATTTTGACTCGGTGGCTTTGATTTCATTTTCTGGCTGCTGACTTGCCGTTCATTTTTTCTGCGGTATTGCAAATAATGCTCAGCTCCGCTTTGCTACTCAAAGACAATTCTGTCAAAGACAATTCAGCAAAAAGATGCAGACAATTGAGTCGCTGACAAATCAGTCAGTTTTTGAACATGCTAGATTCGAAAAAAAAAAATCGTAATTGGAGTTTTTTCTTGGTTTAACGTCGCCGGTGGACGCGCGTCGTCGCTTCGCGGCAATAACTGGTCCGGAATTTTGAATAGACCCCTACCGTCTGCATGCAAGCTTGCAACACGGCGCGACTGCACCGGTTACTATTAAATATTTAAAAAATAAGTTCTAATTTTTGTTGTAATTTGTCATTATTCGGCCCTAGAATTCATATTGGCCGAATCGTCTGTGCTTGAAATGTGTATAGATTCGGCTGAATTGTCTATGGCCGAGTTGTCTGGACGCGGCAGCTTTGCCTCTGTGTCAATTGTCTGCTTAAGTTTGATGTGTATTGGGATTGAGAGAGCAGTTATGTTGTTTCAGTTCAATACCTGATGAAAGATTCGCAAATATCAGTAGTCGACAACAACCTGGTCATTACAGTGAAGGCTTATGACAACCTTCCAGTTCATTACAATCCCAATTGGCAACTATGCTACTGCATCATATCATCACAACATTCAAACCACGTTGGTATTATTTCACCAATTAAGTAATGTGTCTGCAATGTTTTGAAGCTTTTTTAAATCTAAAGAAGTGAGACTGTGTGTTCTTTATAGCTGATTGCTAACACTAATTTAAGAAATAACCCAAAAAAGAAAACAGATCTTTAAGTTAAAATGTAAATGAAAGTTTATCGCACAATTCATTACTTAGCATAATAAAACTACTTCCTGTGAAATCGGGGATGATTAGGCACTTTTATAGTGCGAAGTGCCAGTAAGCTTCACTTATATTTTAGCCAATAGAACTGGTTTTTTATTGAGTTAATTCTTAAACTAGTTTCGAAAATCAGCCATAAAGAATTCACCTTTTTGCAAATGAGAACCAACAAAACAACAACAACAAAAAAATCTTTTCTTGCGAATTGGAAGTTTTATAAATTTTTGCTTAACGGAAAAAACTGAGATGCATCTTCGATCATAAGAAGCAAGTTATTCTATTTTTTGTCTTCTAATTTGATAATTCGAACAAAACGAGCCTCGAAATGGAGAGAAGCTAGATTCCTGCAAAAAACGATGGTTTAAATACAGCTGCAAATATCAAATCTTTTTAGTGCCAGATTAAAGATTTGGGGTCGAGCAGCCCCGATATAATGATTAACGATACTCACACCAAACTGCCGGCTCGTGATTCCTTTGAAGTGTGTGTTGCCCTTGCTGCCAAGTACCCGGGAACGTTCGGCTACAACCGAAGCTGCGAGAAGTTTGATCTGCAAGAAGGGTCACTTATATCATGTTAGTATTTTGTCGTTCTGGGTGAGAAATTTGAATTCATAACTCTTCGCTTGCATTAAGAAAACATTAATTGTCTTTGCATTATCTAGGTTGTTGTAGCCAAGTTAATTTGATGAGCACAATATTTTGAGCTAACATAGCAGGCGAAAAAATGTGTGTATTTCATGTTCTAGGGACTACAGTTGCTGTGCTAGTTATAGTGCTAGTTATAGCGTTAATCTTAGTGGTGATTTCTTTCGCCTTCTTTCGCTACCGAAGACTATCCAATGGCAGCCATCTTGATCAGCAGTCATCGACACAAAAAATTCCTACGGACGATGAAGAAATTTCAATTGGAGATAAGCAAGACAACCATTACGCGCAATTGAACTACGAAGGTGTATACTGTTATGATTACGATTCCATATCTCCAGATATTCCACAACGTCAGGTAAAACAATTAATATCAAATGTTTCTAAATGCCAATGAACGAAAAGAAGATGGGGCAGAAAAACCTGACTGAATTTGTATCAAAAATAGATTTTATTTTTTCCCAGCGTTTTCTTTTTGAAATAGGTTATTTTTATCAAGAAAATAGCGATCATAAAAAATTCTCGAAATTCAACGAGCCTAAAGGCGAATGGTTGTCATGTTAATAACAAGGTGTTATTAACAGACCTATATTTAACATGTTATTAACACAATGTTTTTAGTAATTCGAGCTTTCAATTCAAATGCAGTCGTTTTTTCATATTTCATCGGAAAAATGGGTCGACTAGGCCTCTACTATTTCCTCCAGAGCTAGATTAGAATGGTGTTCCTCAATTCTCGGAGTCACCTATGGAAAACTTCGAAGTCATTTGGGCGCCCAGAAGGCTGGAAAGCTGGTTTTTCTCTTTAAACAACTCACTGAGTGATTTTGAAACTCAATTTTGTTTTTAAAGTGTTTTTTTTTTCATATAATTAACATGTTAAAAACGTTTTAGTTAACAATATGACAGCCCTGTAAAGGTGATATGTTTTTTTTCTGTAAAGGAATCATTTTTGGTGAATGTTTTTTTTTCCAGTTTTTCTCGCTCACGGTTTGTTTTTTGTTCCGACAACTTTAAGTAAATTGCGCTTTTTACAACGCGTTTTGTCTAACTGAAAGAAGTTCTCATGAAGATCAAAGTCAAACGTAGTATTATGTTAAACACATATCAGACGTGATAAGGGTTTCAAAAAAGATCAAAATTGTCTCATTTTTGAGAATAACTGGTCGGAATTTTTCCATTTTTCAGACAAATTGACGCAAAATTTACGAATAATAAGACTAAAGAACGAACTCTGAATTTAGCTCTTCTGCAGTTTTTGCATAAAATCATAAGCAGTATTTCTCATTTCTGCAGCCTCATTTCTACAACTAAAAACGACAAAAAATTTGGCTGAAAAAAAACTTTCTTCTCCGATTGTCTGCAATAGTTTGTCTTGAAATTTCTCAACTTCAGTTTTTTTAGTCGGAACATTTTGTGCGTTTTTGGCATTAACCGATTGTTGTTGTTTTAATTTTAGACCCTTGAAAACAAACCACTGCTTGATTCAGTCAGCTCTACAGATTCGGCCATTGGTCAAGATCTCTCTTCCGCCCAGACTGACAGGGACGGAGCTCCTATGTACCAGGACTCAACAACTGGGAATTCAAGTGGTCCATCAGAAATCGGAAGACGCGATAGCGATAACAACAGGGCGTACAAAGAGAATAGTGGTAGTGATTCGGGAGACACGAGTAACTATGGCTCCCAAACGTCAAGTAGTTTCTCAAATACATCTGAAGAAGATGCTAATTCAAATGGTGGGGATGCTCTGAATCAGGCGTATAATGTACCAGGGTTTAATCGAAATCTAACGGAACAAAGTGAAGTCGAACCACTGAGCGAAGAAGGTTCAATTGAGGTTGGTTTTTTGCTCTCATTGTTTTTATAAACCGCAAATGTGGGAGTAATGTTTTCAAATAAGTTTTTTTTAAAAGTTTTTAATACGAATCAGCTAGTTATATTGAAAAATGGTTTGTTTTTCATAAACTGCAGAATTTAATTCACATTGAAAAAGTTAATAAAGCATCTGATTGCATGCATTATCAAACTATTATTGCTGTTGGTGTTCCATAGTTTGGAATTTGGACAGGTTCATTTCTATGACTCGTGTAGAACAGTTTGATGAAGTTTCGAACTGTAGTTTGTTTTTGATTACTCATGGATGAGGTCATTTTAGTTTGATATTTATTGTTTTGAATTTTATAAAGTGCTATTGCATTTTCTAATTTGCGATTGCAACTTACCGAGGTTTGAAAACTTTCAACCAGAAAGAGGTTTTCATTGTGGAGGGATTGAAAATTATCAGTGGTGTCACTTAACTTTGGATCAATTCTGATAATTTTTGCGCTAAAATACATTTTTTTATTCGGAGCTCTGAAAAACGGTATGTTTTTCTCAAATTTTGGTAGAAGTTTAATTGTAAAAAAATTTCTGTGGAGTCTTTAGACTCCCTAAAATTTGTTTTCGATGGTTGGATATTTTAGGGGGTTGAGGGTCTATGAAGAAGTGTGTTTGTGTTGCGCCCTGGGGGGGGGGGGGGGGGTGGTGCTGACAATCATGTAGTGCAGAGGAACTTCAGATTAATGTAACTTCAGCAGAGTAATGTTTTTAGGTAACTTCAGCGACAGATAGTAGGAATAAAACAGTGGACCTTTACTCGTCGAATAAGATGTAATGAGACGAAATTGTGTGATGAGTGTCATATTGAAAATGATGTTGAAGATACTCGTGTGGATCCTTTGACGTTTCATTGAAATTTAATAATTGAAGCGCGCCTAATTTTGTACAAAACTGAAACTGGTATTATTACTAATTTTCAAAGGTCAATGAACGTAGTTTAGACACCTAAATAGATCTAAATTTTTTGTCTTCTTTTTTTCAGGAAAAATTTTAAAATTTGATCACACTCATTTTCGAAGTTCAGCTCATTTCTTTTGTTAAAAAAAAGGCAAACTCGGCTATCGAGCTGCAAATGTGTAAAGGTTAAGAAAAACGTGATTGACTTCTAGTTTTCAAGTGGATTTCAATTAGAGGAATAAGCGGAGTTTTCTCGAAATAGATTGATTTCATCAAAAATATGTCGATCATAAATTGTTTGAAATTCAAAGAGCTTTACGGGAACATATTTTTTCTTTGAAGTTCGAATTTAAAAGATTTTTTTAATTAGTCAGATTTGTATGTGTTTTCTTGCAGCCATTTACACTTTTCCAACTGTCTGTTGGCTATGTTTTATATTTTCTATATTGAGTCAGAGGTGTGATTAATTTAATTTGATCATATTTAACTTATTTCTTTTTTTTTAATTTGGTATTTTCATTCAATTTTCATAGCAGAACTTATTTAAATTGTTTTGATTGTTTGAGAAATTAAACGATATTTTCAAAATTGAGACAAGTTTGAGTGAATTCTAATTGTTGACAAATATTTCAGAGATGGCATGAACAATATGAATAGCGATGTTGATACTTTCATGCACAATTTCTGTAAAAGTTGTAAAACTGAAATAGAAGAACCAAATTTGCAATTCAGGTGCTTGACGTGTCCGGATGAAAGCGAAAATCACGGAGCGACAAATTGTGCAGTTGTGTTTTGCAACTTCTGCATCATTCCTCATACAAGGAAAAATCATATAGTAACGGACAACAAAGGCAACTTTGCGATCGTTTGTGAAAAACATAAACTGCCATTTGAAAATTTCTGCGTTGAATGTTGCGAAACCCTATGTAACAGATGTATCAAAGAACATTTGAGCCAAAAACATGAAATTGTGTCGTTGGAAGAAAAAGCATTGGAGGTTAAACAGTCTGTGCACCAAGAGTTGGGAAAATTAGACGATTGCTATAAACCAGTTTCCCTGGCTTCGGATAAAGTTAAGCAACAATGTTCGAAATTTGACGAGTTTCGAGTATCTTATGAACCCGATGCACTTTCTTTAAATTTGCAAAAAAACTATCAGCGAAATAGTAAAAAAACTGTGTCATCAGTTCCGAAAATCAATCTGGGTCGCTTGAAAAGTTATCGAAAGTTTTGGTAGAGTCGAGCGAAACTTTGAACTCACAAATGAAAAATTTGGAGTCTGAGCAAACAGAGCTAAGGACCTTATTAAGCGATTCAGATGCAACTTTAGTTGAAAAGGTTTTGGTGCAAAAGTCGACTGATCTAATTGGAAAAGTTCGCGAAAACGGAGAAGATACTATGCCTATGATTTATTCTGATCTTGCTAAGCTGCAGAAGGAATTGGTATGCGAGGAAAATGTTTTAAAACATAAAATCAAAGGCGTCTTGGATGAGTATTTGAGCAATTTAGAAGGGTTGACTAAAAAAACTTTGAATTTATACAGGCAGCCTATGGTCTACCGAGAAATGAACAATGCTCAGGTCTGCATGGCAAAGTCAAGGAACTTGTTTTGTGTCGCTTCTTCTACGAACAGGGGAGTCGGTGCCTTTTTAGATATGTACGACATAAATTCTGAAGAAATATCCCAGGTACGAATACCGGCATTTGAAGATTGTTTCCAGGTCTTTTCAGGTTTCGATGAAATTTTCATAAGAAGTGATAAGGATTTATTTACTGCTGTAGCAAGCCCGAGCCATTTGAGAGAAATAAACACAGATAATTCGGAAGATAATTTTCTGACTTTTGCAAAACATGATGAAACAACACTAGTTTACACAGAATCGTGGCTGTGCGAGGTGCTGAAGAATCTTTTAAAACGACCATTATATATTAAGAAACCCTTCATCAATACAACCATTTCTGACTCTCAATTCTTCTTCTGTGTAATCGAAAAACAAAACAGCATCATTTGTGGTCATATCATCAGGAAGTCTCGGAAGGTCAAGTCAAGTTCCCTTCCACCATTTCAACTAGCGAAAATTGATTTGGCAGCTATTGAAAAGACTTCGGATGGCTTAGTTGCCGTTGTGTGTTGTTTGGATACTTGTTCATTCGAATGGGTTAAACTTGACGATAATATGAACGCTACTGGACCTAGAATGCAGAAACAATTCGACATCAAAGCTAAAGTAAATGAAGTCATGTTCTTCAACTCTGATTGCTATTTGAAAGTGTCAACGGGAACTATTCTCAAGTATGCCTCATTTTTCGGAGGAAAATAAAATCCGAAACTGAAATTGGCAGAAAACATTTAGATTAGAACTCATCTTTCCCCTAAATCATATCTTTATCGGTTGAGAAGTAAATTAAAATTTATTTTCTTTCGAGTGTTTTAGTGTGAATAATTGACTAGCAAATTTCCTTTTTTTGTAGTTCCTTGTATGGTTTTTGCATCAGAAAGTAGTTATAAGACATATCTTTCCCTCTGTTGAACACTAAATTTAACAAAGAAAGAAAGAATTTATTTCTCCATTCTTTTTTGCATCAGAGAATAGTTATAAGACATATCTTTCCCTCTGTTGATCAATAAATTAAAGAAAGAAAGCATTTATTTCTCAATAATAGCATAATTCAGATACAACAGTTATTTTAAACATTTTTTACGCAACTCGAATTAATTGTTGTACAAAATACCAAAATGGAGTGGATATACTGAAGGTAATCGAGAGTCTACTCGAACACAGATTGATGACAAATTTAAATACAATTAGAAAAAAAACGGAAAATATATTTATTGAGATAATTATGTGAAATCATTTCACAAGAGTCAAACTCTGTTTGGTCTTCATTGTTTTCAATCCCTTACAATATAACCAGTAATAATAAATAATAATAAAGTTTCCAAAAAAAAGCTGAAAAAGAACGAATTACAATTTGCAGTACATACTTTTTAAGACATACTTTACAGTACTAATTGCGCGAGTGTCGAAAGCTAGATGCTGGAATGTGGGATCTTTTTTCTCGGAATTTTTTTGAGATTGTACTTGAAACTTGGTATTTTCATTCAATTTTCATAGCAAAACTTATTTAAATTGTTTTGATTGTTTGAGGAATTAAACGATATTGTGAAAATTGAGACACGTTTGAGTGAATCCTAATTGTTGACAAAAATTTCAGAGATGGCATGACCAATATGAATAGCGATGTTGATACTTTCATGCACAATGTCTGTAAAAGTTGTGAAACTGAAATAGAAGAACCAAATTTGCAATTCAGGTGCTTGACGTGTCCGGATGAAAGCGAAAATCATGGAGCGACAAATTGTGTAGTTGTGTTTTGCAACTTCTGCATCATTCCTCATACAAGGAAAAATCATATAGTAACGGACAACAAAGGCAACTTTGCGATCGTTTGTGAAAAACATAAACTGCCATTTGAAAATTTCTGCGTTGAATGTTGCGAAACCCTATGTAACAGATGTATCAAAGAACATTTGAGCCAAAAACATGAAATTGTTTCTTTGGAAGAAAAAGCATTGGAGGTTAAACAGTCTGTGCACCTAGAGTTGGGAAAATTAGACGAGTGCTATAAACCAGTTTCCCTGGCTTCGGATAAAGTTAAGCAACAATGCTCGAAGTTTGACGAGTTTCGAGTATCTTATGAACCCGATGTACTTTCTTTGATTTTGCAAAAAACTATCAGCGAAATAGTAAAAAACTGTGTCATCAGTTCCGAAAATCAATCTGGGTCGCTTGAAAAGTTATCGAAAGTTTTGGTAGAGTCGAGCGAAACTTTGAACTCACAAATGAAAAATTTGGAGTCTGAGCAAACAGAGCTAAGGACCTTATTAGGCGATTCAGATGCAACTTTGGTTGAAAAGGTTTTGGTGCAAAAGTCGACTGATCTTATTGGAAAAGTTCGAGAAAACGGAGAAGATACTATGCCTAAGATTTTTTCTGATCTGGTTAAGCTGCAAAAGGAATTGGTATGCGAGGAAAATGTTTTAAAACATAAAATCAAAGGGGTCTTGGATGAGTATTTGAGCAATTTAGAAGGGTTGACTAAAAAAACTTTGAATTTATACAGACAGCCTATGGTCTACCGAGAAATGAACAATGCTCAGGTCTGCATGGCAAAGTCAAGGAACTTGTTTTGTGTCGCTTCTTTTACGAACAGGGGAAGCGGCGCCATCTTAGATATGTACGGCATAAATTCTGAAGAAATACCCCCGGTACGAATACCGGCATTTGAAGATTGTTTCCAGGTCTTTTCAGGCTTCGATGAAATTTTCATTAGACGTGATAAGAATTTATTTACTGCTGTAGCAAGCCCGAACCTTTTGCGAAAAATAAACACAGATAATTTGGGAGATAACATTCTGACTTTTGCAAAAAATGATGAAAAAACAAGAGTTTACACAGAATTGTGTCTGTTCGAGGTGCTGAAGAATCTTTTAAAACGACCACTATATATACAGAAACCCTTCATCAATACATCCATTTCTGACTCTCAATTCTTCTTCTGTGTCATCGAAAAACAAAACAGCATCATTTGTGGTCATATCAACAGGAAGTCTCAGAAGGTCAAGTCAAGTTTCCCTCCACCATTTCAACTAGCGAAAATTGATTTGGCAGCTATTGAAAAGACTTCGGATGGCTTAGTTGCCGTTGTGTGTTGTTTGGATACTTGTTCATTCGAATGGGTTAAACTTGACGATAATATGAACGCTACTGGACCTAGAATGCAGAAACAATTCGACATCAAAGCTAAAGTAAATGAAGTCATGTTCTTCAACTCTGATTGCTATTTGAAAGTGTCAACGGGAACTATTCTCAAGTATGCCTCATTTTTCGGAGGAAAATAAAATCCGAAAGTGAAATCGGCAGAAAACATTTAGATTAGAACTCATCTTTCCCCTAAATCATATCTTTCTCTCGGTTGAGAAGTAAATTGAAGTTTATTTTCTTTAGTGTGTTTTAGTGTAAATAATTGAATAACAACATTCTTTTTTGTACTTCTTTGTATAGTTTTTTCATCAGAAAATATTTAGACATCTGTTGAACAATAAGTTGAATTTTGCAGTACATACTTGAGAAGACATACTTCGCAGTACTGATTGCGCGGGAGTCGAAAGATAGATGTCGGAATATGAGACTTTTTTGCTCGGAAAATACGTTTTTTTTCAGATATTAAAAATTATCAGGAGAGTCCAGCTAAGTCTAAAATCATGCAGAAATCGAGCAAAAAATGGTCTTGAACGTTTCAATTGGCAATTAGTTTCGAGCAGAAAATTGTCTTGAACATTTTGATTGCCATTCAAGTAGCTTAAAACACGGATTTTTTTGCTACTTTGGATACTTATGCTTTTTTCGCTTAAATGTAATTACACTAGCCAGCTTGCGAAGTTTATTAGTACGAACCTTTTTTTTCCATCCTAAGTCGCAAATATTGGTGCCAATTTTGCGGCACCTTAACAGATTTTTCATAGCATGTACTAGGACATTCGATTAGTAATAATTTAACACAATTGCTGTATTTCTCATTGTTCAAATGAACCGATAAAAGCTAATTGCTGAAAAGTATTAGTACCAAAATAAAAACTCGATATCAGAAATTTTCTAACTCGATATAATTCGCAATATTTTTGAAATGCTTAACTTATAGATAACTTGGCTTCATGCTTTCCAATCTATTATATGCAATTTTAGCGTGCATGCTTTCAGTTTGTTATATTCCAATTTATCACAAGAAAAATGTGTCTATTTGCATTTTGTGCCAACTTTGCTGCTTCGGAAAGGCCATCTATTAGCCTGTGTAGCTGCCTATTCGTGACTAGTGTTTGTCGATTGTTAGGCGTTTGTGGCCGTGCCGGCAAGGTGTGAGACTCCAATTATTGAGGTCGCAGTTTCGAAGCCGATACGTAGCTAAATTTTACTAATTCGGGACTTGCTTCATTTTTTTTCTGATTTAAATTGATAAAGCTGCTTTTTGTCGTGTTGTCGCAAGTAATTGCGAAACTCAGCTTCGCCTCTGTGTTAAATTTTGGTGCCCTTCCTTCTGACACCTCTACTTTGAAAGCGTAGAGGTGTCAATATTCTAGGTGGGAAGAGGTTTCTAGATATTAATTAAATCGAAGCAGTAGAATTGTGTTGCGGGAGTGCCAAGGTCGTGTGCGATGACCAAACTAGCATGTCCGTTTGCTTAAAAAATTTTCAAATTAAATTTAGAGTTATGAAATTAGTGAGTACTCTTATATAGGTCTTGCTGATTAAGTTCAGTGCATTTCTATTTTTAAAAAAGGAAAACAAACTCCACTATCTAACAGCAAAATTGTAAAGGTCACGAAAAATGTGATCGAATTCTAATTTCGAAAATGGAAATTAATTATCAGAATTCCCAGCGAAATATAAGTTTCACCTATTGGTTCAACTTTCTCAAATTGGGTTAATTTTAGCAAAAAGTGTCCATCATAAATTGTTGTAGAAATTCAAAGAGCTTTAAGGCCATCTATTTCTTTGAAAGTCAAATTTGAATATTTTTGAAAAAAAAAAACAAGTCGGTTTTTTTTCAGGTTCATTGCTCTTTTCCAGCCGTTAGTTGGCTAAGTTTTGTTAACGAAATCAACAGTGCAGTGCATCGATTGAAAATATTCTAACTTAAGTTGATGGCTCGAACTGGTTCTCAAAGTTTGAGTTAGTGAAGTCAGTTATTCAAGCAATGGCAACTTGATCAATTCGAGATTTTGCGTAGCTTGCAATGGTTTGAAAAACAAGCCTTTTTAAGCAACCTATCACGGCCTGAAACAAAACCGTTTCATTTTGATTCGATGGCTCGAATTATTTCGCAAAAAAGGTTAAGCAAGCTGAGCAAAGTTCGTATTTCAAATTTTCATGCAAGTGATGCCAATTTTCATGCAAATGGGCAGTTATTTACAAATTAAAATGAAGCAAGTTACTCCAAATGATGAAAGTTTGTTTTGAACGAGTTTGTTCTAAAGAGTTAAAACTTTTTCGTAGTAAACTTTTCAAGCGAGTAAACCTTGAAACATGTCACTTTGTTTGGACTGACAAGTTGTTCCGCGGGCAAAAAAAAATTTTGAGAAAGATCTTCAAGCGATAGAAATTTGATACATTTCAAATTGTTTTGATAGCTTTCTTTGGTTCGCAAAGTGTTAAAGATGAAAATTTGAACCAGTTCAGTTTATTTGACTTGAATGGATTGGCTAAAAGTTAATTTATGTCGCAATCTGTTCAAGATATGAAAATTTGGAAAAAATTAGTTTGTTTTGATATCTTGACTCGATTGATTAAAAGTAAGTAGGTTTGTTAAGCAAGCTGCAAGCGGTTAAACGTCGAAACAATTCAGTTTGTTATGAAGGCTCGAATCGGACGGCTTCGAAGCAAGCTATCATGCCCTGAATTTTGTTTCAATTGGTTAAATTATTGCGTAAATATTAAGTTTTTGAAGCAAGATACTCAATCGATTAAAGTTTGACACTTAACATGTTGTTTGGATGACTTGAAATGATTCGCAAAACGTTATTCAGTGTGACAAGCCATTCAAGAGATAGAAACATTTTAAGTTGCTTTGATGGCCTGATTGGGTAAATGGAAAGTTTTTATAGCAAGCTATCTTTGAGTGTTAAGTTGCAAAACATTTAGGTTTTGGATTGAAAAAAGTTGTAGATTTATCATACTTTTCGCGTAAACATGGTCCCAACAGACTTTCGCGCTAACCCTTGACCCCTAAAAAATCGCTTAGCCATTGCCTCCATAGAGTGTTTGGCGTTACGCTTAAATAAAACAAATTTTATCTGCCGAACTTGAAAAAAAAAACAATTTTACATTAGAAGTTAATCATTTTTGCGCCACGTGCACAATCGCTATAAGAGAATTTGTTTTCTTTGGCAACCAATTTCGAATCGATATTTTAAAAATCAGAATTCGAAAATTGACAGGAGTTTCTGGAGGTACCACAAAAGCAATCATAACAATCATGAACACTTTTAGATGCGACCGAGAGTCAAGAAAAAGAACAACAAACATCGCCTACAGGCGTGACAGTTTTCAAGTAATTTTCAAAGTTCTGTTTAAGAAAAACTTAGATCTCCTTGACTCTCTTTGAACTTTTTTATGGCTGACTTTATTAAAAAAAAACATAGCTACTGTTTCATTCCACTGGTAAACCCAAAAATTGCACGTTTGAAAGAATTCGAAATCAATACCGCGAAGACAGAAAAGAAACAGAATACAAAAATGAAACATCAAAAATAGAAGGGTGAGCTTAAAAATTCCTTGATAAAACCAAGTAAGTGAGTGTTTTTACTTCGTTCAATTACTCAAAAGCGTTGCTGAAAAATATCGTCAAAATAAGGTCAATGTTTCGGGCATGGAATGTATGTGCATTAATTAAAGGAAATTTAATGATGATATCCAAGCCCAACCGAGTTGGTGAACATCACTATCATATATGTTGTCTCAAAACTGTAAGTCACACGAGTTGAAAACACAAAAACTCAGCCAAATAGAATCTTTTATTTAAGCGTAACGCCAAACGCTCTGTTGGGATTGTTTTCTCAATTGGGATTGTTTTTTTTTAATAAAGTCAGTCATAAAAAAGTTCAAAGAGAGGCAAGGAGATCTATATTTTTCTTAAACAGAACTTTGAAAATTACTTGAAAACTGTCACGCCTGTAGGCGATGTTTGTTGCTCTTTTTCTTGACTCTCGGGCGCATCTAAAAGTGTTTATTATTGTTATGATTGCTTTTGTGGTACCTCCAGAAACTCCGGTCAATTTTCGAATTCTGTTTTTCTAAATATCGATTCGAAATCGGTTGCCAAAGAAAACAAATTCTCTTATAGCGATTGTGCACGTGGCGCAAAAATGATTAGCTTCTAATGTAAAATTGTTTTTTTTTCAAGTTCGGCAGATAAAATTTGTTCAAACTGAAGTTAAATTTATTCGTGCTCTTCCACCCTCCACCATTTCAAACACGATCAAAAATTATTCATTTAGAATGGCATAAATAATCAGCCTTCGTATTTTCATAAGTTTTCTTATGATCGCAAAATATGAAAAAAGACAAAAGAAATTTTGTTTTCCAAATCATTTCAATGTGAGAAATTGAAACAAAAAAAACTGCTAAGTTAAATACAAAATAATAGTAAAATTTTTCAGGTGGTGGTTGAATTTAAGTTTAAAAATTGGATTCTCATTTTTAGATGTCACATAGGAATATACAAAAAAAAATTTATTGATCTATTTTACTCAAATTGAGTTAATTTTTTTTACCCTGGTGGTGCGCAAGATTTTTGCAATCGAGTACCTTATTGAAACATTATACGGTTGGTTTTTTTGATCAATGAATTGTGAGGTAAATTTTTTCCAGGAACCGTTTGTTTTTTTTTATATTTAACACAATCACAAGAGTTAGTTCAAAGGGGCTGTTAAATTCGTTTACCCTGGTTGTTTCCAAATAGGTGTAGTACCATTACCTATTTAGAAAATTTTTCGTTGTCATATGACAATAATTTAAAACGTTTGGACTAAAAACTCTCTGGTACCTGGAAATTATAGCAAACTTAGTAAAAAAAAGAGAATGTTAAATATCACAAACAGAACTGATAGCTTCGCTCTTCTAAATCTTGAACGGAGCGGGACATCATTTGAGGGGGCTATTCTCATGCAAGAAGGACCGAATCGGCGGAAAAACTCGTGAGCGAAGGACCGACAACAAAACTAGCTGAAAGTCAATTTTTTAAAAAGAAGCAATTGCCATTCAATTAAAATGAATTAAATGAAGCAATATTTTGCTTCTCTCAGAACGAAACCCTTGGAATATAAAATTTGTTCCATTTCGGCGGCGAACAGTGACAATTTGAAAAATTTTGCATATTTATGCCGTTCTTATAGTCGATCAATATCAATACTCAGTCCCTGGAAACGTTACTTTCTTTCCCAAATTTAGGCTACTGAAATCTGATCGGCGCATTCGGTCCTTCGCGTATTAGGGATTCCACCATCATTTGACAACAAGGTAAGTGTGACATTATTTGAAGAGCAGTAATGGTTGCATGTTGTCCTTGTGGATAATTTCTCAATATAAAGCAAGTTTCAAGTTACTTTAAGACATCGGAAAATAATTGAGCAGCTCAAAAAAACAATGCACTGACTTGTAATAAACTTGCGGGAAATCCTTAAACTTATAAGCTTCAGTTCAAGACAATGCAGTGCAGCTTTGGTTAATAGCGTGTCGAATAGTATCGGAGTTAGGATAGTCGAATAATCGAAACAATTCGCTGAAAAAATGAAACCACGGAAAAACAAATATATCATGGTGCAATCAAAGTAATCACTAACTAAAGTCATTTGTTAGTCTATGGTAAAAACAGCGTTTGTAGAAGGGAAAAATGCTTAAAATGTGTTCATGAGCTGTTACCGATCTCTAACCAAAGATTAAAAAAAACTGCTTTTTGATGAATTGCTCATGATAACTGCATACGCGATATATCAACTTGAGATTTATTAAGAGTGTTAAAAGAATTTACCAAATTGTCAGGACAGAGAACAAATTTATAATATGAAAAATTATGCTTGCTTCTCAAATTCATCAGCGCACTATAATTCTGTGTCATCGGAAAAAATAATTCTGTGTCTAAACTAACGTCACAGAGTCTAACTCTTTTTTATGCAGCAAATCAATGAAAAAATCGAACAAATTAAACAAAACTAAATCATTTAAAATATTTTTCGAAATACTTCTGCACAATAAGTCTACCAAATTATATATTCTACGTTTAATAGACCAAATTCAAAAGACCGAATGGTGGAATAAAATCTAGAATGGTAACCATAGTGCTGACTTAAATTATCCGGACATAACGAACTACCATTAGGCGTTTTTCTCAAAATGAGTTGACTTTAAATGAAAAATTAAGCAGAATAAGTTCCAAGATTTTATTCCGAAACCAATCTTTTTTGGCCGTCTTGTCAATACAAAAACCCAAAGTTATCTCCTCAATTGCTGGCAAAACTGTATCAAAAAGAACCTCTTTTGTAGCCGACCAAATTTTGAGAAAAGTTAAGGATCTAAATTGTCTTGAAAATGATTTAAAATGAAATTATGTAGTAAAATGACGATTTTTGGCTAATTAACAAAAAATATCGTTTTTATACCATTTTCAGAAGTTTAAGCCCTTTCAAATGATTTTTGGGCTACAGCAAAGGCTCACCATAAGATTGTTTTGTCATCTAAATGTGATCGATTTTGGTGTAATATTCTGGCCCAAATTTCGCAAAATTAATTACATATTTTTTCGGCTACAATTTTAAGCAACTTTTGTGAAATCATTTTTCGTCTAAAATCAACTCGTTTTGAAGAACAACGCATTTCAATTGTGTACTTTTGTTTTATACGGATAATTTAAACCAGCGCTCTACACTCAATGACATTCAGTTTTATCAATATTCTCAAGGTTAAAAACCTAAATTTATTATGAAAAGCATGACTTTTGTAAAAATTTGTTTCCAGAAAGGAAAAACACTATTGAAAAAAAAAGTATTTAAAAACAGAGGCGATTCTAAGCTTTACAACTCTTTTGAGATACAAAAATCAGTGAAATACCTTTCTTTTTATACGATCGAAAATACTGTTGAGTACAATGAAAAAAAATTTGCTAGCAAAAAGAAAACGTGATGAAAAAAAAACGATCATGACAAAAAAAAAATAAAAGCAACATATTTCAAATATTTGTTCAAACTACTTTTAAAAATCTACCAACATATTATATTTTAAATTGCCTAAATAATTTAAGATTGGACGTTAATTTTTGTAGTTTTTTTAAACTGGTTTAAACTGAAGTTTCAAAAAAGTTTAACACACACTAAGCCGACTTTTTATTTCAAACCGAATCGAGAAAAAGACAAAAAAATGATAACTCTGCAAAAAGTAACAGAACTGATTCATTACGCATAGAAGGGTACAAAACTTCAAAAAAAAGAGCGGTTGATCACTCGTACGTTACCTCGTCAAATATTACAGTAGTGATATGAACTACCAATCTATATTGATTAACCTAAGAACATGATCTCCACATGAACAAATTTTTGTAAATTAAATTGGAATGCATTCTATTCAAAACTTCAAACAATTTTCCGCACAATTGAAATCTTGTTGAAAATTTTTTTGGCCTAAACAATTTATTGAGGTATATCATAATAAATTAAGGCTGTGGTAGTAGATAACTTTTCTCCAAAAAATTTAAAGCTTTTTTCATTTTTTATACACTTCTTTTAGATAATCTTCCGTTCCCTATCTTTTCAGCTTTTCTTGCTTACTATTCAGTTTTTTTGATAGTATTGAGATAATACCTCAAAAGGCTATAAAGTGAGGTTAAACATTAACAATAACCACCAACAACTAGCATTTGATCGCGAACTCAAATTTTTAAAGAAAAAACCTTTTTTTTTCAAGATATTTTTTCTACTTCGTGCATATTTTTCAGTTGAAGATGAGTTCTTCCTCATATCATTTTGCAATAATATAAATATTTTACTCAGATTTTCAAAATAATTTACGCATATAACAAGTTTCTTTCTACTTTTTAATGGTTAAAACTTTTTTTGATTGTTTTTTTCTTGCATCTTCAGTGTTGCAGGAAGTAAAATTTCATTGGAAGTTCGATAAAGTTTCAGCGTTGCAGGAAGTAAAATTTCATTGGAAGTTCGATAAAGTTTCAGTGTTGCGGAAGTAAAATTTCATTGGAAGTTCGATAAAGTTTCAGTGTTGCAGGAAGTAAAATTTCATTGGAAGTTCGATAAAGTTTCAGTGTTGCAGGAAGTAAAATTTCATCAGAAGTTCGATAAAGTTTCAGTGTTGCAGGAAGTAAAATTTCATTGGAAGTTCGATAAAGTTTCAGTGTTGCAGGAAGTAAAATTTCATTGGAAGTTCGATAAAATTGCAGTGTTGCAGGAAGTAAAATTTCATTGGAAGTTCGATAAAGTTTCAGTGTTGCAGGATGTAAAATTTCATTGGAAGTTCGATAAAGTTTCAAAGTTGCAGGAAGTAAAATTTCATCAGAAGTTCGATAAAATTTCAGTGTTGCAGGAAGTAAAATTTCATTGGAAGTTCGATAAAGTTTCAGTGTTGCAGGAACAAATTTTCATTGGAAGTTCGATAAAGTTTCAGTGTTGCAGGAAGTAAAACTTCATCAGAATTTCGATAAAGTTTCAGTGTTGCAGGAAGTAAAAATTCATTGGAAGTTCGATAAAATTTTAGTGTCGCAGGAAGTAAAATTTCATCAGAATTTTGATTAAGTTTCAGTGTTGCAGGAAGTAAAATTTCATTGGAAGTTCGATAAAATTTTAGTGTCGCAGGAAGTAAAATTTCATCAGAATTTCGATAAAGTTTCAGTGTTGCAGGAAGTAAAATTTCATTGGAAGTTCGATAAAGTTTCAAAGTTGCAGGAAGTAAAATTTCATCAGAAGTTCGATAAAATTTCAGTGTTGCAGGAAGTAAAATTTCATTGGAAGTTCGATAAAGTTTCAGTGTTGCAGGAACAAATTTTCATTGGAAGTTCGATAAAGTTTCAGTGTTGCAGGAAGTAAAACTTCATCAGAATTTCGATAAAGTTTCAGTGTTGCAGGAAGTAAAATTTCATTGGAAGTTCGATAAAATTTTAGTGTCGCAGGAAGTAAAATTTCATCAGAATTTTGATTAAGTTTCAGTGTTGCAGGAAGTAAAATTTCATTGGAAGTTCGATAAAATTTTAGTGTCGCAGGAAGTAAAATTTCATCAGAATTTCGATAAAGTTTCAGTGTTGCAGGAAGTAAAATTTCATTGGAAGTTCGATAAAATTTTAGTGTCGCAGGAAGTAAAATTTCATCAGAATTTTGATTAAGTTTCAGTGTTGCAGGAAGTAAAAATTCATTAGAAGTTCGATAAAGTTTCACTGTTGCAGGAAGTAAAATTTCATTAGAAGTTCTATAAAGTTTCAGTCTTCAATAATATGAGAAAATTACAGTGTGTTACGGCACTGGTTAATGCAACTTTTGGTTGTATGTGTTTCCATGTCAGTTTTTGCCATTTTAGTCTTAAGATAGGACTTGTGGAGCTCACAATAAATACTGTTGTTGCTAAGGTTCTTTGAAAAAAAATTCGATCTTCCGTTTTACTTCGAAAAAGTTTTTTTTTCATGATTTTGCGTCATGTGTTTTTTCACGTTAATTCAAAACTGAAATTGTATCTGTAACAAGCCGTTTTCACTATTTTGATATAAAATTGTGCTTTCTTTGTCGGGGATTTTCAATATTTGTTTTTTTCTGCTTTTTTTATTTTTTAACTTTTTGCTTGGTAACTTTTTCTCGGAACATTCAATGATACGTTACGCTACGCTCCTTGTCTATCCTCATGGAGGAACAAGACAACTGCCTAGACTCACACGACCTAAATTTAAGTTTTAGATAATCGCCTATTTATGCTTCACTTTTTTTATTTGAAGTGAATATTTCTTTTTGGATTAAATCTTATCAAGCGCAAAACTTTTTGACGCACAACTTTTTATACATGAAAGATTTCGCTGTATCGTTATTCGTGTTCATTAATATTCTTCGGATAAAATTCAGTCCACATTTTTGTCTTTCTACTGTGCATGTGAACGAAGCTCATCGTTGCCTCTGTGTAAATTTGGTTAGTTTTCACTTGTATTGCTAGTTTTTGGAATTGAACACAAATTTTCCATGGAACCAAACAATCACTGTTTTTGACTTGATATATCTCTTCTAATGTTGCAATTTTACAATTAATTATGATTTTGGCGTAATTTAAAACATTCGGCGTCAGCTATTCGAAGCTTTTTTGTTAGTTTCTGTGTAGTTTTCAGTTTTAACCATATTCAGTGGTCCGAGAAAAAAATAATCTGGAAGGAAAAGTTTGCTGTCAACCTTTTCTCGATTCTCTCTCTCTCTCTCTCTCTCTCTCTCTCTCTCTGCAATTCAATTTGTTTCCACTCTCAACTGATCTCCCTCTATCTGCTCTATTTCCCACAGGACAGTATCAAGCAGGGCTTTTTTCCTTTCCATTGAAATCAGAGAGAATATCCATAAAAATTCCTTTAGGTACTCAAAAAATATCCCTGCCTTGACGTCAAAGTCATAAATTCCTTCCCATTATTTTGAACTGAATGAATGATCTAAGCCACTAAAAATACCAACCAAAGTTGATTGAGCATGAATTTCTAGGATTCTCAATTATACATTTGATGAAAGTGTTCAGTCGTTTCCATATAGATATACCACAGCAAAATAATCTTTGTCTACACCTGAAAACTTCAAAAATACTGTCTTTTGAGCCTTCTTGGAATGGTCCCACGCACGATATTTCAAAATACGAAGCTTCCTTCCGGAAAGTGGTCCCACGTACGTATTTACAATTCATTCCATTCCTGCTGACGTTGTTCTGCAAGCCCGTTGTTCTGCGAGAGGATACTGCGAACCCTTATAAACCACAAATATCATAAAGCTTTCCAATAAACAACTTCGAAGGAACTTTAAAAAACGTAAGCAATATGAATACAAAAGGCTATATTTTACAAGCCTATTTTATTTTCAAATGGACCAGTTTTGTCAACATATTCACTCCTTATAAACTTAGTAAAACATATATCTAAATAAACCAGTTAATTACTCGCACACTAGGATACTCGAGGAAACCAAGATCTTCAGATTTTACTGTATTGAGTATAAATATGGAATTTGAATTTGTATTTATACATTCAAGATACTTTGAGGAACCAACACTCAAAAATACCCGAAAACCAAATCTAATTTAGTAAAAAAAAAGTTAGTTTTCAGATGATTTTTTTTTGCTATAGCGTTTGCTAATTACTTTTCACCTGTGTTTTGATTTCGATTCTTTGCTTGTTGATTTTTTGATGGACGCGGTTTGTTTCCTCTTCATATGGCAATCATTTGTTTGAAAACTGTCCAACGGTCTAAGACTGTTTCCAGATTTTGTAGCTCGAGGTTTTTGTCAGCACAACTTTTGCACAACTCAGAAAACACTGAACTCGATTTTTGTTTTCTCTTTGATATGACATGCGGTTTTAATCTATGATGGTCCTATTAAAATTTTGAAGTCTATCGAAGACTTCCGGATTGCCGAATTGTCTACAGTATAACTGTCAGTCGTCCAGTGATAACGGAACAGCACTCACCTCCAAATACTGATTTTGCTTCAAATTGTTTCATTTTGCTCCAAATTGTTTGAATTTGATCGAATAATCTGTTCAATTAAAATGATCCCAATAACTAAATCCCGTGCTGGTCCCAAATAACAAGTTTGCTTAATCGGTTTGAAGTGTTTTGTTTCAAATGGAATGTTTTGTTTCAAATGGAATCCGGAAATCCAATCGAGTTTGGTTATGCCATGCCCTACGCTGAGACCTATTTATGATACCAAAAACGGTTACGTAATCAAAACGTGATTTACAACTTATCAAACTATTCTTAATTTGAATAAACTTACGAAAAAGGCTTTCTCCCAAAAAATGATACACATCCACAATTTCAGCTAGCTATTCAAGGATTTATTATTCTGCATTAGTTTCTACTGACAAGAAATAAATCTTGTTTTCAATTTCGACTTTGCTTGATATTCATTAAATGTTCACTGTGTCCACTCAATTGTTCACGTTTGAACTAGTTAGTTCAGTGTAATAAACCAAATTCGGAATCCACGGAAAATTTTGCGAAAACCGCTGGCATTTGCAGCATCCAATTACAAATCTAGGGAATCTGCTACTTTTAAGGCATCTAGAACAACTAGCTAGATTTGCTCGTTGTGGAATTCGCATTTCAACTTATGTGCCGTCTTTGCTTTCCGAAGAAAAAACCCGAGTACAAAGTTCCCCACTACTTTCGGTGGTCGAAAAAACAAAATCGGTCGTTTGAATGAGTACACAGTCAGTAGGAGACAACATAAATTGCATTATGTCTTTAAATCGACCAAAGTTTTAAACGTATATCACTCCGTTGTGCATGCGATTACTCTCTAAAAAAATTAGGAACAAGAGCTCACGGTACAAATTATTCAAGGCAATTTTAGGCACTGCAAAGGAATCATTTGGTGCAAATTGTGGCACCAAGTTGCTGCTTTTCAGCCGTTCTTTGGACTTGTTAAAAGTAATTTAAACACAGAAGCGAAGCGGAGCTAATTTAAACATAGCCAATCGAAGATTGGAAAAAGGTAATGAACGCAAGTAAACATAAAAAAACACTGACTTGAAAAAAATCTTTCGAATTTTCAGAGGAAAAAAATCTTTAAAAGGAAAAAATAGATGCCCTTTAAGCTCTTTAAAATTCTACAACAATTTATGATTGGCACTTTTTTGAACTTGTGAAAACTGGATCAATAGCTAAAGTTTTTATTCCACTGGGAAACCTTAAAAATAAATTCCACTTTCGAAACTAGAAATCATTCACGTTTTTTCGCGCCATTTCCACGTTCGTATTTGGAGAGTGCTATTTACGTCACTTGCAGCAGATGAATTTCAAATGAACTCAAAAAGTGCATTATACCTAAGTGCATCAATAACCTGAAAAAAATCCTGAATATCCTGAAAAAAAAAACGAAAAAAAATCAGCAAGACCTATATAAAAGTCTTCACTACGTTCATTACTCTTAAACACAAAAATAGTAGTTTCGCGATTAAACACTTAAACGAAGAATTGACAAGCTATTTTTCGAGAAAAGTCAAAATTTCCAAAAAACGGTCAAAAAATGAAAAATGAAAAAAATCAAAAAACGGTTTAAACAATTAAAAAACCACGAATGGACTTTTCCGAGTGCCCTAACTTTCGTGTAAAAATAATTAGGGCATATTCGATTATGCAGGGGATATTTCCACAACCCACTATTTCGAGTGAACTCAAATTCTCAGATTTGAGAAAGTAGTTATTGATATGAAGTGGGTAATTTCAAAAATTGGACTTAGCCCATTTCAAACTTATTTTAATAATAAGCTACTTAAGTTTTGGAAAGAATCCAAATTGAAATTTTTTCGGAAACAATTTTCGCAACAGGTTCTTTCGATTGAACTCTTCATTGCAGACTTGATAGGGTAATTTCTAAGAAACGGTCAAAAATTGAAAAAAAAATTTCTTCGATATCTGAAATTTTTTTATTCAAAAGGAAGCTTGTGACCGCTTAGACAAAGAAGATTCCTAAAACAAGGTTTTTTTATTAAACACTTAATCTGAGAATTGGCAGGGTTGTTTTCAAGAAAAGTCTAAATGTTTCCAAAAACGATCAGTTTCAAAACTTTGACAAAAGGCCAAACTTTTTCTATGAAAAATTGGGAGGATTCCTATGCAGATAGATTTTCAACGAACTGTTGTTTCGATTAAACCCTTGATGATATCAGAAGTGGCAGGATAGGTGTCGAGAAAAGTCTAGAAATTCCAAAAAATGTTCATTAAATCAAAAATTTGACTTTTCCGAGAATCTTAGTTTTTGTGTAAAAAATAGGGCGTAGCTGCTTATGCACCAGAAATTCGCGCAGTCTGTTATTTCAATTGAATCCAAAAACTGAAATTTGGAAGAGTAATTTTAGCGAAAAGTGAAAGTTTTTTTTAAAAAAAAAAAAGATTTTTCAGCCATAACTTTTCCGGTAAAAACTGGTCGTTGGCGATTACGCAAGGGGAGCTTCCCACAACATGCTGCTTCGATGGAACCTAAAATCTCAGATTTAGGAGGATAGTTTTCGAGGTAAGTCGAGTAGTTTCAAAAAATGTTCAAAAAATCAAATTTTGATTTAACGAGGACCATTACTCTTTTGTAAAAAAAAATGGGCGTAGCCGCTCACGCAAAGGAGCTTCCTACGAACCATTTTATCCATTGAACCCAAGATCTCTGAAAAAAAAATATTTCGACACAGACTTTTCGAAGGCTGTTGACAGTGTGGTGAAGTAAAAGGAGACTACCGGATTATGCAGGCACGCAGGCGAGTAGGTCTTTTGAAAATTTAAAATTGTTGCAAAAAATGAACATTTCGGCATTCAATGATACCCATTTATGGAATATCGTTAGGGTAGTTTTCAGGAAAAATTAAAATTGTTGCAAAATTAAATTTGTTGAAAAATTTGGCATGTTTTTTGTTGTGCTCATTTTCAATTAAACTTCTGAAATATAAGAATGACATCGCTTGCCGGAATCTTTTGGTTAATATTAGTATCGTGAAATCTGACTGGCTATTTATTTGAGCTTCTTTTCGAAGGTTTCAATTTTAATGCTATTTTATCTTTACAAGTTTATAAACCGGTCTTCAGTTTGAAAAAAAAAAAACAGGTCCTGCCCGGAGACAAACATGGGACATTTGCCATCCCAGACGTTGGTCATAACCTCTACGCTTAGTGTACCTGAAAAATTTACGAATTTGATTTTATTATAAATCAGACAATCAAATGATTTGTTTAAGCAAGTTGTTAAGCTGAATAAAATTTATGTCACGATTTGAAAACGCTTGCTCGTCGCCAGCGTAAAAAAATCAGACTCTTAAGGTATTAAATTTAATGAGATACAAATTAGGCATTAAATATGACGCGACAAATATTTGTTATAAATAATTTACAGAAACAACTATAAAAATTATACTACTAGTCTCTTCAGTCCATATTATCCATTGACGCTTCGTCACAACTAGGGTCAAATGCGGCTGCTTTTGCCATGTCTTTAATATTATGCGAGTGCCTGCTTGTTGAAACTTCAGATTGTTTGCTGTCTATTAGATGGGTGCTGCCTTCATCGCCGTTTACTGTGGATTCCGTTTCGCTAGCTTCTGGGCCTGTGTCAACATTTTCAGAAGATTCATTATTCTCCTTATTGGTATCCTCAGAAATTGGAGTATTTTCTGCATTTCCGATACTAATTTTATTTGAGTCGTTTGTATCCATGCTGGGAGACTTCTTATCTTCCGTTTCTACATTTAAATTTGAAGGTGGTTCGTTACTTAAAGTATCTAATACAGGTTTCGTTTGAGTTAATGCTTTTGATTCAGCTGTGGAAGGAAGAATCCTAATACCAGCTACATTTTGACTGGCTTTAGGGGATATTAAAGTATTGCCACTTATACTATAACTCGAAATTTTCGATGGTGAAATTTTGCTGGGAGATGTTTTCGGTCGCACGGGGACCCATTTTAGAACTTTCATTGAAGTATCATGAAGCACAATCCAGCGTTTTTCCCATTTCTGAACTTTTTCAACAGCTTTCATAACTTTACGCAGATCATCTTTTGCTCGACTTCTGGTCTCAGCGCGGAAAGACCTTGTTGAAGACATTCTACATATATTCTTGCTTATCTAAAAAATACGAAAAAAAAATGAAAGACGATTTTCGGAAATTCAGACAAAAATAGACAAATAGAGTTTCAATCACTAACAAAGATGAGGACAACGAAACTGTTGGTACCCGTTGAGACGTATGGCCCCGTAACAAAGCTCGATTAGACGTGCGTTCAAATAGATGTATTCCACAATAAAAAAATTTAACGAATAAAAGTCAAAATAGCCGGTTGCTGTGCAAGTAGCATAGAATTGCACACCATATTCCTGAAACAATTCTTAAAACTCAAAAACAATCGATTCTTTTTATGTAACAGTCGCCTACTTCGGTCACATATGAGGCTTAAGAAAAATAGGCCCTATAACCATTGGCTCAAGATGTAACATTCGCCCGGAAGATACATATCGACGGATAACAAAACTAAGTCTTAAGACGACTGGCTAACGTCTAAACAGAGCTTTGCATGCTTTTCACCGTCTCTACCAAGCCAGTACTTTTCGGTGGTCTTTCCAACATCGGGTCGACAAAAACGTTACTGTTCTCCGGCTTCGACCAGAACGCTCAAATTAACTTAATTACATGCAAATAGTGAGCTCATGGCTGGGTCTCAGTATCCCCAGACCACGAGGTCACTCCTAAAAACAGGGTTACTACTTATTATATTACTATTGTTTTTGTTCAGTAGATAAAAATCATCATCTCCATCGAAGATGGATCAACCCTCTCCCCCAACTCCTAGCACCTCATCCTTGTCAAAACTAATCCAAATATCAGTTAAATTCAAGTCAGGACATGACAGGATGCTAAAAGTTCATATAACAGCTAAAAGTTTCAGTTCCGAAACCCTTCCGGATTTGTGAATCCACTGAATCAAGCTCCTTAAGTTCGATTTCACGATAACACGGAAGGCTGGTTTTCGCCCTTCACCGTTGTTCGCAACGGCCTTGCAACTATTGTAGCAGCACAATAGTTGCAACTCGGAACGTTCTCTGTAATTCGTTGTCGTTCTCTTTAATTTCGAATTCCGTTCTGTTCACAATCACAGATAAAGTTGTTCTGTTTTTCTTAGTTCTTTTTGCTAAAATGGCCGTTTCTGACGTTTCTCAGAAATGTTACGTCATCACTTCGAAAATTTAAAATTTTAAAATACGGGAATATCCTGACCTTCACCGTTCTACTAATCATCCGAATAACGTCGTTAATCCTTCAAAACCATTAACTCGGAAGGTTCACTGCTAAAATTTCGAAGTCTGCAGAGATTGCATTTTGTCCATTCTGGTCGAATGTCACATACTCCCCGGACAGTCCGGTCAATGTCCTCATTGAATCGCGCAATGTTCATAAAATGGTCACAGTGTCATCGAACAGAATTTACAAAATGCTCGAAATTACTTTTATCCACGTCACATCGACTCACTGCAGAATATAATTGGCATCATACTACATCACTATAGCCTTCAAATCTCTCATTAATCTGCACATTGAGGACATGATTTAAGATAGAACATATTTTCTGACTTTCAATGTGTGCCAGTCGGTCATATTTGGAAGTTTGACCTTGAGAGAAACAAAAAGACACTTGATTTAGGAGAGAAATTTAATTTTTCAAAATTTCGAATGGAGCATGTCATGCACGATTTTCTCGCGATAACTGAAAATCAGAAAAGAGAAGCAAGAACGATCGAGTAACAATCGCGGGAAAGTTACTAAATAAAACAGTGGGAAATTGCTATTCGCAATTTCTGTCACAATAGAACAAGAGTAGAGCTGTCCCATCTAAAACAGAGACGAGAGCATTCCCACGAACTGGATTGTTGTGACTGGAGTACTATTATTAACTGGACCAGAGTGAACCTTCGGTGGAAAGGTGGACAGCTAGAGTGTCCCAATGGTTCATGAGAACTTACAGTCTAGAGAAAAAACTTGTTATTATTATTAAAACTGACTAACGTTAAACTCATTTTAGTTACTTTATTGATTCTTGAGTTGCTTACCGACTTATTTACTTCCTGGTTCTTGAGCGTGCTACAATGTGAGTACTAATTTAAATTTCTAGAGTGTGTTTTATAATTGTTATGTTGAGGTAAGGCGAGTTTTAGGTTGATCCATCTGAAATGGATCAAAGTTCCACTGTCTAATAAAAAGTAACTTAACGGATTGTTCCAACCCGGTTTTAAACGGCGTTCATGTATTTTGGGTATCTAGAGACCTAAGTATGGGGACGTTTCTAATTCTAGAGTGGGGGGATATTTTAGTAGTAGCCTTTAAGCTGTAACGGGTCGTAGTCTCATGTCACAAACGAACCGAACTGGCTCCGACCGTTCTTGAGGTAGAAAAACACAAGAGATAGTGTCCCTGACCCTTGAGCCAGTGGTTATAGGGCCTATTTTTCTTAAGCCGTGTGACTGCAGTAGACGAATGTTACAATGTCAATGTCCCAATTAAAACTTTTTCTCTTAGATTTACAAGGTGTTGGCTTGCAGGACAGTCCTGCCAACCAACAAGCTAAAATTATCCTACTATGCTTCTTCCCTTCGGAAATCTTGCTTGTTATTGTCCTGAATATTAAAACTAAGAAACTCTGTGGTTAGAAAGAACAATGAAACAGCCTCCCTCTTCGAGAGATTACTCAAGCCTTCCACGTCACCACAAAGTGATCAGTCTTCCTAAATGATTAAAAACAATCATGCAGGCTGGAATATTTAAATATACTCTTCCCTTAAGCCTTTCTAAATAAAATAATAAGTGAGTGCCTCTAAAGCCACTCCAACTAAAATCAAAATGCAAATTTATAAATGCAACAATTTCAAAACCCAACTAAATATTTCAGTTTTCAATTACAACTTGGTTGCTTGGTTTCTCACTTGAGTTTTTCACACACATAAAACAATTCTGAGTTTTAAGTTGTCTCCATCACTCCTTTGTTCTCTTCTTTTTTCGTCGTTTAGAAGTTCTAAAACTTCTAAATTCTTCTAATTTTCTTTCTTGTTGCCTCTTGTTTTCTCGACCATTCATCAATGTTCCATTTCTTCCTCCTGTGATACTGACTCCGCACTTTCGGTTTCCGTGTCTTGTAGCACATCGTTGGCTATCCTGACGCTGTTGGAAGCCGTCCTCCAACACTTCTGCTCTTCTACCCTCTGTTTACAGCAAGTCAAGGTTAGAAGCTGGAATGAGAAGTTGTCCTTCCTGGGCAGCCCAGGAAGGATCATCTCGTTCGGTCTTAATGTATTTCGCGCTTTCACGATCTACGTCTTGAATCGTAACGCTGGTCTTTTTAGGGTCTGATGTCATTTCGTTCAGCCACTCTAAGACACGCAAGTTCGTCAGGTCTTGTTCATTTGACTGCTGTTGCTCTTCGTCGAATTCTACCTCGGGTTTCGACCAGTCGTCAACCCACTCATCGTTGTGATCATCGACTATGTCAATGTCTTGTGACACGGTTATCTCCTCTAAACCCACTACTTCCTCCACTATTTTCTTTAGATCTATCCTATCCACTACAAAGTCGTCACCGTAAGGATTGTATTTCTTTCTTGGTCTCGTCCCGTCCTTCTGACGAGTCTGCATCGTGAACGGAAGATCTGGTTCGAAGTTCTTGGGAACCTCTGTCTGTTCGGGATCCTGCCAATCTTCCTCTGCGTAGGGTAAGGTTTCATCGTCCGCTTCGATCTGTTCGTTTGGATCCAGGTCCAATGGTGTATCCGTGCCTTCCTCTACGACTTCGTTTCCATCGTTCTTCTCCCTGGTGCCTTTTTCATTGAACTCACAAGCAGGGTCCATCATTAGATAATCCCCTTCTTCCATGTCTGCAGGTATACACCAGTCTTCTGTCGATGGATTGTGTGGCTTGATGTTCTCGTAGTGGGCGGCTCGGCCAGTACTCAGTCTATAAAAGCGTCCCTCCTGGTGCACCTCCGTAATCATGAAGGGTCCCCTCCATTTTTTTAGAAGTTTCTTTGTCCCTTTCGGTGGTATAACGTTCTGAAATACCCATACGTAGTCTCCCACCGAGTAAGCTTTTGCGCCAGCTGCTTTCTTGTCGAATCTTTTCCTTTGCCTTGCCTGTGCTTGCTGAGTATTTCGTCTGCACAGATCGTTCAACTCCTGTCGACGTCTGATCACATCCCTTACGTAAACTTGTGGAGATGTTTTCTTTCCCTCATACTCTGGGTAGAAGAAGGTTAAGGGTAAAGACTTTTCGTGTCCAGTTAGCATCATGTGTGGACTGACTCCAGTGGTGGAGTGTTGCGTGCTGTTATATGCTCCCATCACCTGTGGAAGGTATCTGTCCCAATCGGTCATGTACCTGGAACGATATACCCTCAGCATCGACACTAACGTCCTATTCTGTCTTTCCACTAGGCCATTCGTTTGAGGGTGGTATGTCGTGGAGTGAGCCTGAGCGACCTGTGAGCGTCTGATAAGCTCTTTCGTAAGCTCTCCTACGAAAGCTGTTCCATTATCCGATTGAAACGTCATCGGACAACCATGTCTTGCTATCCACGTATTGATCAGGTGGTCGCATGTCTCTTCCGCCGAGGCAGTTATGCAGGGCACGGCCTCTGCATACTTCGTGAAGTGATCTATCATGACCAAGACTTGGTTATAACCGCTGTCTGTCATGCATATCTTTTGGTGATCTATCTGCACCACCTCGTTGAATTCAGACGACTCAATCGATTGTAAAGGAAATCGTAATTTCCTTGGATCCTTGACCTGTTGGCATGACAGGCACGCTGTTACCCATTTCTCACATGCCTTTTTCATTCCAGGCCACTCAAAGCGCTTCAGGATCCTCTGATATACTTTGTCGATCCCCTGATGGCCCATCTGATCATGTGACCTGAATAATAGTTCTGTCTGATAGAGTTGCGGTAACACTATCGCGTTATACTTGTATAGGACTCTGTCTTCCTCCCTTCTTTTGCAAGCCACAATCCCGTCCTTGTTCAGATATAACCTCCCTTCCTTCTGCATGAAGTATTGTCTCAGGATGCGATAACTATCCTCCTCGAGGTCCCCTTTATCCGGAGAACCATTCTCGATCCACCTTTTCAGGTTGCTTGTCATGCGATCATTTCTCTGCGCTCTTAGAACGTCCGAGAGTCTGTATCTCGCCTTCAAGTATATCTTCATGACCCTCATCTGACTATTCAGCTCGTTGGGCTGATGTGTGTCTTCTTCCATCTTAACGCACCAAATCTTCGCCAACGGTTGTGTTTCTTGCTGAAACGGCTGAAGATCAGTCCTGACTACCTCTTTCTGCGGCAACAGGCTTATCGAACGCTTCGATACCGCTATCGTTTCTAAGTCATCCGCTGCGTTGTCAAAGACTCTTTCGCTTGGTATTAGGTAGCGATCACTGTCAGGATCCTGGTACACCTCTCTGTCCAGGTCTCTCGCCCGAGTTTCCACTAGTAGCGTGTGTATCGCCAGTTCTGACAGTTCGGATCCCGAACTCGAGTTCCTGTCTGAATAGGTGTCCATTCCTGAGTTTTGGGAAGCATAATCCGTCGAAGAGCTTGTGCTGGAGACTGCACGCTCCTCCAGATCATGTCTGTGCTTTCTTCGCATCCACCTGAACTCCCCGGACAAAACCTTGTTCTCTGGGTCCTGTTTCTCATCAGGAATTTCCTCGTTTATCTCAGACTCCCCGGACAACTTTCCTTGTCCCGGGTGTTGATCTTGTGATCGCTGGTTCTTCTCATCATCCTTCTCCCCGGACAAATAGTCTTGCGGCAGATTTTGTTCGACAAATTCACCCTCTTTTTCCCGGTCTACAAAGGTGACGGTTTTCTTTCGCTTGCTGCTCCCCTGTTCTTTCTGTCCGTAAGAAGTACTTGTTAAAATATCTTGGGGTATTGAGGATACTAGTTGCTGAACTATTGTCCTACAATCCCTTTCGTTCTCTTCGTGCTGTCGTATGGACGGCATGATCTTCACCTTCCCACTGACTGTTAGCGATGCCACTGCTGCTGTCCACTCGGGGTCATCTCTGGTCACTTCTCTTTCTAACAATCCACCCAGCATCCGCATTACTTGTGGTGTGACTTGCACCGTTTTATCCAATAATGAGAGGCTGTTTATATTCATGCGAGAGAGTTCTTGCTGGACCAGGTTCGAGCGCAGCAACAAATCCAAGGGGACCGGATCCTCCTTGGACAGGATCTTTATCTCGGCTGCTCTCTACAGGTAACTCAGGGTGCCCTGGAATTGGATGTCCTGATTTATCCAACCATCTCGTTAACGGAAGCGCTTGATAAGTTTCTTTGTCCAAAAACGAGAATCCCTCCTTTATTTCCGCCTGATTGGCCTGCTTCTGCTCCAATCTTTCATAGAACTCAGTTTCCTTGCTGAGGCTGTCAGCGTTCTGGTGTTTATCACGCATCCTATGTTCGATTATCATATGGTAGCCATCCAGTCTTACTATCCATCTACCAATATAACTCTGATCCATCGAGTAGGTCTTCAACCAGGATAACGCTCTGTTGTCCACGCGTAACTTGAAGGGAGCGCTCCCCAAGTATGCACGGTACTTCTCCACAAAGGTGACTACTGCAAACATTTCTGCTTTTGGTGCGCCATATTTCATCTCTGTGTCACTCAAGACTTTGCTGCCGTATGAAATGGGACGGAGAACTGTTCTTCCGTTCCATTCTTGTTCTTGATGCAAGATTCCTGAGATTGCCACCACCGATGCGTATGTGTCGACAACATACATGCCCTTTTCTGTAGGCATGCCCAGCACTGGCGCTTCGCACAGTTCCCGCTTTATGTTCTCGAAAGCAACCTGTGCCTCATCGTTCCATTCGAACTTTTTCCCTTTGTTGCGCATCAGCTTCTGCATCGGGTACACCTTGTCCGCATATCCTTTAATGAATTCACGGTAATAATTGGCAAACCCCAGGAAGCTCATTAGCTGTGTGTCCGTCCTCGGAGCCTTCCATGTCAGCACAGCCTCTACTGCTTCTGGATCTGGCCTCACACCATGCCTGTCCACCATTCTTCCCAGGTACTTGATCGAATCCCTAAGGATTTCACATTTCGATGGTTTGCATTTCAAGCCTGCTCTTTTCATACATCCGAAGACCTCATCGAGCCGATCAATGTGATCTTCCAGGGTCGGTGTCGCTATGACTACATCATCCACGTAGCACATCAAGAGATTCCCGTACTTTTTGGTCACTCCTGTCAAAGCCTGAGCCATCAGCCTTTGAAAAGTTGCTGTTGCATTGCACAAGCCGAAGGGCATCCTCTTCCACTGGTACAACCCCAATTCGCACGCGAAACCGGTTTTCTCCCTATCCTTTTTCCGCAAGGGAACCTGCCAGAAGGCAGAACCTAAGTCCAATGTGGTGAAGAACTTGGCATCACCAAGTTTAGATAGGCTCTCGTCTATTCGCGGTACCGGGTACGCATCTTTTATCGTTACCGCGTTCAAGTAACGAAAGTCGCAACAAAATCTAAGCTGCCCCCCTTTCTTTTTCGCCATTACTACTCCGCAAGCCCATGGCGATTTCGAGGGTTCTATCATGTCGTATTCAAGCAACATTTCTATTTCCGCTCGGCACGTTTCCGATTTATGTGGCGTCATTCGCCTTGCGCCTTCCCTATGGGGAACGGCGCCCTCTTCTAGTTCGATTTCGTGTTCGACGAAATTACAGCAACCGATGTCCGCCTTATGTTTTGAAAATACCTCGGCGTTCCGATTTAGGAGGTCCCGCAATTTTTCAAAATCTCCCTCACCTATTTTTCCTTTTAAATGTTCTATTTCTGGCAAAACCGGTTTGTCAGAATCTAGTTCATATGACGAGGGGCGTTCCGGAAAATTCGAGCAGCTTGATAAGCCGTCGTCCGTTTCGGATTTCATTGGAAACAATTTATGAATAGATTTTAATTCATTAATTCTCTTTAAGATTTTATCTTTATTTGCATGATAAGGACAGTCTTTCACACTATATTTCTTCGAGTTTTCTGTCTCCTCATAGTCGGTCCTCATCGGTAAGGCGTAGCCAAGCTTCTTTCCACGCTGGATTGAAACCGTGGTGTCCAGTGTGTTCAACAACACACTGACACACAGTCCGTTTCGCGTTACCGAGAAGCTCCGGCCTAAAATCACCGAACTCTGACTATTTGGATTCGGTCCTAAGCAAACCTGTTTACTATCACTCAACGAATTTAGATTTCTCATTCTAAAAATTGCTACTACAGCTTGTCCTGGTTGTAATTTTACTTTTCTATCCAAAAAAACTGGTACCTTATTTTCGTCTGTTATTATCCTATTAATTGGTCTCTTAACATACTTTCGGTCCGGGTTTCTAATCCGTATCAGACCGTTGTTCAAATCAATCATCACGTCAAAATTCCTGACAAAATCTCTGCCCAAGATGAATTGGTCGGCATCGTCCAGATTCTCTACCACCAGGAAGCTCATCCAAAGATCCCGTCCTCCCATGTGGAGGACCGTTATTGGTGTTCTTCCGGCTACGTAGATAGCTCCTCGATTGGCTGCAGCCAGTCGGAGATTCGTTGGAATCAGATCTTCCCGCGTGAAGCCCATTCTTTCCCAAGTTTTTATCGGCATCACACTCACTACCGCTCCTGTGTCCAGAAGCCCTGTGACTCCGATTTTTGTTCCGTTGGTGTCGAGCAGATGTGCTGTCACATCTGCTTCATATCCAATGTGTACTGCGTCTTGTTCCATCATGGCGTCATGGCCTATCCTGCGGACCTTGAGTTCCTCTTCTCCCAAATAGATCTGCCCTATTTGGTCATCATCTGTTGTTACATAAGTCCTGGTGTAGATGCTGATCCCATCCACGTTCAGCATCACTTGATACGGCCCATAGACTTCTAGGTAGCGTCCATGAAGTTTCTTCATGCGAGGGCCACCCGTCGTTAGTAGTGCCCTCACAGCCCTCGACTCGGTGCGTGGCTCCATCTGCCTCAGATAGTCTGCATATGTGTCCAAATGCATCAAAGTGAACTCAGACGGTTCACTCAGATTTCTGATTACCTGATGCCCTGCCACCGAGATTATCGACTGTATTTTACTTCCTTGCGGTGCCATACCGAACCTCTGACCAGAGATAACATTAAGTTTCATACTCAAGCTGCTTGGTGCTTTTGCCTCTTCAACTTCCGTTGCTTCGAAGGCGTTCAGTTGCTCCTGTAATTTTTCATTCTCCAGCTCGAGTTTCACCTTTTGTTCAATCTCTTTCGTCACTAGTTCCTGCTGTACTCTATTTATAGCATCCCTCGCAGCTGCCCTATAATCGATTTTGAAGTCATCGGCCGCAGTTGCTGGTTCCGGTTCACGTGCTTCCTCCGTTACCGCTTGCATCTTCTTTGCCACCAGCTCTTGAGGTTTATCCTTTCTGCGTGCCTCCGCTTCACTCAAAAGTCGAGCCTTGCTGGCTTTCACTCCTGACAAAGCTTCTTCATGTCTTGGATGCTTGATGTCTGCCACTGCATCCCAGAATTGCGGACAATCTGATTTAAAATGACCTTCCAAGTTACAAAAGAAACACCTCGGGCCGAATTTTGCAATTACTCCTCTCATGAAATCCTCATGATCCAACTCTGACGCATCTTCGTCCTCGAGGCTAAAGCCTATTGCTTTCATGCCTTGTTTGTAAGTTGGGCATGCTGACACATGATGGTCTGTTGAACTGCAATTAGCACAAGAACGTCTCTTGTCCATATCATCCCTCGGTTTGTACCAATTGTTCCCTTGGTTTGCTGGTCCGTTGTTAAAATTTCCATAATTGTTCTTGTAATATCCAGATCTCGAAGGAGGTTTCAACAAAAGATACTCTTTTGATTTGAGCCTCAACTCCTCCGGTGTTGGCGCATTAGTTGATAGTGGTGTGTAATGCGTTGCTAGCATCGTACGAAGTTCATCATTTTTCACACCATCGATGAATTTTGAGGCTACGGCCAGGTTCATCCTTCGGTTTGACTCATCCGGTTGGCTGCGTCTTCTCAGCATTTCCAAATCATCGAGAAACTTGTCTATTGTTTCATCTTCTCGTTGCCTCCGTTTCTCGAAGCGCATCATCGCCTGGTGCCCCTGCACCCCTGATCCGAAACGGTTTAACAAGATTTCGAAGATTTTCTCAGCAGTGTCACGTTGATACTGTTTCTTGGCCATGACACAGTTCAGGGCTGTCCCTTCTAAGTTGCTGGTGAGCGCGCTGCATTCCTGTCTCTCCGACAAGTCCTCTTCCTCGAAATGCAGCTTCATTACCTCTATCCAGGTATCAATACAGCCATCAGATTCGTCTTCGTAGCAACTTGGTTTCTTAAAGACTCTTCTGGACTTCTCACTGCGTTCATTGGTTCTTGATAACCTCGTCAGGAATGTCTCTAAAGACCTGTTCAGGGGTTCAAATGCTGTGGCCATTGCCGTAGCATCCCTTGAGTGTCCCGCATGAGTGTCCTCACACCTTGTCGAAGGCTCTGTGTGCGGTGCATCCCTGCAATCCGAATCACCATGAGCGTTTCCCGCTTGGCCCATATGACTCCTCCTCGGGCTTGTATGCCCCATGTTGCCAGAATCGCTTCTCCCAGTCGCATGTGTGCTTTGCGTTGGTCGTTCGTTCGAGGTTTGTCTGTTCCCCGTTGAACTTGCTCTACTGTTCGGGCCCCATGCTGTATTACCCCTTGTGGCATAGCCTGATGAACTGCCCCTGCCTCTAGTGGATCCATACGTCTTCCTCCTTTGATGTTCATTGAAGTTCACCCTCGGTTCCCTGCTGGGACCTCCCGAGTTCGGCTCTCCTTCTTTTGGTCCACTCTTGCTGCTTAGTAGCCCGTCCAACCTATCCATGATAGCCTGAGTTCGCCTCTCCATCATCGCGTCTATCTTTGTGTCAAGAGACCCAAGAGACTGCTGTTGCTGAATTCTTAACTTCTCCATGTCGGCTCTTAAGCGTAACTCCCTCTGTTCCGCCTCTCTTGTCATTCGCGACAAGTTCCTCGTCATATGTTCGTCCGTTCTTTCTTTCAAGCGTTTTTCGCTTCTGCCAACTTCTTGTCTGTTGCGGTTTATTTCTTCCCGCAGACTTTCTCTTTCAATGTGAACTGCTCTTTCTAGTTCACTCATCCTTATCGACATCTGTTCATTTTGTTCTCCTAAACTGCCCACTATGTTGTTTAAGGCTTCCTCTAGTGCTGCCCCGTTATCCATGAGTGGCGTCACTAGTGGTGGTGTAACCCTGTCGGTCCCAGGTAACTTCGTGCTTGTCGAGATCCGGCCCTTGACTCTCTGCTTCAACGTCTTTTCATTATTTAATTCAGGATCCATTAACGCGTTGCCAAGCCCTCTGGTTCTTTTCTCTCCAGGTTGTGGCTCCGAACTTGTCCTAATCGCGAAGTCCTTTGACTGCCCCGGTGTGTTTGCCTCTTTGCTTATCGTTGTCACTACACCAAATTTGTCCATGGATCCAGTTACTCTTCCGACGTGTGCCTCACTCTCCTGGATCGAACTATTGAGGCTGACTTGAGATCCAAAGTCCCCTTGCTCCTCTTCATCCTCTTCCTCCTGGGACTCACCATCGTTTCCTGCTCCTCCGCCCATGCTGAATGGAAAGATGTTTCCGAAGGTGTTCTTCATTCTTTCTGAGAACGATGATGAGGTTGTTTGTTTCCCAGTTCCGCTTGCCATCATAGTGTTGTCTGTCGGAGATCTTCTAGTTGCCGTTACTTCAGTTGAGATGTCGGACAGTTCCGACATCTCCTCTCGATCCAATGTCCCGGTGGAAGTGGCAAAATCATGGCCTTGTTCTACAGGAGTAGATTCACTCGCCAGCCTTCTGCCTCTCCCTTCCAGTCCATTTACTCCCTGGTTGTCGTTCATGGTATGGTCCGTATTGACCTCCACTTCTAACAGTTCTCTTTGCTCTTCTGAGGTCTTCTGACTTCTCGTTTCAACCATTCTGCCTGAAACCGTCTCCTCTTTATCGGACCGGGATCGCTTGATCCAATCCACAAAAGGATCGGTCATCGTTTTTCTTTGCTCTTCAGGTATGAATTTTCTAGAGCTATTACCTCGTTTTGGTATCCTTGACTTGTCTAGACTCATTGTCTATTTGTCACTTTTTAATACCTATACTTAACTCGATTGCTAGAGACTTTATAGTTTTATTAACAATAATAATGACACAACACAATAAATTCCACAAGATTCTATTAAATAGTGACCAAGAATCCCTGTATGTTGTCAGAGTACAGTTTGTAAAAAATTTATTCACACTAACCGATTATCGGTCCAAAGATCTGGAAACTAGCACAATATTATGTTATCAGTCAATTTAAAAGATAGTGTATTCACTACCCAATCAAGCACAGTTTACGTTGATTTAAAATCAAAAACAAAAATATATATTGACACAATATGAATGTATATATAAAAAAAACGTATGTGTCTTGTACTCTTAGTCGGTCGCAGTACAATAGTCGAACCTGTCTTTTAAAGAAAAAGCTTTCCCTGCTTGGTGCTGCACCAAACAGACAAAACTTTGAAGGCAGTAATTTTCTCAAGTGGGCGTCTATTGCACCCACCGAGTACTGTGTTACCTATCTGCCTTCGGACTGCCCGAGCTAGACCTACTAAAATCCTCAGGGCAGTCACTTTTCCCAAAAACGTATTATGTTTCAATCCACACCAATGAGTCACGCTCTTTTTAATTTAGACTTAGTGTCGCGAATATCCGAGTTCAGACCTGTTTTGTATTAGTCTGGTTCTTTTTGAAAGGCAAGTTACCAGTGCAGTCACTGATACCTAGCCTGTGTATTAATAACCTAATACCTCTCGCTTTTTAGTCTTTCTTTCGTTTACCTAAGTCCTTAATAAAATAATACCCCTCCGGATTGGTACAAATAGGACCCTTCCGGACTGTCAGAATATGGACCCCTCCGGATTGGGACCCCTCCGAGTTAGTTAATAGTAGACCCCTCCGGATTTGGACCCCTCCGAATTAGCAACTATAAGACCCCTCCGGATTCGGACCCCTCCGGTTTTGTGGAAAGTAGACCCCTCCGGATTCGGACCCCTCTGACTTTGAAAAATTTCGACCCCTCCGGATTGGGAGCCCTTAGCTCTGTCAAAGTAGCTTTTCGTAGTTTTCTTAATTTCAGCTTATACCCCTCCGGATACGTTCTGCGTTGCTTTTATGCTGTTTGAATTAACTGGGAAGGGTATAGGGTCCTTTCCTAGACCCCTCCGGATTGAAGTTAAGGCACTTGTTTGACAATTCACACTAACGGTGAAGGGTCTTATCACTTGCCTAATTTCGACTCTATTATGGTTGTCTTGTGCCTTCAGCCCTCCCTTTTTGTCTAGAACTGTCCTAAGTTATTTAGTTCAATCGCTATCAACTTTTGGTAGGGGTATAAGGGTTTTTCAGAAAAATTTATAAAACGTGAAGGGTGTACCCCTCCGGATTTGTGTAATTTGCTAAAAACAATCTCAAAAAATTTTCTCGCTCGTTTTTCCGGGAAATTTCCCGATCCTGTCAGTAAGCTCAGCTAATCTCTGATCTATTGGTACCAAGATCAACTCGATATGCTCTGTAGTTCCAAAGTTATTAACCAAAACGTCTTTTTTCCAAACTCAAAAATTTTCTCTCTTATAGGTTCCGCCTAACTTTTTCCGCAAATCTGGTCCTTTCGACCTAAAAGTTATTGATCTGAGCTCAAAAGGCCTATACTCTTCTAGTTCAATGCAAAAGACCCGATCTAAAACGCTTTTGTAGAAAAAATTTGCGAAAAACTATGCTACCTGGACCCCTCCGGATTGATGAATTCACCAAATCAAACACGTTATGTTCGATTTCTCTGCAACCCGGAAGGCTTTCGGGTAGCGGGTTTTAAAACTCGTAGATTCACTAGTGGACGTTGTCCGAACAACTATTTTTACTGTCCTAACTCAAAGATTTCAAAAAATTTTCTGATTTTATAGTGTTTCTTACTATCAAAAAATGGGAAAATTTGGTTTTTGGTACCAAACTAGTTCCAACCACTTCCGAACTAAAGTTAACCGGTTCTACTTATTACAGTAGTGCAGTTACGATGTAACACACTAACTTAGCGCTTTTTTCCGTTTCAAAAAATATCGATATCTCAAAAATCGCGACTTGTGGGGGGATCAAAATATCGCTATTTTGACCCTAAAAACCGGTCTGTTTTCGTTGTTTTTCACTGAAAAACGATATAAGACTATTAATATAGGCTATATAAGTAATAATATTAGTAATACTATACCCCTCCGGGTTTGTTTATTATCCGAATTAAGGTGCTTAACTCGGATATTCGCAGTTCGGTGAAGGGTCACTACAGTGCAGCACTGTCGAGCCCCCCACAGATTACTATCTTACTTTTTGTACCAAAAGGGATACAAAACTTGTTAACGATACCCAACAGTCGATTGTTGTTGTCGTTGAGCCCCTTCTTGTTGCTCCTTGTACTGCTTGCCGGATCGGTCTTCACCCAGGACCCTTCCGAATTGAGCGCAAATCAGCTGACCCTTCAGGATTGAGCGCAATTTATCATTAACGTGCTTAAATGCTCAAATAACCCTACAGTACAAGCCTCACAAACGGGCCACAAAATTGATCGTAATGATCCTGACTGATATAAATGCCTGTAGCAACAATATATCTATCAACAACAAACGGGGGGGTTGAATCACATCTTGTCTGGGGGGATGATTTCTACTGATTTTTTACTTTTTTACTGTTTTTGGTTTTTTCGGTTATTTTTTTTTGTTTTTTGTTTTTCTTGGGTACTATACTATTTTTTGTTTGGTTTTACTTATATCTTTAAGTGTTTTTGATCACCAACCACTCAGGGGACGAGGAGACGGCCGATCCCCCCCACCCTTCCTGGTTCGTGAATTTTCGGTCTTAACTAGGTTAAAAAACTATTCACGGCAATCCGGAAGGCCTCCGCGTTCCGAACTACCCTTCCGCCCCGGCGGTTTAGGCCTATTAAGGGCGTTAATGTGAGCATCCGTCGGCGCGGAGTGCTCGTTAGCGGTTCCGCCGGTCATGATGTTATAAAAGAATAACACCCAGGAGCGCCATAAACACATGTATGTAACATTCGCCCGGAAGATACATATCGACGGATAACAAAACTAAGTCTTAAGACGACTGGCTAACGTCTAAACAGAGCTTTGCATGCTTTTCACCGTCTCTACCAAGCCAGTACTTTTCGGTGGTCTTTCCAACATCGGGTCGACAAAAACGTTACTGTTCTCCGGCTTCGACCAGAACGCTCAAATTAACTTAATTACATGCAAATAGTGAGCTTATGGCTGGGTCTCAGTATCCCCAGACCACGAGGTCACTCCTAAAAACAGGGTTACTACTTATTATATTACTATTGTTTTTGTTCAGTAGATAAAAATCATCATCTCCATCGAAGATGGATCAACCCTCTCCCCCAACTCCTAGCACCTCATCCTTGTCAAAACTAATCCAAATATCAGTTAAATTCAAGTCAGGACATGACAGGATGCTAAAAGTTCATATAACAGCTAAAAGTTTCAGTTCCGAAACCCTTCCGGATTTGTGAATCCACTGAATCAAGCTCCTTAAGTTCGATTTCACGATATTACGGAAGGCTGGTTTTCGCCCTTCACCGTTGTTCGCAACGGCCTTGCAACTATTGTAGCAGCACAATAGTTGCAACTCGGAACGTTCTCTGTAATTCGTTGTCGTTCTCTTTAATTTCGATTTCCGTTCTGTTCGCAATCACAGATAAAGTTGTTCTGTTTTTCTTAGTTCTTTTTGCTAAAATGGCCGTTTCTGACGTTTCTCAGAAATGTTACGTCATCACTTCGAAAATTTAAAATTTTAAAATACGGGAATATCCTGACCTTCACCGTTCTACTAATCATCCGAATAACGTCGTTAATCCTTCAAAACCATTAACTCGGAAGGTTCACTGCTAAAATTTCGAAGTCTGCAGAGATTGCATTTTGTCCATTCTGGTCGAATGTCACAAGAGTCAGGGACACTATCTCTTGTGTTTTTCTACCTCAAAAACGGTCGGAGCCAATTCGGTTCGCTTGCGACATGACACTAGAACCCGTTACAGCTTAAAGGCCACTACCAAAATACCCCCCACTCTAGAAAATAAGAACGTCCCCATACTTAGGTCTCAAAATATCCAAAATACACGAGCGCCGTTAAAAACCGGGTTGGAACAATCCGTTAAGTTACTTCTTTATTGGACAGTGGAACTTTGATCCATTTCAGATGGATCAACCTAAAACTCGCCTTACCTCAACATACTTATTATAAAATGCACTCGAGAAAACTAAATTAGGTACTTACATAGCAGCACGCTTGAGAAACAGAGTAATTAAACTAATTAATGACTCTAGCATAAATATAATCGAATATAACTCAAGAAGTTTTCTAACGATGAGTTGCAATCAAAGGAAATAAGTTTTAATTCAAGAAAGTAGTTTTGGATCTGGACCATTGGGAGACTTCACTTGTCTGCCTTTCCGTTGAAGGTTCACTCTTGTCCAGTTGATTCTTGCTCTGCTTTTGTATTTGTTTGGTCTCCTATATCAGATATGTCAGCTCTACTCTAGTTTTCTACGATGGAAATTGCGAATAGCAATTTCCCACTGTGTATATTTGACAACTTTCCCGCAATTGTTATTCGGTTGTTCTGACTTTAGATTTTATGTTTTCAGTTGTCGCGAGAAAACTGAGCATGACAGGCTCCATTCGAGTTTTTGACAAATAAAACTTCATTCCAAAACCACGTATTTTCGTGTTCCTCAAGGTCAAACTTCCAGTTATGACCGACTGGCACATACTCTCCGGACTCAAGATCAATGTCCTCATCGCGCGCTGCCGTCTGTCAGTGAATCCCCAGAAACCCGAGTGTTACTCAGGATACAGTGCCAGTGGTCATTTACAGAAGTTTGCAGCAGACTTAAGTTTATCTACACCCCAAAATTCACAACCATATAAAATTTTCACACTATCGCTAAACAGCAATCAAAATCTGCACACTCCTGCACCTGTGAATTTTCGCTTTTTAAGCTTTCAATTTAAAATTTCTTTTGTCCTATTCAATCAGGAAATTGTCATGCAGCATTTTGATTTATATAATAGATATAACATATTAATAAAAATATCTTATTTGTTAAAATTTCTTTTTCGTGAACCTAGATTTCTTCCAAGTTCACCCTCGAGCCCCTTTCCTTCCCTCTCAAGACTCAAGACTCTAGAATTCCTCACTGAGCCACCTGCTCACTCTCGTTTTTCGCCTTCGAGGTACCAGAACCAGATGTATTTGACACCGTGATCTGCTTCAACAGTGCCTCTTCGTCATCGAAGCTAGTCACGATCTCTTCCCAGGCTTTCAGCTGTTCATAGGACCTCATCCATTCCCTCTGCTCCTGCAATCTCTTCGCTTGATTGGGCAAACTCTTCACCCTCGACTCTCGGTTCAAACAGAAGGAATTGTGCAGACTCAGGCTCACGTTCTTCGCCAAGTCTTCCTCTAGTATCGACTCTCTCGCCTTGGTGATGTTTCTGGACACTCTACCAACTTTTTTCCATCCGTCTTGATCGCATTTCGATGGGTCAGCAGAGGTCTCTTGAAAGCCTCCGGCCCTATCTCGGCCTGGAACTGTCGATATTCCTTCTGATATTTCCTCATATGATCCTTCGTTATCATGTATAGCCAGGACGTCAACGTCGCTCGAAACCAAGGAAAGAACCTTAAGCGGCTCCATAAGTGTCTGACTTCCATTGGTATGGCGAATACCTTGCACGCAGTCTCAAACAACTCAAGTCTCCTGCTGTAATCTATCGCGTAAATCGACTCTGCCGTTGGCGTCATCGATTCCCGATACTTCGTTACATTTTACTTCAATCCATCGCAGAGCCAGCATCGTGCTCACCACCAAGATGGTCACCTTCTGCTGATGATCGGGCAGTCCTAACGACCTGATTTCTTCCACATCCCAGATCAGGCAGAGATTCGCGTGATCCGGGTACCACACTGTTTGTGCCAGGCAGTGGCATGGACATTCCCCATGTGTGAGGTCGATGCTCCTAAGGTTGCGTTCTCCCGAGGCTTCTAGGAGAGGCTAAAGTTCCATCATCTTCTCGTGTATCGCGTCGTTCTCCTCCATGTTTGGAGCACCACCCATAGGTTTCCCGATCATGTATTGTCTCTCATGGTCACTTGTGTTTTCACCTTCCAAACCCAAAAATTCTTCCCCCCAGATTTCACTCAAGTCGTCCCTCTGTTCTTTCGGCCTTGTCCCTCGGATTTTCCTCAATAGCCTGTGTGAGTGATGCGACATCCGAGCCAGTCTTACGCACTTGGGCACTGAGAAGGCCTTGTCTATCAGTACCCTTTGGCTGGATACCTCCACCATCGCCATATGCAATGGATAGTGGCTGCCACATAGGTTGGCCATCACTGACCCCACTAAGGACTTCGCATTTAGAGGCAAACCATAGGCTTCGCTCATGGGAATTCCCATTTCCGCTTCAAGTCCAACCTTCCAGCTCTTGATGTGTTTCTGGGTTACCTGCAACACCCCGGACCATGACTCCACACTCAACGCGGTCACCAAGTGGTGTTCTGACTCCAGCCTCTCCAGTGACTGGAGACTGCACAATCTCGAGAAGAATACCAGAGCTGTTGCTAGGTTTACCGTGGTACTCGCGTAACACTCAGCCACTATCTGTATTTCACTCTTCTCCCTCTCGGTAATGTCTTCAAACCAGCTGACTAGATATTCTTTTTGGAAGGACTGTATCCTGACGCATGACCGTCAGTCACAGGTGTGCTCGCCATTTCCACACGATGAGTCAAGGCAACTGCCCGGCTCCATTTTCTTCACCGACCCTAGTTTACTCGTCACTTCACTTGACTCCTTCGCCTGAGGCAGGATTAGTCTGTGAACTATGCTCAATGTCGCCAGATCTTCGTCCTCCGCTGGTGCTAATCCCACTCGCTCCGTGACTTCCTCGATCAGGTTCGCATGGGGATGTGGACACCAGGAGGGCCTCAGCAATTTCCACATCACTCCCAGATTCGTGACCAACATGCCATTCCCGTTACCCATCTTCAGTTCGACTCTTTTACTTGAGCGCGGCACACTTATCACTTCTGGTGTCTTCTCGAGAATCAGACCTAAGCTAGGTCTCTCTCTCTCTACAGTGTCTATCTCCACTATCTTCTCTGTCCAGAACTTTAGTAGCTCCGCCACCTCGTAGTTTCTGTGAGCGCCTCCGGCTTTCGAGTCCAGGAAAGGGTTGTACGCCATCCCCATCACTCCAGACACATACTGGTACTCTCCCTTCTTATTGGGTTTCAAGTACTCTCCTGACGAGGCCAAGTTACGGTGCACGTCGTGTTTCTCCTCGAACTTCTTGTTGTAGAATCTCCGTATCTCATCTAACTTCCTGTGGCTCTCTAGAGACTGCCTGGAACCATCCTCCTTTTCTATCCCAGTACTCTGGTATACATTCAAGATGACTGCTGAGACTCTCATTTCCATTGCTTTGCTCCCAGTTGCTCTTTGCTGGCATGCTAGAATGGTTCTGGCAGTCATCACCGACATTATCTACATCAAGAAACAAGTAACGTCTCTCCTCCTTGCCAGGCTCAAGCCTGAGTTATCCCTAGCCACGTGTTGCATCAATGTCTGATATATTTCTAGACTTTTTCCAACCAACTTCAACTTGTCGTGCGAAGTCAGTGTCTCTAACTCTATTCCCACCAGGCTCCACGCGAACATCAGTTGTCCTGCGGTTCTAATGAAGGGATTCGCCATCAACGGCGATGCCGATGAGGATGTTCTCATCGCTTCTTCAAAATGATCCCTCAATAAGTTCCGCCAAGTTCTCTTCAGTTGGCTCCCCAATTCCAATTTGTTGATATCAGCCTTCTGCTGGGTAGCCCAGTTGCGTCGTTTGCGTGACACTCCACTGTCGAGCTTCTTTAGGCAGTCTTCCAATTCCTGCAATGTTTCCAGGGCCACCCACCACGGTCGGGAGGTGTTCCTCGTTTTATTCTTCTCAAGAGGATCGCTAGTCACTTGCTTCCCAGTGGCCTGATGTTCATTTGAGACCCATGCTTTGCCGACGTCCACTTCCCATGTCTGCCCGCTCGTCGAACCTCGTTTCATTTTTGTCCTCTGAGGCTTGAAGTCTTCTTCCGTTGTTGAGCTGGTGGGGATCTCCATTTCTCTTTCTACGTCGAGCAGTTTCCTTGGCTCGTAGCTACTCTTGTAGGCTGCTGTCTTCCATCGTGCCAGAACCATGGGGGCCGTCTCTCTCAAGTTTTTCTCCGAGACCGCATCCGCTGAAGGACTGCCCAATCCCTCCACGTCTCTCTTCCTCTTGCGAGACCTCACGTCTTTACTCGAGGGCGTTGTCGTTATCATCACTGATTCGACTTCTTTGTCTCCATCCAACCTTTCCCACTCTTGCCTCCACCCTGCTCGAGCCTTAAGGATGTTAGTACTTTTAATTATATTACTAGTTTCGAACTTATCCCCCCTTACACTTTCAATTATTTTATTGTCAGTTTTTTGTTTCAGAGTAGAGCTGTCTTTACATTTGTCTTCTTTGGTCTTCCGTGATGCCTTCCTCAACTCGACCATCTTGCTCAGCAGTTCTCCTCCAGCTTTCTCCTCTAGACCCGTCCCCATCAGGACAGGTTCTCCAAACTTCTTCACTGTGTCCCACAGTTCTTCCTTGAAATCATCTGTGTGATCTCGTCATTCTTTTTTCGATTGAACTCGCTCAAGAATTCTCGCCAAGCGTCCTCATCCAGAGTGCCTAGGAACATGGTCTTGTTTCCCTCGACCAGCTCTTGAGTGGTGAATTCCTCCTCTGATGGTTTTGGTTCGGGCGTGTTCCCCACTTCCATATCCTCCCCTGCCTCGCTGAGAGTCTCATCCATGCTTTTTTCTCCTGATTCGACCATTCTTCTCTCAAGAATCCTCCTGAATCGATATTCTACAGGGCCGCTTCTTTTATCTCCAGGGGTGCCCACCGACAGGGGTGATGGTGTCGTCGGATCCTGTTTCTTGTATTCCGTCAGAGCCACATACAACGGGCCTGCTGCATCCAGCTCCTTCCCCTCCTGTCTCATCTCCACCTGCTCCAGTCTGTAAAGGTGCCCGGTATATTCTCGTGGCAAACTTCATCTCGTCCTTTAGTGCAATGTGTCCTTCTTCCACGATCATCCTGCCATCGTCCCACACCGGCAACATGTTCTCCAAACCCGCCCGCTCAAGCTTTCGCAAGACCTCTCGTATCTTGAGTTTTGGGGGCAATGAGCCTCTCATCTTCTTCGCCTGGGTCGTCCACGAGTTTATTTTTATGTCACAGGTGTGAAAATAGACCGCTGCAGTGTAGCCGATCAATAGGGGATCCCAGCCATCGGTTAATTCCCTCTGCTGCCCTTCCGCCGCTGCTCTCTTGAACAGGGACGGGACCATGAGGGAACTGTTCATTCCCAGGGTCATTCTCCTTACCGTTGGGAACTCTGGAATGGTTGTTGGCAAGATTTCCTTCTCCAGTATTGCCTCTAGCTCCCTTTTCACCAACTCGAAGCTCTTCTTCCACGCGGGAGTTCTCAAGACCTCTTGTCCACTCGCCGTCAGGGGATTCAGGTTCCAGAACTTGGGATAAGTTTCGATGGGACCCTCGCGTTTACCTCCCATCCTACACTGCAGTTGTCCTCGGAAATTGTACACCATCAACTCTTGATCTTTCACTTTTCCGAAGAGTACCGTGTTGCTCATTTGTGCCCTCAGCACCTCTTGCTGACACCAGTTGAGTGTCGTCCCATCGTTGAGTGTCACGGAGTTGCGATAAGGTGTCACCAGAGGATCTGGAAACGCGTATGTCACGGCCGCTCCATAAATGCAGGTTACAACCTCCTCCAGCCCCCGGATTATCCCCATTGGATCCGATCTCATCGCCAGTTACAGGTCTGTCAACAGAGGCATGCCGCCATTCACTTTCCTCCATTCATCTCTCGTCTTTGGATTCTTTTCTTCACCAGTCATGTGTCGGTTCTGCATCAGGAGGTACTCCACTACCAGCGTCTTTAGCCCTGCAGCACACTTATATGAATAGGTGTCAATGCTCGAGTGGGTTTTCCCCATCGACAGGGGCTACCCATATTTCGTTAGTCGATGAAATGACACCAGTTCACCATGGGTCAGGAGCACCAGTGTCAGATACCCGTCAATCCGGAGTGTTTCCACAGCCCGACTGAACATGTACGCTGGACCCATATTGAATAGGTACCTCGGGTAAACCAGGTACAGTGCCAACAACAAGCTGATGGGCATGCTCAGGATTTCTTGTACAAAGGCTCCAAAGATGGTCTTCTTTGCACCAAACACTCCAGCCATGAACTCCTTTCCCCAACAAGGACTCAAGAACTAAAGAATCTCGTGATCCATCCTCGTCTTCAGCTTGCCCTTTGCGTGCTCCCTCCAGAATCCTCCAATTGTGACCTCGTTGGCAGCTGTGACGAACCTGGTCACCGTCATTTCCCTTTTCTCGGCCACTTCCAGCTGCTTCTCAAGAAAACTCCAGATTTGCTTCACAAGAGGTGGGGCATTCTCTTTCGTCTTCTCCGTAGCGTTTTTCAACCTTGGTGTCAGGAATGGCCACCTGCCTCTTTCTTGTGTCAGTCGATACACCATCGACTCCAGTTGCTTCTCTGTTGCAGCTACGTTCTTTCTTTCATTGCTCGGACCTCTAGACTTACTGGTGGAGCTTGTGATAGTCAAGTCCATGCTCCAAAACCACAGGCTGGCCGTCAGGTGAGTTATTATTGGATGATCTTCCCCTATAACCGGACTGAAGTTGAGTTTTCTGGCGGAGGACCTCGTCCAACACAATGAGGATATCTGCTAACTCGTAGAAGCCCCTCAACGCGTGGCACACATCCGCCCACGCCGCCGCCAGTTCTGACTTGCGAAGCCTCAAGTTCGTCGGTTCCAACTCCCGATTGGGAGCTGCCATCAGGATCCGCCATTCATTCCCCTCGGCTATTAAGATCAAGACCGCATACACAAATTGCAGACCGGGAGGCATGCTCGCGTACCCGGGGGACGTCGTGAACACCACTCTTGTCTTGGAAGCAAACCGCGAGGTAACGTTCTCCTGTACCTCATTCATCGCTGCAAATAACGTCTGGAGAGCTTCCCAGATTCTCTTCGGCGCCAGTTCATCGCCCTTGAGCTGCTCAAGAAACCCAGTCGCATGCAGATGGTCATTCATTCCCGCAAACAGTAGTAGCTCGGGCTCGCAAGGCATCTCCGATTTTATTGCTACCACCAAGGTTAACATCTGATTCAGCTCGGCTCCCAGCAGTGAGTATACCAAAGTCTCCGGCCAGAACAACTTGGGAGAGGTTCCCTCGAAGACCGATCCCGCTACAATGATCACCCTTGCAGCAGCTGGATCTGCTCTGTTGTAAACTGCCAAGGTCTTGGCCAATTGGGTGTTCCCGCTGGGTTTCCCGTAACTAGGGTTGTCCGCCAACCTCGTTGCTTCATAAGCGGCATCTGGCAATTCCATCTCTCTTGGGTCCAATAGCTTGTCTACCAACCTCAACTGCGCTGGAGTTGCCAACCTGATTCTGGCAATGCTCGTTCGATGCTTGGGAGGCTCCACTATGAGTCCCGGACTCCCCAGCAACTTGAGAGGCCTGTAATTGATAGGTCCCATGACTGATTATGTGGGAATTCCCGTCAGATCCGCCGTCTCCATTATTCTTGCTCTTGTCTTCATGTGACACTCGCTCAAGACCCAAAGCTTCATGTGACACTCGCTCAAGACCCAAAGCTTCCGCCAACTCTTGTCTGCACTCCAGATCTTCCAGGTTCAGCTCTTTTACTCTCTCCACATATCTCGACCTACTGGTCTCCGCCGGTCTCTCCACCCTCTTGCTCTCCACCACTACCACCGAGGATACTACCGAACTCTGAGGTGTTGATGACTTGCCTTCTCTGCCTCCATTGGTGCGGCACCTGGTAATCTGGTCCGCCTGCTCCTCGAGCTGTCTCTAGAATCGGCCGTCGCTCTCAGGCGACTGGATAAAGTTCTTGAGTTAAGGAAAGGTGGATTTGGAGGTGGTCCAAATGTGAATTGTGCCGTCTCCAGCAATTCTGCCTCCAACGCGCTTATATGCCTTTGGAAGACATCATTCAGCCATTCCACTCCCCTAGGCCTGTCAAAGTGGATCCCGTCTGAGGATGCATCGTCGGGGAAAACAGATCGCTCCATCTGCTCGGCTACGTCCAGTAATCCAACGGGAAGGACACTCCTTTGATGTATTTGCCTGATTAATTCGTTCAGGTTTCGCACCTTCGTGTTCATTTCCATCGCGTGTTGGTCCGCCTTCATGTTGTAGGGAATGGTACACACCGTGAGAATGGCAGGATCCATTTGAATCCGCAATTCCTCAAGGATGCAGCTCATGTTGTCATGTAGCTTCATCACCTTCCTGGACTCCCCCCTGGACACGTCATTCGTCACGATCATTAGAGTCACCGTATATACTCTCGCCATCCCTAGCATCTCAAGTGATGCCAATATCTGTGGCATCGCAGCCCCAGCGAAACTCAAGATCCCCGTTTGCCAATGTGATTGAATCCGGGTCAGCACCCGCAGGAGGCTGTCCCCTATGATTAGATGGACCGCCCCCTCTGGTACACGTGGCTGCGTGAATTATTCCACCCAAGCCGCGTCATGGAAGCAATCCCTCCTGACTCTTTGTGCCGTGCTCCAATCCATGCGATTGTGTCTGTGGTACCTGCCCTCCGTGTTCTTCTTGTAGCTTGAGATTACCACACTCCTGATCGGTTGCTCCCTCCACGTCGGGGGTAGCTCCACTCTTGTTGGACTCTCACAATTCCTTAGTTGTAGCCTCTCATTCAATTCTTTCAGACGTGACGAGCTGCCGCTCACTTGACTGCTGCTCGGGGTTGAACTCGGGGTATACCCAGGCAGTGCGACGTCCATCAATGGACGTATCGGTTGTGTCTCTAGACCACGCAGGGAGGACGTTGACTCAGCCGGTATCCATACCTCCAAACCCTCATTCATATGTTCCTGAGCCGCGCGGTCAAGGTTAAACCGTCCCTTCGATCTGGGAGCTTCGTCCACCTCCATACGTGACTCTGATCTTGAGCCGGTAACCATTCGCTCCTTGGGCCTGGCTCCCTTTTGCATATCGAGTTCGCGCTGTCGTTGTTGGATTCTCTCAAGTTCCGACTTCAGCTGTTCACAATTCGCGGCATTCTCTCGCACCCTTAGTTCTTGCTGATGCTCGGCGTTCAGCATATCAAATTCCCTCCGCGCTTGGTCCTTTTCGACGACCGCCTGATCTCTCTCCAGATTCGCTTGATCCCGGTCGAGGTTCGCTTTGTTTCTCTCCCTCTGTGTCCTCTCAAGTTCTCTCTTCAGAGTACTGAGGTCCGGATACGCTTCTCCCATTTGTTGCGCTCGCGTCATCGATGGTACCTTACTCGTGCCCTGGCCCGTTGATCTTGTTGATGGTCTGATCGGTAGTGGGAACTACCGATGCGCCATACTCGGTGTTGTTGTTCAAGCCAGGGTTCCTTGCCAAGTCGAATCCCCTCACTCCTCCATCCACATTCCAGGACAGCCATCTGGTTTACTCTTGGTTGGATATTCCTTCAGTGGTGTAGCCGACCATTAGAACCGCTTCGGTTGCAGACTCCCGGCATTCGCCCTGCTCTTCCAATTGAAGGATGGCGTTCAGCATCACCGCCATTCTCTCATCCACTCGGGATCCCTCTGGCGTCTGTATAGCTCATCAAGCGTGGGCTTCTTCAGAGCCGCGGGCATGGACTTCCAAAATCGATCTGCCATTATTTCTGGATGATCTGGCTTGCGTACCAACTTGAAAATTATCTTACCACTTGAGAATTACCTTACCATTTGAGAATTAGCGTACCAACTTAAGTACTTGAGAATTAACTTCTTGAAGCGTTGTTCAACTTGTGTGTTCGTTCAAGAACTTCTTTTTCTGAAAATCAATCTGAAAATAACACTTGACTTTAAGACTAACATGCTTTGTTCCTAACCTAAAACCCCCCTGCCACTATAGTTAAAACCTTATCCTTTTCGTTCTACTAAAATAGTTCAACTGGAAGTTTTCTAAAAGCATGCAGATTCATTTTATGTTTTAGCACCATCAATCATTTGAAATTTAATTGTCATGCCAATCACTTTTAAGATCCTTTTACCTGTTCTGTAGCCCAACACCTACCTGGAGATCCTTTTATGCCCAACTCAAGACCCCCAGGTACCTGACTTAGGCGATACTCAGGTAGTCTTTCTTGTGCAGATGTACCATTATCTCCGTTTCCGCGAAGACCACGTGTAGGATAGCATATAGTTCCCTTGGGCTCAGTTTGCCCCTGTTTGGGTCGTAGACCGGCATTGAGACCTCTGTTTTTCTTCTTTCGATCATTAAGTCCCGCAGTCTCGTTAGTGCAACATCACGTGTTCAGGGTCAATCGTGTTCCTTTCACTGACCCTCGTCACCAAGAAGCACAGGTATTTGCCTGGGACTTGTGCTACTGACGGTGGAAGCGCAGCCATTCCTCCCAGCCCCGGTGTCTGTCTAAACAGAAACTCCACGTTCTGGTACTCTCTTTTGAAGTCGGCCTCCAGTCTTGATTTGAAACTCATGTCCGCCGTGATACAGATTGCGCTAGTCCTGTCTGACAGAATGAACTCGCTATCCGTTATCAGGATGTTCTCCGAGTATTCGTTGGGTATTTCAAACTTTGTTTTGAAATTCCGTCCTATGGTAGGCTCAGCTTCCTCCCCATCCAGTTCCAGTCCGCTCGTTTCTCTCACTTCCCTGAGTTTCTTTATCATCAAATTTTCGGTGTGGGTAAGTCCTACCCCCACTCCCCGGACAAAAATATTTATCGACGTCCCCGTCGATGGTGCTGGGTCCAAATTGTCTGGTGGAATCTCGAGCGGCCTGTCTGTTGCTGTCCAGCCGAAGAGGAGATTTCCCGTTTCGATGTGCTTTCCCGCTGATACGTCAATTTGTTGTATGCATTGTCCTTCGTCGCCTCCGTTCTTGACATCGTGCATCCATTCTAATATCCTCAAGTTCGTATTCTCTCTTCTCTCTATCTCGCTCTGTTCCAGATCCGTCTCCCGTTCGGGTGTCGAGTAGTCTTCCTGTCGGTAGTGTTCATTATCATTGATAAATTGCCATTCATCATCGGCTGCCAGTTCGCCCACACTTATCAGCTCCTTGCTTAGGTCATCGGGCTGTATCTTATCAATTAGGAAATCGTCTCGGTACCTGTTGTACCTCATGCCTGTCCGTTTGCGATTGCCACTCCTTGTCTCCGTTGGTATTGACAAGTCTGTTTCTGTCCAGTTCGGCACCTCACCACGTTCCGGATCGTTCCAGTCTTCTTCCACAAAGGATTCCGCCTCTGAGTCCGCTTCTATCTTTTCATTGTCGTCCAAACTCAAGTTCTCGTTGCCATCATTTTTCTCTCTGGTGCCTCTTTCGTTCACTTCACACGCTGGCTCCACCAGTAGGTACTCAAGTCCCTCCATGTCCTGTGGTATACACCAGTCCTCTGGGGATGGGACGTGAGGCTTCAGATTTTCATAATGTGCTGCTCGCCCCGTACTCAAGCGGTAGAACCGTCCTTGTTGATGTACTTCCGTTATCATGAATGGTCCTCTCCATTTCTTAAGTAGTTTCTTTGTCCCTTTGAGCGGTATGACATTCTGGAAAACCCACACGTATTGGCCCACTTCATATGGCTTCGCCTGTAATATTTTTTCATCATATTTCTTGCGCTGTCTCATTTGTGCTTGCGCAGTGTTCATCCTGCAGAGTTCGTTTAGCTCCTGCTGTCTCCAGATCGCTTCTTTCACATAAGCTTGAGGCGACGTCCTCTTCCCTTCGTATTGCGGGTAAAAGAATGTCAGAGGCATTGCTCTCTCCCTGCCCGTCAACATCATGAAAGGACTGATGCCCGTTGTTGAGTGTTGCGTACTGTTGTACGCCCCTTCGACTTGCGGCAGATATTTATCCCAGTCCGTCATGTATCTTGAGCATTATGAGCATTATACCCTCAACATATTCACCAACGTTCTATTCTGTCTCTCTACCAGCCCGTTGGTCTGAGGATGGTAGGTTGTCGATTGTGCTTGAGCAATGTGTGACCTCTTCATCAACTCCTTTGTCAAGTCCCCCACAAAGTCTTTGCCGTTGTCTGACTGAAAAGTCATTGGACAGCCGTATCGTGATATCCAATGCGTTATGAGGTGGTCACAAGTCTCCTCTGCTGAGGTTGTCTGACACGGAACTGCTTCTGCCAACTTTGTGAAGTGATCTATTATAACCAGTATCTGGTTATATCCCGACACCGTCATGCAGATTCTTTGATGGTCTATCTGTATCACCTCGTTAATCTCTTAGCTCTCAACGGACTTGAGTGGGAACTTCATCTTCCTTGGGTATTTTACCTGCAGGCATGCCAGGCATGCATTCACCCATCTCTCGCAAGCTTTCCTCAATCCTGGCCAATCAAACCTGTGAAGTATTCTCTGTTGCACTTTGTCTATCCCCTGGTGCTCCATCTGATCGTGCGATCTGAATAACACCTCCGTCTGATACAATTGTGGTAATATGATGAGGTTGTGCTTGTGTAGTATCTTGTCTTCGTCTTTTCTCTTGCATGCTACCACCCCGTCAGCTGTGTGATAGTGTAAATCTTTCTTTTCTTTGTAGAACTGGCTCAAGATCTTGTAGCTGTCTTCTTCGAGTTCCCCTTTCTCCTTGGACCCCGTCCGGATCCATTTGGAGAGGTTAATTGTCATCTTGTCATTCTTTTGGGCTCTTATCAGGTCCGACAGCCTATATCTCTCTTTGACATGTTCCTTTAGTGCCATGATCTGTCCATTCATTTCCCCAGGGTTGTGGATGCCAGCATTCAACTTCACGCATATTATCCTCTTCACGATCTTCATATCATCTTCTGGCACCAGATTTGTTCTGACATTTGAGTTGCATGATAGTTCCCTGAATGGTTTCCTCGATACCGCAATTTCCTCAAGTTCTTCATCCTTGTACTTCTTGTTCATCCGAGTTGTACGTTCCTGACGAGGGATCTGTTTGTAGCTCCATGTCGCGGTGTCTCATCTTCTCCTCTGCTAGTATCATGCATAGACTATCCTGCTCATCGCTGCTCTTTTCCGAATCTTCATCCCATTCTTCACACTCCTCGGACAATTTCTCTTCTCCGGTTTCTTCTTCTTCCGTGGACGTGGACCACTCCCCGGACTCTTGATCTAGTCCCAGGTGTTCAGCTTCTTCCTTAAACGCCAATTTCTTCTTCCTAACCTGAGTCCGCTCACGTAAGTTATCAGGGATTTTGTCAACCAGTGACCGCACGACTTCTTTGCCATCAGTACCGCATCCTCTTGGAGAGTCTGCAATGCCAACTGTCTCATTCCTTCGCGGTATCTTGACTTCAGGTTCCTCCCTACTTTTTCCTACGCTCACGGGTTTATCATCTGCCAATTTCTCAAGTAACCTCTACAAGTCTTCATCTACCTGAGTATCTCCCGTTTTCACCTGGTTGAGATCATAACCTTTGCCTTGAGCGTCTCTCTCACGATCTTTGACTTGAGCATTATCTCTATCGGTATCCCTCGTTTCTTCTTCAAGATCGTTTTCTCCTGGGGCTCCTCTGGTAACTCGGGATGATCCTCTATCGGTTTGCCTGACTTGTCTAGCCATCTCGTGAGTGGGAGACTGTCATACGTTTCTTTGTCCATGAAGGAGAAGCCATCTTTAATCTCGGGCCTGTCTGCCTCCCTCTGTTCCTGCCTCTCGTAGAACTCCGTCTTCATACTCAAGCTATCAGCATTCTGATGTTTATCCCTTGTTCTATGCTCAATTATCATGTTGTACCCATCCAAGCGAACTATCCATCTCCCAATGTAGCTCTGGTCCATCGAGTACGTCTTCAGCCAGCTGAGTGCCTTGTTGTCAACCAGCAGCTTAAACTGTTCACTGCCTAAATATGCCCGGTATTTCTCGACAAAAGTAACTACCGCGAACATCTCTGCTTTCGGCGCCCCGTACTTCATTTCTGTGTCACTCAAGACTTTGCTCCCGTATGCTATTGGTCTTAATACTGTCTTCCCGTTCCATTCTTGTTCTCGATGGAGTATGCCCGAGATCGCGACTACCGACGCGTCCGTATCCAACACGTACATCCCTTTTTCCGTTGGCATCCCCAACACCGGTGCCTCGCACAACTCTTTCTTTATTCTCTGGAATGATTCTTCTGCTGCGTTGTTCCACGTGAACTTCTTGCCTTTGTGTCTCATTAACTGTTGCATCGGGGGTATACCTTGTTCGCATAGCCCTTGATGAATTCCCTGTAGTAGTTCGCAAAACCCAGGAAGCTCATCAACTGATGTTCCCGTATATGGCGATTTCCAAGTTAGAACTGCTTCCACTGCATCTGGATCCGGTCTGATGCCATGCCTGTCCACCATTCTTCCCAAGTATTTTATTGAATCCTTGAGTATCTCGCACTTTGACGGTTTACACTTTAGCCCCGACCTCTTCATACATGCAAACACCTCGTCCAGTCGCTCGATATGGTCTTCAAGTGTGGGCGTCGCCATTACCACGTCATCCACATAGCCTTTCTTTGTCACTCCTATCATTGCATGTGCCATCAACCGTTGAAAAGTGGCTGTGGCATTGCAAAGGCCAAACGGCATCCGTTTCCATTGAAACAGCCCCAACTCTCAAGCGAACCCTGTTTTGTCCCTGTCTTGCTTCCTCAGCGGGACTTGCCAGAACGCCGAACCTAAATCAAGAGTTGTAAAAAATTTTGCGTCACCTAACTTCGAGAGGCTCTCGTCAATCCTAGGTGTGGGATAGGCATCCTTCACCGTGACGGCGTTCAGATACCGTAAGTCACAGCAAAACCTCAATTGGTCGTCTTTCTTTTTAGCCATCACTACTCCACACGCCCACGGTGACTTGTATGGTTCTATCATGTCATACTCTAGTAATGTTTCTAATTCTTTCCTACATGCCTCTGATTTGTGGGGGGTCATGCGCCTCGCCCCCTCCCTGTGTGGTACCGCATTCTCTTCAAGTTCTATTTCATGCTCAACAAAATTACAACACCCGATGTCTGCCTTATGTCTCGAAAAAACTTCCTCGTTCCGCTCTAGTACGTCCTTGATGGCCTCGAGCTGTTCGTCCGTCTACTTGCCCCTCAAGTGTTCGATCTCCGGCAGGACCGGTTTATCAATTTGCATTTCCTCGAGTGTGGGTCGTTCCGAAAAGTTCGAACAGCTCGATAGCCCATCGTCCGTCTCTGACTTAAGTGATTTCACAAGACCTGATGAACCTTTTATTTTCTTCAATCGTCTCAAGATACAAATTTTGTCCCCATGATTTGGACAATCAACTACTTTATTTTGTTTTGAATTTTCAGTCATTTCATATCGAGTTTTAACGGGTAAAGCATATCCCAGCTTCCTCCCCCTATGTATCGTGATGGGTATATCAAGAGTATTCAACAAGACACTGACGCAGAGACCGCTCTTGGTTATCGAGAAGGATCTTCCTAAAACAGCAGCACTTTGACTATTAGGATTCGGGACTATACACACTTGCTTGTTGTCACTTAGTTCATTGTAATTTTTCATCCTCAAGCCTACAATTGCCGCTTCATTCGCCTTTAGCCTCACCCTTCTACTCAAGAATATCGGTGCTTTATTTTCATTCGCTATTATTAAATTTACCGGTTTAATTGCGTACCTCCTATCCGGGTTTCTTATCCTGAACATCGCGTTGTTTAAATCAATTGTTACGTCGAAGTTCCTGATGAAGCCCCTGTCTAAAATGAATTGGTCAGACTCGTCTAGGTTTTCTACTACAAGAAAACTCCTCCACAGATTGCGTTCCCCCAGATTTAGGGCTATTATTGGTGTTCTGCCTAGCACCCGCAGCGCCCCTTTGTTAGCAGCTGACAACCGTATTCTCGAGTTTATCAAGTCATCTTTGTTAAAGCCCATTAGCTCCCAATTTTCGATTGGTATTACACTGAAGACCGCACCAGTATCGAGTAACCCACGCAAGTGAGTCTTCTTGCCACTTATGTCCAGCACATGTGCTGATACGTCTGCCTCTGTTCCAATGTGCATTGCATCTTCCTCCAGCATGGCACAGTGTCCAATCGATCTCACCTTTAATACTTCTCTGCCCACGTAGATCTGTCCCACTAGATCTTCATCACATGTTATCATTGTTTTCGTGTAGATGTTTATCCCATCTATAGTCAACATCACCTCATGTGGACCATAAATTTCTGTATATCTGTTGTCCACACGGATCGACTTGCTGCCACCTCTCGTGAGTAGCGCCCTCAAGGCGCTAGATGTCGTCTGTGGGCTTATCGCACTCAAGTAGTCTGCGTATACGTCAATGTGCATTACTGTCTGGTCGCTGGGTTCACTTAAGTTCCTTGTCACTTCATGTCCACCTACAGTGATTATCGACATTATCCTGGCTCCGATTTTCGTTATGCCAAATAGTTTTCCTGTCACCATTTTCAGAGTGTTGCAATTTCCACTATTTTTCGACCCTGCTACAGCTTCTGGCACTGGCACCGAGCAACTTAGCGTCTCGTTCAATCTCTGTCTGTCGATCTCTTGCTTCAACCGTTGCTCTATTTCATTTGTTGCTAGGTCCTGTTTCACCTTTTTGATCGCCTCTGACGCCGCTTTCTCATAATTTATCTCTAGGGCGTTCTTGGCCGTGGCCTCTATCGCATTGTTAGCCTGCGTTACCGCCTTCACTGTCTTCGTTGGCAGTTCCGTACTGGCAGTTCGTTGGCAGTTTTTTTGCTTCAAACTCGGTTTGCCTATTTAGCTGATTCTGCACCGCCGCTAATGCCAATTTATGTTTGGGGTGACTCTGGTTCTTGACCGCCTCCCAAAACAATGGACAATCCATCCGAAAGTGCCCTTCCTGATTGCAGAAGAAGCATCTTGCACCTATCTTGATGATTAAGCCACTATAGTACTCGTGTTCTTCCATCTGGCTCATGTCCTCCTCATCTGATGCGTACCACAGACTCTTTATGCCCTGCTTGTATGTTGTGCAATCTGTCACGCGATGATCAGCTGACCCGCAGTTCGCGCATGATCTACGTTTGTCCATGTCATCTCTAGGCTTGTACCATGACGACCTTTGTGGTTGGCTCCCCCCTTGCATATTCCTGTTATCTGAATATGAGTACTTCTTGGGCTTTATTAGCATGTACTCTCTCGACTTCTGTCTCATCTCTTCTGGAGTTGGTGCACTGTCTTTCGACAGAGTATAGTATGTTGCTAACATTGTTCTCAAGTCATCACTCTTTACCCCATCAATGAACTTTGAGGCGATGCTAAAGTTCCTTCTATTGGTGGACTCTTCCGGGTCACTCCTTCGTCTCAAGCTCTCAAGATCATCTAGGAACCTGTCTATCGATTCATCGTCCCTTTGTCTTCTCTTTTGAAATCGCATCATCGCTTGATGACCCTTCATGCCTGACCCGAATCAATTCAACAATATCTCGAAGATTTTATCTGCAGTGTAGCGTTCCTCTTCTTTATTCGCAATCACGCATTTCAATGCCGTGCCTCCCAAGTTGCTGAGTATCGCTGTGCATGCTTGCCTCTCATCGTTTAAGTTGTCTTGTTGCAAGTGCAACCTCATGACTTCTACCCAAGTGTCAATGCATCCATCTGAATCATCCTTGAATTCTTTCGGTTTTTTGAAAGTTTTCCTGGACTTGTTGCTTCCTCTGTCACTCGAGTCGGTGTTCCTTGTGGCGAAGGCTTCTAGTGTCCTGTTCATCATTTCTCGGGTACTTGCCCACGTCATGATATCCGGTCTCACGTTGTTGTGAGTCGTGGAGTCCCCTGGACCACTCGTTGTGTTTGCTGTTCCACTTTTCATAATCGCTTTGGCCCTCCCCTACTCGCGGCATCACGGGTTAATGGTAACGGTGTTGACTGCCGTTTGTTCCGTTGTGGTTCCACGAAGTCAACTCTTTTGCCTTTCGTCCGCTCCGCTGCTGGCCTGTCCTGTGACTTGAGTTCCTCAAGATGGCGTCTAGTTTTGCCTGTATTGCACATGAACTCTCAGCCTGGTCCCTACTCATTGTGTCCATTCTCGTTTCCAAACTCCCAACTGGCTATTCACTGCGTCATATCAATGCTTCGTTTCTTGCATGTCTTTTTTTATGTTCTTGTCTCGCTCTCCATCAGTGGTATCTACCTTGTCCGACATCTGCTGAAGTTTTTCCTCTGTCGCTTTCGCTAGATTGAAACAGATGTCCAGGTACTCATGTTTGTTGTATCTTAAGTCTTTTTTTATCACATCTCTATCCTCCTCGCTGTGCTTTAGTCTCTTGTCGATCTGATCTAGCTTCGCCATCAGATCGCCCAGATCGAGAGACATTGTTTCATGGTCAGATGTTGCCATGTTGTTGGCTGCTGTTCCTGGTCTAATCTGGTCATCGTTTTGGTCGGTGTCTGTCGTTTTCGTGGAAACTGTTCCGAATGTTTTGCCTATCTCGGTCTTTGGTTCCTCCGTCACTATGTCTCTTGGTTTCATCCCGACCATCTTTGCCAACCTTTCAGTAAATGACGTTCTTTTTGCTTGAGACTCGTCCTTTACCGTTTCTGGCGTGTTGCCCGTTGTGTCTTCCACAGTGTCTATCGGCGAGAACTCCATGGACTTTGGATTTGGTTCTTCTGCATTCGGCATCGGTGTTGACTCCGTCGTCTTCTTCTCCACCTCATCCACACTCTGGTCCGGTGTCTCTAGGTCAATCTCGATGGCGGGTTCTGCTTGTTTCCCTTCCATGCCCTCTTTTGATTTGTTCTCCGTATTACTCCTCGTGTTGACCATGTTAACTGAAAAGTTCTTCCTTGTTACTTTTGGGCCCATGGATGCCGTTTTACGCAGCGACGAGTTATATTTTGTCTTTGATTCTGTAGATCTTTTTTCAGCCACCGGTACCCTACTCCGTCTCATGATTTCTATTTACAATTGATCCTATTTACAATATTGGTATTTACAAAATCTTATTCTAATGAAAACAAATTTTGCCAATAAAAAGAAAAACTACTTTACTGTTCCTTTTAAGATTTTGTTAAAAGTCTACTAATTCTTGATCCTATAACAATCGTGTTCTAACTAGTCTTATTGCTTTTGATTCAATTAATTCGACCTGTCTCAAGACCTTTTACTACCGTCACTCCACTTCTTTGTGCTGTCCCAAGCTTTCTCTCTACTGTCCCAAGACTATTCAGTGCTGTCCCAGTACTTCTTGTTAGTGTCCCAAGACCACTGTCCCAAGACCCTTGCCCTAAGACGACTGTCCCAAGACTACTGTCCCAAGACTAGTGTCCCAAGACCACTGTCCCAAGACTACTGTCCCAAGACCCTTGCCCTAAGACTACTGTCCCAAGACTAGTGACCCAAGACCACTGTCCCAAGACTACTGTCCCAAGACCCTTGCCCTAAGACTACTGTCCCAAGACTACTCTCCCAAGACTAGTGTCCCAAGACTACTGTCCCAAGACTACTGTCCCAAGACCACTGTCCCAAGACTAGTGTCCCAAGATCACTGTCCCAAGACCACTGTCCCAAGACCACTGTCCCAAGACCACTGTCCCAAGACCACTGTCCCAAGACCACTGTCCCAAGACCACTGTCCCAAGACCACTGTCCCAAGACCACTGTCCCAAGACCAGTGTCCCAAGACCACTGTCCCAAGACCACTGTCCCAAGACCACTGTCCCAAGACCACTGTCCCAAGACCACTGTCCCAAGACCACTGTCCCAAGACCACTGTCCCAAGACTACTGTCCCAAGACCAGTGTCCCAAGACTGTGTCGTACCAAGACTGCTCTGGCCCAAGACTGTCCCAAGACTGCACCGTCCCAAGACTGTCCCAAGACTGCACTGTCCCAAGACTGTCCCAAGACTGTACTGCTCCAAGACCGTCCCCGGACTGCAATGTCCCAAGACTTCTTCGGTACTGTCCCAAGACTTGTCACTAAGTGTCTGGATAGTAGGATCTCTTCTTCTTCGTTGTGGGGACTCTTGAACCACTCTACCGTGTACCACCACTTGAGCTCTAGTAAAAATTTTCCCAAAATCCCTAACCTAATGGCCAAAATCCAAATACTGACCCCCCTGTATTTATCTCCCTTTCGTTGTTTCAGGCTATTTGAAACCCCAACTTCTTCGCAGGTATCTTGTGATCACCTGTTCGTTAGAATACCAACAACAAATTTTCATCAAAACGTAAAAATTTAAACAGGAAAAATTACAAAAACAGAGAGATGAACCCACCTAAAATTCAAAGCTGACAGATGTCAACATTTGTCCGAAAAAAGGTCTGGTACCTGATTGCCACGCGTTTTCCTCCCCCCTGCTAGCGATCTTATGGGGTATCACAAAAACTGTCTATGTCCGTTCCCCCTACCGATCCGACCAGGGTACCTACCTTAACTCGATGTTAAATTTGGATATCCGCTTCTTATAACCAACGCGTGTAAGTATCTATTGTAACTAAATCGACGATGCCGAGCAATTAGTTGCTATAATGTGTCCCCCCTTTTTACACTTTACAACCACCAACCTTTGACCTAACCAGCCCCCTTCTAACCTCCCCCCTCCTTAGCCCCCCACTTAAGCCAAAAAATCCCTTAAGCGCCGGCTGCTAAACCTCTAGAGAGAAAACCGTAGACCTGTTTCCAGGCCTGCTTGTGTAAAAACTTCCTCAAAACAATGGGGCTCCGCTTATCCAATTTTACACTTATTTCCTATAATGTAATGTAGATTTTAACGATACCCGTTTGTCCAACTTGAGAACACTCCTGTGCGTCCTCTTCTTGTTGTAGCGATCCCGTGCTGGTTGTCCCCTTGACGTGCACTGCACTTGACACCAGCACCACCTTCCCACTTGGCTGGTCATCTCTTCCAGTCAAATTTCCTAGCGGTTCAGCTCAGTCCTTGTGAACCACTTTCCCACTCGGCTGGTCACCTCTTCCAGTCAAGTCTCCTAGTGGTCCGGTTCTGTCCTTGTGAACCACTTTCCCACTCGGCTGGTCACCTCTTCCAGTCAAGTCTCCTAGTGGTCCGGCTAGGTTGCAAGCTATCTGAAAACACTTAACAACGCCCCCCACTTGGGCACCTTATTGAATGTAACATTCGCCCAAATATCACACAGCGACGGAGCGTAGAAAAAGTACCTATTGACGACTGGCAGGCGTCAGTTACCTTAATTCCACTCGTTTTTCACCGTCTCGACCTTGCCAGTTGATTTTCTGGTCTGTCTAGGGCAAAGTAAAAAGTTACTATTTTTAGGCCATCAGTCAAACGACTTTTGATCAGCTTTCGTTTGCATGCGAACACAACCACATAGCTGAGTCTCGGATCCTCAGACTACGTGATTGTCATTAAAAACACGGCTCGAACCACCTATTTCTATATGTTTTTGTGTGACAGTTTTATATTAAATCCATTGGAGATGGATTGACCTTTTCCTTTCTCTATCTACTCATGCTCTGAAATATTAAATAATAACGGTGTTTAATTCAGATCTAGGACATTACAGCAACTGTTATGGCTAGTTTACACAGTCCCTTCACATATAACAGTCTCTGGGGGACCAAGCCTCCGCTCCCGTGATTTTCTTGAGACAACACTCTTATCTCCTATATTTCGTGTCCCGGGAGGGTTCCGTGGTATTTCTCTTCCCCCCACTGAAGCCTCCGTCTCCACAAATATCCGTCACTAAGGTCCTTATCGTGTGTTATTGCCACGATAAGAGGCTCCGTAATTTTCTCGTCTCGGATACAACCGTTCGTCACAAAATATGGCGTCGTTCTGATTTTTCTCTATTTTATTCAAAATGGCCGTCTTTTTTCTATTTCTCAGAAATGTTCTCCTTCAAATCGAAATTTTAAAAATAAAAATTCCAGAACATTCTGACCCTCCGTCGCAACACTTTTCTGTTCGTAAGGCCTTTAATCACTTTTTTTTCCGTCGCGGGAAGGTTATACTGTGTCATCCGGCGGAATGGCACATACTCCCCGGACAAGTCTCCATCAATGTCCCTATTGATCGCACAACACCGGGTTATCGTCAAGTAGGTATCCAGTTTTCTGTAACCAATCTTACAAATCGCACAAGAAAATGAAATTTATCTACTCCACCTCAACTCACTACGTGTTCACAAATGGCATCGTACTACATCTCACTGCCTTTCAACATTTTCACAAAATTTACACCATGAGGAGTGTCCTAGATAAAATTTCTTTTCTGACTACTTACGTCATCTCGCCATAAAACTTCTTTTCGCTTCTGATTAAAAAGTGGGACGTGGCACGGCCACGCACCCGTTAAAATTAACTTAACTTCACTCACCAAGTATAATTAGTCATTTATGCGGTCCTTTCAATATTAAAACTAAGAAACTCTGTGGCTAGGAAAGTTATTGAGTTACCCACCCTTCTCGAGCGAGTTTACTCAAACTTACCATGTCGCCACACAGTGAATTTGTGTCTTACACAGGTTAAAAACTTCAGTCGGGAATAAATAGGTAAATATACTCACCTATGCTCCTTATATACATACATAGATAGTAGTAACTAAAATCAACAATTTCAACAATTTTAACAATTGCAACAATTTTCAAAGTTTGGTCTGACCAAACTAAATCAAAACAAAAAGTTTCACAAGTTCAATAATCAAAACTTGGTTGATTTGTTCAAGTTTCTACACACAAAGACAATCAAGTTTTTTCTCCTTCTCTTCTCTTCCTCCGTCATCTTCATTCCATCATTTCTCCATCCTGATGTTCAGCGTCACTGTCTTCCAGAACTTTCTCTAACATGTCCAGAGAGTTGCGGGCCGTGCCCCAACCCTCCTGCTCCAACAGCCTCGGTTTGCAACAAGGTAGTAAGTCCACATTCACCTTCTGCTCCCGGTTCCTGCAAAAGCTGTTGTGAAGACACAGGCTCACGTTTCGTTCTAGGTCAGCTCTTAAGACCTCTTTCTTTTCATCTTCAGTAACACAAGGCGCTCCAGCTACTCGCTTCACCGCAGTGGTGACCGCGTTTCTATGCGTCAGGAAAGCTCTCTTATAGGCTCCTGGTCCTATGTCTAGCTGGAAAGATTGATAGGCTTCCGTGTTCCTTGACATGTGACGCTTCGCGCGTTCATACATCCAAGATGTCATCACTGCACGGAACCAAGGCATCAATCTTTGCCTTGACCATATTCTTTCAATGGCTTTAGGTATTCTCAGAACCTTGCAAGTGGTTCTGAAAAGATCCAATTCACTACTCATTTTCACGTTGCTCAGCTGTTCAGGAGTCGGCACGGCCATCTCCTGCTCATTTGTGTCCGCATAAGCCTCCAACCATCTCACTGCTAGCATGGCGCTAACCACCACGATTGACACTGGTTGATTCTGATCGGGCAACCCCGTGGAGTACAACTCCTCCACGTCCCAAATTAGGATCAGGTTCCCACGTTTGGGGTACCACAACGTCTGCGCTAAGCAGTGGCAAGGATACTCCCCGTGGGTTCTCACTATGTTCCTTCGGGTCCGATACCCTGAGGCTCCCAGCAACGGTTCCACTTCCATCAGGATTCTATGTAGATCGTCTTTCTCTTCTATGGTGGGGAATTCAGTGGGTAACGCTCCACTCGCTTTCTGCTTCTGGAACTCACTCACGTTGCCTTCGTTCAGCATCATGAACTCTTCACCCACAACGTCTTGCAACTCGCCTTCGGATCTCTTCGGGACTGCCCGAAAGATCTTTGCCAACAAGTCATATGACCTCTCTGACATTCTGGCCAACCTCACGCATTTTGGCACAGAGAAAAGCTGGTCAACCAACACCTGTTGCGTCCTCGCATCCATCACCACCATGTGCGTAGGATACTTGCTATTGCAGTATGGCGCAGAGCTTGAACCCACCATATATTTTGAACCAGTAGGTCTGTGATAGGCTTCACTATCCCTCAGATTCATTTCATTCTCTAGGGCTTCTCGCCAGCCTCCAATCTTTTGCTCTGTCTGTAATGCTCCAGGGAATATCTCCACGCTGAGGGACGCCACTAGCTCATGGGCACGCTCCAAGCGCTCGAGCGATTCTATCGAACTCGTCATGCTACAAAATCCCAAGGCTGTGATCAGGTTTACGTCCGTCACCCCATGGCAGTCTGCGACCAATTCCATGGCACTCTTATCTGACATGCTTAATCTTCCATACAATCGTGCCAGTTGTCGATGCTGCTCGCTCAGCGTAATCAGGCAGTGTCCCACGTTACAAACATGTCCTTCCATCCCACTATGTTGAGCCAAGCATGTGCCTCGCTCCAACCAATCACTCGACGTACCTTCCTCGGACAGCTCCGTGGACGGGTTGCTCTTCTTCTTCATCAATCTCATGCTTAGCAGGTGATGTATCATGGCCAGATCATGTAAACTCGCATCATCATCCCTTTCCAATATGACATCCGCGGTCATGTCCCAGATTAAGCCTGCGTTAGGATGGGGACACCAGGAAGGCTTCATGAGTTCCCACATCACCACTAGACTGGTTTTCAAGGGACCGTCCCAAGAACCACAATCAAAACTCACTTGCCCTTTTAGCTCGGGAATCGAGGGTTCGACTACTCGTTCCTCCAAAATAATTCCCAGCTTGGGTTGTTCCACCATCAGCATTCCGATCTCCTTAATTCGTTCAACCCAGAAGTTGAGCACTGTGACCTGCTCGTAGTCGAAGTATGCTTCCCTGGCTTCTTCGTTCACGAAGGGATTATACGCCATCCCTGGTATGCCAGACACGTATTGGAACGACTTCAGTCTCCCTAGGGTTGCAAACTCTTTTTGTCCTCTGACCGCTTCAATCAAGTCTCGACTCACTTTCAATTCTTTGTTGGAGTATCTTCTCACTTCTTCCAACTTGCGATAGCTTTCCATATCATTCGACTCCTTGTTTGGCACGGTCAATGGCATGTCCTGATATAGCTCTAGGAGAGCCCTAAGGAAGTACCTTTCGCAATCAACTCCCTCTTGCCGAATGATCTTTACACATTCTCCCAACACAGGAGTGGGGATGCGATCCACCACAAACCTGACAAAGCAAAGGGCATCCTTCCGTTTAGCCCATGCTATCGCTGAATCGTCTTTTGAGATCAATGTCCGTAAAGCTTCCATCAATTCTAGCTCCTGTTCTCGTGATTTCGAGTCGTTGCTGGCTTCATACTCCGCCCTTTTGATGCCCATCAAGCACCAAGCCAGTCGTACTTGCAGATCAGTTCTCACGCAAGGATGAGCCAGGTATGCTGCTACAGTCGCAGGTGCATTCATCGTCTCATCAAAGTATTTCTGGAGGGCCGCCCTCCAAGAAATCTCTAGCAACTTTTCTAATCCAATTTCGTTCGCTTCTGATGACATTACTGTCCCATATTCTTTTCGATTGAAGTTGGAGTTCTCCGTAAGCCCCTTCAAGTATTCTTGCATGGCTGGCTTCTCGTTCCAAGCCATCAGGTGCCCTCTCGCGGAGTTCCTCGCTTTCAACATTTCCACATAACCCCCTGCCGGATCCCCCATGTGGACCGACTCCGGCACGGTTATTCGACTGTACTCGACCACGTCGAGTTGTCCTTCCAGTTTCAACTTGGCCATGTTGATTCGCGAGGGCCTGTAATCTTCAAGTCCTCCAGATCCACATTGACTGATTACTTCCATTTCTAACTTGGTGTCTGCCAGGGTTCGCGCCGTCTTCTTCGACCTTGTGGCGGTCACGGTCAGACCTGCCAAGAGCATAGGGGGTATCAGATTCTCTTTTTCTCCCCCTGTCAGCGTTGTAGTATCTCCCTGCCCGCTCTCGCCTGAGCGACCTGCGCTCGCTAAAGAGGTCACCACTGCGTTGGCTCTTGACTTCACCACTTTCGGGTTCATGGCTCGACTTCCTGTCCTCCCTTTTAGTCGCTTCAGCCCTTTCCTGGCTCGTCTGACAGGTAATTTCTTTGCAACATGCTGATCATCGGCACTGTCTTCTGTTACTGACTCGGTCAGAACATCCGACTCCATGGAGCTCACTATTTTCTCCAGGACCTCACGCATGATGGGTTGGTTCAATCCCACCTTCATTATGGACTGCGTCCCATATCGCCTTATCACGTCCCAAGATTTCTCCATGAAGTTTACTCGACTCCAGATTGCTCCTGTCTTGCCTTCCAACTCCATTTGATATCTTTCCCATTCTTCTTCTGGTAATGTGCTGAGGAACGATATCTTCATAGACTCTTCGATTTTCCTCCTCCTTGGCGATTCATAAAGCAGCTTCTGTGGATCCCTGCTTCGGCACTCTCTAGCCTGGCTTATTGGGTCTATCGGAGATAGATCGGCTGACGCCTCCTTTGTAGGAGACATGAAGGACGATGGTGCCATCAACAATAGACTCCCATCGACTTCCCCATCGTCATCTTCGCTGAACCGGTACTCTAGCAAGTCCCTTTCCAACGCTCCTAGATCGGTCTCTCCCGATTTCTCCGTCTTGCTTCCGGTCCCTTCATCGTTATCGTCCTGATCCATCAATTCATCGTCGTCCGCATCAGGTTTCGGCCTAGGTCCCGAGGGTCCTGGTCGTGCGTCTGCGCCCGAATCCGGCCGAGCCGGCACGGCCATGTCTCCTGCATGATAAAACAACTCATCATCGACCAGGAACTCTACTAACTCCTCGCCATGTGGGGCCAGGTCCTCTATCGTTACATATGAGCCACCTCTGCTCTCACTTGCCACCTCCAGCATCACCACCTTCGCTTCTCCTGACCACTTCAGTCTTGATAAGTCGTCCGCGGAAGAATACACTTCATTCCACGTTTCAGCCGAGACCTCTGGTCTCCTGGAGGGTAGTGCTTTGATCTTCTTCCTGCTCCAGGCATCAGGAAATGAGAAGTCGAACGTGTGCGCGGCAGCGACGTTCCAGCTGATGAAGCGCGGCTCCATCCCTCCACTCCACTTCTGCATTCTCTTCTCCGCGTCACGAGCCGCTCCGATACGAGGGGCAATGATGGGAGATGTGACTCCCAACAACATCCTCCTTATCGGTGGATATCGATGGCATTGGTCCGGCAGCGGCCTGGACCCAGGAAGCCATGTCTGTTGATTTTCTTTTGCATGGGCATAGGCTCCCGGCAATTGAGGTACTCCCACAGCCTCTCCTGTATCTTTCACCACTGGTCTCAGATTCCAGAGTTTTGGGTTGAACTGGATGTGGGACAGATCCTCACGACCCATTCGGCATTTGAAGTGGTTGTTGAAATCCATCAACACCCAACCTGGCTCTGCTATTCTTCCGAACAGCCTATCATCGCTAGCCAGCTTTCTCAGTTCACTCTGCTCTACCCAATTCAGCACTGAACAATCCACTACTGAGACCAGGTTGACGTATAACACTGAATTCCTGTACGCTTTAACTTGTACATCCGGGAACGCAAAGGACATCACCGGTCCATAAACCACTGTGACGAATTCCCTTAGTCCGTGGACCAGAGCCAACGGATCAATCCGCATCATGACAGCTAAGTCTGTTAATAAGGGCATGCCACAATACTGTTTGCATTCGCTTGCGTTCGTCGCCACTTTGTCCTCTCCTGTTACGCTTCTGTTCTGTTGCAGGAGGTATTGAAGTAGGAGAGTCCTCCAGTCTTTCATCTTCCTGAGCGAGGCGGTTTCCAACTGTGCATTGAACTCACGACTGGGTCCCTGCAGTTGTTCAGGGTAACGCAATAGCACAAGCAAGTCTCCCAGCCGACCATAGGTCATGGCAATCAGGGTCAAGAGTCCATCCAACCTCAAATCGGCCAACGCTTGGGTAAAGAGGTTTGCCGGTCCTTTCACAAAGTTTTCATGACCAAATGTCACGTATAAGGCTAACACCAGGCCAATCGACAACTTCCTGATGTCTTTGACAAAACTTGCGATCAGGTTCCTAGATGCCCTCGGGTAGCACGTCGATAGGAAAGATGGCGTCCATCCCACTCCCATTCCGCCCAAGATAGCATCCGATCGTTCGTACTGTGCTTTCGTGGCCAGCACGTCCGCTTGGAACTTGTCCAGCGACATCGTATTCACGTCTTGCATCAGCTTCAACATCTTGCCTCCAGCCAACTCCCGGGCATCAAGTAGACTCTTCAAATACGCGTGTATCTCTTTAATTATCGCCGGCGCATGCTCAAACGCGTCTTCACCCAAGGTGCACAGCCTCGGTGACAGATACAACCATATGTTGTTGTGTGGCTTCGTACGCAAAGCCATTGCCATGAGGTCCTCTTCTGCTGACGTCATGTTCTTCCTGATCATCCTTCCCTGCTCGTTCTCTTTATGATCCATCTGCCTGAACCAGAGATCATCAGCCACCTGTTGTACTAACAGATGATCGTCACCTACCCCTGGTCTTAGCTTCAATAATCTCGCGAAGTTGGACAGCTCCAACCCCAGAACTTCGTCTAGCACCAGCCGAGTTGTGCTGCAATCTCTGAGTCCCTGTATGGCATTCGAGATGTCAGACCAAACAGCGGGGAGCTCAGATCGGTGCGGATAATAATTGTCCGGGTCCACCACTCTGTTTGGGGCAGGAATTATCACGTTATATATCCCCTCCGCTATCGTCGTGACCATCGTGTACACAAATTGAAGGGGTTCAGGCAACGCAGCGTAGCCTGGTGACAATACAAAGATCACCTTCACCACATTCATGGTGAACCGTTGTCTTGCTGCTGCCTCTACCTCGGCCATCGCCGAGAGCAGTGTCATGATCGCTTCCCCTATAACTTCGTTACTCGGGATCGATCCATCCGTCAGACGTGACAATAGGCCTCTGCTTTGTAGATGATCATTCGCGCCTGCAACCACTATCACCTGCGGCTCCATGCTGACCACTCTCCGTACACTTATCATCATGCCTATCGCCTGTCCCCAGTCCAGCTTAGGCGCCGTTAAGAAAATCACATCAGGCCAGAATAGAGAACGGGGTGTATAGAGATAATCGGAGCCGGCCACAACCAGATACTTGGCAGCCTTCATGTCCAAGGGATCATACGCTGCAAAAAGGCCATCACCTACTGGGGCCTTCAGATTCCCATATCTCTTGTCGTCTCCAAACACTGTTGTGGTTCGGGGATAATCCCTAGAATACTCGCCCGGCGTCTGACCGGGTGGCTTAGAGAATTGTCTAAACATCTTGTGATGCTTGTTGCTGGGTTTGTTCTCCGTCTGAAACTTGCCTTTGCGCACTGGTGGTGTCCTTTCCCGGGCCCTATCTCGAACGTCGGTGAGCGACCGGGTGTTTAGAGGTCCAAAGGTGTTGTCATGAGGCAATCCATCCAAGTCCGCATGTCGGAGTGAGGTCGAGGAGCTGAATTTCTCCTGCTCTGCTAGCAGCCAATCCACGCCCGGTATCCGATAAAGTCGCGACACTGTGGGACTTTCACCGCCAGTCATTCTCATCACATCTTCCCGACACGTCAGGGTATTCATGTTCAACTTCGCCGACATGTCCGTCTTATACTGACCCCAATGGCTAGGATCTGAACTATTCCAAAGCAACCTGCTGCCGGATTCAATTCCCTCCGCTGGCACGGTGCTTGTCGACGATCCTGCCGTCGAAGCAGGATTCGTCGTGGCAGGCGAATCATTCCTCCTAGACGCGGTCTGGGAGTTGTTTCTATTACTCTGTTCCACCGATCTGCCGAGTCGGCTTCCAATCGATTGCGGCCTGGGAGGAGGGGCAGTCCCCAGCCTGTCTCTCACATTTGAGCTCGGAGCGACGGTTACGGCTCCCACCGTCTCCGTTGCCAAGGGCCCTAGGCGGTTGGCGAGGGATTCGGGCACGGTTGCCCTTACTCTACTCCCTCCGGTCGAATTGGTCCGAGCCAAAGAACCGGTCGCTCTTAATTCTTGCTCCACTTCTCTCAACTGCGTTTGAAACACATCGTTGATCCAATGTCTCCCTCGTTGGCTATTGAAGTGCACTCCATCTCTGGTGAGCTCGATGTGATCAGTCATACGTAGCATGTTTTCAAGATCCAGGAGTCGCAACTCGCCAGGATTGTTCCTCACCAGATTGCGGGTCATTTCATTCCACCGCGTTACGTTGCCATTCATAAAATCCGCAGCTGTAGTACCCACCAAAGGATTTGGCGGTATCGTACACAGGATCACGAGCCTGGGTCTATACTTTTCCTTCAATTCATTCAACAGACACACCAACAGAGGTTCCCACTTGTTCTCTGGGGTTACGGGGGCTCTCGAGACGTCATTAGTCCCCAGCATTATTATCAATGTATCCAGACGATCCTCGCCCTGGAACTCCATCATTTTGATCACTTGAGCCACTGAGGCTCCTCCAAAGGACAGAGTGGTAGTCTGGCCATAGACGGAGATCTCATTCAGATCTCTCACCAGACTGTCTCCAATGATCAAATGGCGACTCCCTGGGGGAATCACTTGGTCGCTCGTGGCGGGGTTCCAGCTCATGTCGTTCAAGCAGGCTCGAGGATGCTCGGCTGGCACTTGCGTGAACTGATGACGTGTCATCAGGTTCTTCCTGATATCTACCACGCGAGACTTCTTGAAGACTCCACCAGGCGCAGAGCACGCTATCGTGCGGGTTGCCCGCTCAGAGCCATCTGATGAATGATCACGACGCTGGGAAGGAACGATCCTAGCCAGTGTCCGTTCAGTGCCTCTGTTGATCTCATCCATCGCGGCTCTGGCCACTTGGTTAAATGATTCCTGAAATTGAGGAGCCAGATAGGTGTCAGAAGGGTCTGGTATCGTGAACCTCTGACTCGAAGCAGACGGTCGTGTCTGCTGAGGAGCCTCGTGCCCCTTTGATGCATGCAAATCCAGAACCTCAGGTCCTCTCGATGCGCACAGCTCCTGCGCGGTTGTCCTGGGGCGTGTGTCGTTAGATCCCTCCGAGGACCTCATGCTCGCCAGGATTTCCGGTGACACTTGGCTCACCTTCGCCATATACAGCTCCTTCAGGTGCTTTATCTCATCCTCCTTGTAGGCCACCTGCAGATCTTCGAATTTCTTTTTCCATTCGTCTCTCTCCCGAGCTATGGTCCTGTACTCCTGAAGTTTGGCACACAGCTCATTCTGGTCCCTCTCCTTCTTCTCCAGTGTTTCAATCGTTTCCGACGTCTGGATCTCTATCTCGCTCACTCTCACTCTCTTCAGGGGAGGAGCAGCTGTTGGAGAGTCGACCGAGTGTGACGGGCCTGGCCCATCACGCTGTCTCTTCGCTCCGATTAATGGCTGCGCAGGTTGGACAGGTAAGGGCATTTCACCTAGCCGGTGGTCCCTTTGCTCGCCTAGTCCCGGCTCACGAGCCAGGTCGTGGCCGGACATTTCTCCGCGCCTCCATCTCATCAATCGGTTTCGGCCTCTCTCGGCGGTCCCGGACTCACCGAAGGCCAACATCAACACTACTTCCGTAGGGCGATTCCCTCGACCCTCTCTTCCCAGTGCATTGAGGAGTGCGACCACAAACATCGCCAACCCCGGGTCTTCTCGTGTGAAGTCACAATCGATCAGCCGCTGATAGATCTCGTCTAGAGTCGCTCCTAGACTCGCTGAGAGGAATTCCATGAGTTCGTTAGTATCTCCCATTTCTTTTCGTGTTGATTCTTCGTGTAATCTCTTCTGATTCAGTGTCAGTAAACAATTTCCGATCAATCAAGATCTAAAAGACAGGTCGCGACTTAGAATCATCATTTTAAGATGCAACATCAATCAATTCTCTAAAACTCTCCATTGAAATTCTCTTTTTCAATTCTGATTTAAAATTTTAGCACCAAGGTGGATCGTCCACCTTTACTTTCGTCAGAGTAGCATGAATGTACGCTGTCACCTTGATGACCTGGGGTGCCCCAGGTCTTTTATGACACTAACATAAAACATAACATCACAATAACATAACATAAACATCACATAAACATCACATAAAAACCTAATCCCTAATACTGTACCTAAGACCTAACCTAATCTAAAACTTGACTCTAATTCTTATCGAGCAACTTAATAAAAACCACTTATCGCCGAGCGCAATTCTTAGCATATGCTCAGATAGTATTTTTTATGTAAGTAAACCTCTATGTCAGTCTCTGAAAATATCACATGCACAAGAGCATACAACTCTCTCGGATGTAGCTTTCCCCTATTGGGATCATAAACTGGCAACGAGAGAGAGGTCACACCTCTCTCAACCAGGAAATCCCTAAGTCGAGTCAAGGCCAATACCAAGCTCTCCGGATTCACGTGTTGCCTATCAGTAGCTTTCGTAATCAAAAAACACAAATATTTCCCTGGTATCTGTGATGCAACAGGGGGCAACGCTATCATTCCTCCTACACCCGGCCTCTGTTTCCACAAAAACTCGATATTCTTGTACTCTCTTTTAAAGTCGGCCGCTAGTGCTGTTTTGAAGCTTACGTCCGCAGTTATCGCTATGGCGCACGTGCGTTCCGTGAGTATGAAATCGCTGTCCGTTATAACGATATTGTTCGAATAGTGGTTCGGGAGATCAAAATACGATTCAAAGATTCGTCCAAAAGGTGGTTTCTTAGCATTCTCGCCCTCTGTCTCTAGTTCTCCGGTTTCCCTTGCCGATTTCAATTTTTTTATTATGAGATTTTCGGTGTGGGTGAGTCCTACCCCCACTCCCCGGACAAAAATATCCATCGACGTCCCCGTCGATCGCCCAAAGTCTAGGAGACCGAGGTTGGATTGTGGAACACGTAGAGGACCATCTGGGGCGACCCAGTTGGACTCGGTATTGTCATGACTGATGTATTTGACGCCGTCTCTGTCGACGTCCTGAATCGTCAGGATCGTCTCTTTTGGATCTGTCGGCAGATCGTGGAGCCATTCGAGCACGCGCAAGTTTGTTAGTTCTTGCTCATGTGTCTGTTCCGCTTCTGGTTCGAACTCCACTTCCGGTTCTGATCGATCGTCGATCCAATCTTGATCCATATCGTTCACAAGGTCGATTTCTTCTAGCATCGCTACTTCGTCCAGCCCCACCAGCGAGTCTATGACATCACTCACTACTATCCGGTCTACAACGAAGTCCTCGCCATACGGATTGTATTTCTTCTGGTTTTTTCCCCTCTTACTTTGGCGTGTCTCCATAGTGAGCGGAAAGTCAGGCTGTATTCCTTTGTCAATTTCGGTTTGTTCCGGGCAATCCCAGTCTTCTTCGGCATAGGGTAGAGTTTCATCGTCCACCTCTACTCGCTCAGTCAACCCGAGATCCAGTGGTAGATCACAATTGTCCACCATCTCATTGCCGTCGTTCTTGTCGCGAGTACCCCTTTCATTCACTTCACAAGCAGGATCCACTATTAAATAGTCTCCCTCTTGCATGTCCGCTGGGATGCACCAATCCTCGGACGAGGCGTTGTGTGATTTGATATTCTCGTAATGAGCCGCTCTTCCGGTGCTCAGCCGATAAAAACGACCTCCTTGATGCACCTCTGTTATTTGAAATGGACCACGCCATTTCTTTAATAGTTTCTTGGTTCCTTTTGGTGGAACCACTTCCTGGAACACCCAGACATAATCGCCAACTGAGTAGGCTTTTGCATCGGCTGTTCTTTTATCAAACCTCCTTTTTTGTCTAATTTGCGCCTGTTGCGTATTCCTCCTGCATAAGTCATTGAGGTCCTGTTGTCTTCTAATAACGTCCCGCACGTACGTTTGCGGTGCTGTCCTCTTCCCTTCATATTCAGGGTAGAAGAACGTTAACGGGAGTGCTTTTTCATGACCCGTCAGCATCATATGCGGACTTATTCCCGTGGTGGAATGCTCCGTGCTGTTGTAAGCACCCATCACTTGCGGTAAGTGCTTGTCCCAGTCATCCATGTAGCGTGAGCAGTAGACTCTCAACATGGATACCAGTGTGCGATTCTGCCTCTCGACTAGGCCATTCGTTTGCGGGTGATAAGTGGTCGAGTGGGCCTGCGCTACCTGCGACCTTTTCATTAACTCTTTCGTGAGATCACCTACGAATGCTTTGCCATTGTCAGATTGGAACGTGATGGGGCAGCCATGCCTTGCTATCCACACGTTTATCAAATGATCGCACGTTTCTTCTGCCGATGCTGTCATGCAGGGTGCCGCCTCCGCATACTTCGTAAAATGGTCGATCATTACCAGCACCTGATTATAGCCCGTTGCTGTCATGCAGATTTTCTGGTGATCAATTTGCACCACTTCGTTGAAACCTGACGATTCTATTGACTGTAGGGGGAACCTTAGTTTCCTGGGATCCTTTGCCTGTTGACAAGACAGGCATGCGGCTATCCATTTCTCACAAGCCTTCTTCAACCCCGGCCATTCGAATCGTTTTTGTATCCTGTTATACACTTTGTCCACGCCTTGATGTCCCATCTGATCATGTGAGCGAAAGAGCAACTCAGTCTGGTACAACTGTGGTAACACTATTGAGTTGTATTTATAAAGGACCTTGTCCTCCTCCTTGCGCTTACAGGCTACGATTCCGTCCTTATTCAGGTACAACAAGTCTTTTCTCTTCAGGTAAAACTGCTTCAGGATTTTGTAGCTGTCTTCTTCCAAGTCTCCCTTGTCAGGTGCTCCATTCTCGATCCATCTTTTCAGACTGCTCGTCATTCTATCATTTCGTTGAGCCCTCAGGAGATCCGACAGCCTGTACCTGGCTTTCAAATACGTCTTCACCACGTTCATTTGCCCACTCATTATCTCCGGAGCATGAGCATCGTCCATCAACTTGACACACCATATCTTTTTCAAAGGCGTCGCTTCTTGCACAGATGGTTCCAGATTGGTACGGACGACCGTACCATGTGGCAGCAATCTGGTTGGGCGTTTTGAAACTGCTATCAGTTCGAGCTCGTCTGCGGCATTGTCTACCACAGTGCCCTCTTCATCTGAGGTGTATCTGTCCCTGTCTGGATCCTGATGTATTTCCCGGTCCAGCCCACGCTGCTTCCAGTCTACCAATAAGGAGTGGATCGCAATCTCTGACATGTCGGAATTGGAAGTTGTTTCAGACGTGTTGTCCCCGGACTGGGGTCCCGACTCAACACTTGAGTCGACCGATTCTCCAACATCATATTCCAAGTTGTTTGAGATGTTTCTCGACTCCCCGGACAAAACTCTGTCCATCGGTCGCCTTGAACCCGACTCCCCGGACAAAATTCTGTCCCTAGGTAGTCTAGTCAACCTCTCCCCGGACAAGTTGTCCTGCACGGGCTCAAAGGCGTTTGACTTCTCAGACAAGTCGTCCTTGACTGGATCGAAGGTGTCAGACTCCCCGGACATTGTCTCGTCCAGGGACGAACAATCTGAGCTTGGCTCGTATTCCTCTTTTGCATCCGTGAAGTGCACTCTCCTCGTGAAGCTAGATTTCGACTTGATCCTGACTTCCTCAGTAGCTTGGTTTTGATTCGATGTTCCATATTCAGTGAACGAAGTTCTCAACAATACTTCTTTCGGCATCGAGGTCACCAGCTGATTGACGATCGACCTGCAATCCCGTTCAACGCCTCGGCTGCGAATGGACACTGGCCTCTTCTCTGTTCTCTCGGTGACAGTCAACCTCTGCATGGTTTCCCTCCATTCACGATCATGCCTATCCACTTCCCTATCCAACAAGTCACGGAGTTTTCCCATGACGTCCGGCGCCACGTTCACCGTCTTATTCAATAAAGCGATGCTGTTTATACCCAGCCTGGTCAGTTCTTGCTGTACCAAGTTGGATCGGACTAGCAGATCCAACGGAACGGGTTCGCCTCTGGCTAAAAGCTTTATCTCCGCAGCCGTCTCCACTGGAAGGTCAGGGTGTCCAGGTATAGGATGTCCTGATTTGTCTAACCACCTAGTAAGTGGCAGCTCATCATAGGTTTCTTTGTCCAGAAAGGAAAACCCGTCTTTGATCTCTGATTGGTTAGCTTGCTTCTCTTCGAGGCGCTCATAAAATTCTGTCTTTTTGCTGAGGCTATCTGCGTTCTGGTGCTTGTCACGGGTACGGTGCTCTATGATCATGTGGTATCCATCCAAGCGCACGATCCAACGACCAATGTAGCTCTGGTCCATCGAATAGGTTTTCAGCCAGGCAAGGGCACGATTGTCCACACGCAACTTGAAGGGAGCACTCCCCAAGTAGGCCCTGTACTTTTCCACAAACGTGATCACAGCAAACATCTCCGCTTTTGGTGCGCCGTACTTCATCTCAGTGTCACTCAGGACTTTACTTCCATAAGCTATCGGACGAAGAACCGTTCTCCCGTTCCACTCCTGCTCTTGGTGAAGTATGCCTGATATCGCAACCACTGATGCATCCGTGTCCAGCACGAACATCCCCTTCTCCGTTGGCATGCCGAGGACCGGTGCCTCGCAAAGTTCGCGTTTGATGTTTTCAAATGAGACTTGTGCCTCATCAGTCCAGGTGAACTTTTTGCCCTTATTTCTCATCAACTTCTGCATGGGGTATATTTTGTCAGCATACCCCTTGATGAACTCGCGATAATAATTGGCGAATCCCAGAAAACTCATCAACTGTGTATCTGTTTTAGGTGCCTTCCAGGTCAGCACCGCTTCAACCGCTTCGGGGTCTGGTCTCACTCCATGTTTGTCAACCAGGCGGCCCAGATACTTTATGGAATCCTTGAGGATTTCGCACTTAGAGGGTTTGCATTTCAGACCCGCCTGCTTCATGCAAGAAAACACCTCTTCCAACCTCTCGATGTGGTCTTCCAAGGTTGGTGTCGCGATCACTACATCATCGACATAACACATGATGAGATTCCCATACTTTTTAGTAACGCTCGTGAGTGCCTGAGCCATCAGTCGCTGGAATGTGGCTGTCGCGTTGCACAATCCGAATGGCATCCTCTTCCACTGGAACAGTCCCAGCTCACAAGCGAAGCCTGTTTTCTCTCGATCTTGCTTTCTGAGCGGCACTTGCCAGAATGCTGAGCCCAAATCCAACGTCGTGAAGAACTTGGCGTCTCCCAGCTTGGATAGGCTCTCATCGATGCGGGGAATCGGATATGCGTCCTTTATAGTCACTGCGTTCAGATAACGGAAATCGCAACAAAATCTGAGTTGTCCCCCTTTCTTTTTTGCCATGACCACGCCACAAGCCCATGGGGACTTCGACGGCTCGATCATGTCGTACTCCATTAACATCTCGATTTCCTTCCTACACGCTTCTGACTTGTTTGGGGTCATTCTTCTCGCCCCTTCCCTATGAGGTACCGAGCCCTCTTCTATCTCAATCTCGTGCTCTACAAAATTGCAACAACCTATGTCGGCCTTATGTTTCGAAAAAACGTCTGCGTTCCGATTTAGCACCGCCCTGAGCGAATCTAGTTCCTTGTCGGATATTTTACCCTTCAGATGCTCTATCTCAGGTAGGACAGGCCTATTCTCTGCTAACTCTGCTTCCGTCGGTCTCTCAGGAAAGTTGGAACAACTAGACAGCCCATCATCTGTTTCCGACTTCATTGAAAACAATTTCCTAGAAGATTTCAATTCAATTACTCTTTTCATTATACATTCTTGGTTCGCATGTAATGGACATTTAGTTACGTCAAACTTCTTCAAGTTTTCCACACTCAGAAAATCTGTGTTCAGAGGCAAAGCGTAGCCAAGTTTCTTTCCCCTCTGTATTGTCACTGTTGTTGCTTCTGTGTTCAATAACACACTCACACACAGTCCGCTCTGAGTGAGTGAGAAGCTTCTTCCTAAAATAGCCGAGCTTTTACTGTTTGGATTTGGTACCAGACACACCTGTCTGTCATTGCTGAGTTCATTCAAGTTCCTCATCCTAAACGTCGCTACTACGGCTTGGTTCGGTTTTAATCTAACTTTTCGATCCAGAAAAATCGGCACCTTGGCCTGATTAATTAATATCTTATTAAGGGGTCTTTTCTCATACTTTCTTTCAGGATCCTTGATCCTAATCAATCCGTCATTGAGATCAATCGTGACGTCAAAGTTGCGAACGAAATCCCTCCCTAGGATGAACTGGTCGGATTCGTCCAAATTCTCTACTACTAGGAAGCTCATCCAAAGATGTCTCCCTCCGAGCTGCAGTGAGATGATCGGGGTTCGCCCGGTGACATAGATCGCTCCCTGATTGGCAGCTGCCAACCTGATGTTTGTCGGTATGAGATCCGACCTCTCAAAACCCATGTCGGTCCAAGTTTTGACTGGCATGACACTGACTACTGCTCCCGTGTCTAGCAGTCCCTTTACTGAAAGCTGTCTGCCTTGCACGTCCAGAACGTGTGCGGCCAGATCTGCCTCGCAACCAATATGCACAGCATCTTGCTCGAGCATCGCGTTGTGTCCGATTCGTCTGACCTTCAGCTCCTCTTGACCAATGTATATCCGGCCAACCTGATCGTTCGCATCAGTTATGTGAGCTTTCGTGTAGATATTGATGCCATCCACATTCATCAGAATCGGGTAAGGGCCATGGACATCGATATAATGTCCGTCCACTTTCATCAGCCTCGGACCTCCCGTTGTGAGCAGCGCTCGCACTGCCCTGGAGTCTAGTTTGGGATCCTTCTGTTTCAGATAGTCTGCATAGATGTCCAGGTGGACTAGTGTAATTTCGGATGGCTCGCTCAGGTTCTTGACCACCTGGTGCCCTGCGACTGAGATGATAGACATTATTTTGGTCCCTGCCTTCGTCATGCCGAAAGTCTTGCCAGATATAACGTTCAGTTTTAGTCCCTGTTTCTTAGGCTCTTTTTCGTCTTCTGCTCTTGTCGTCTTACTCAGGACATTAAGACTTTCCCGAAGATCTGTGCTCTCCAGCTCTGACCTTACCCATTGCTCCACTTCTTTCGTGGCTAGGTCTTGTTTGACATTCTGCAGAGCTGTCCTTGCCGCCAAGCCGTAATCCACCTTGAGTGGGCTAGACGACTCTGTTTCGAGGTTCGAGGCTACCCCCTCAGGCCATGTCTTAACCTTTTTAGTCGTGAAAGTGCTCGGTGTCGTCTCCTTTCTCCGAGATTCAGCCTCGTTCATCAGACGTGCTCGACTGGCCTTGACACCCGAAAGCGCCTCTTCATGGCGGGGATGTTTCACGTCCGCTACCGCGTCCCAAAATTGAGCACAATCCGACTTGAAGTGTCCCTCCAAATTACAGAAGAAGCACCTCGGACCATATTTCATGATGAGCCCTCTCACATACTCCTCATGATCCTCGTCGGTCGCGTCAGCGTCCTCGAGAAAGTAGCCTATGGCCTTCATGTTCTGTTTGTATGCAGAACACGCAGAAACGTGATGGTCCATCGAACCACAATTCGCACACGACCTCCTCTTGTCCATGTCATCGCGAGGTTTGTACCAACTGGAATTCGCACCAGTGTTTGTCCCGCTATAGTTGCCATAATTGCTGTAACGGTTTTGCGCCCTCGGTTTTATCAGTAAATACTCGCGTGACTTCATACGCAAGTCATCGGGCGTGGGTACCTGGTCCAGCGACAGGGTGAAATGAGTGGCCAACATCGTCTTCAACTCCTCACTCCTTACACCATCCATGAACTTCGAAGCGATCGCCAAGTTTCGTTCGGATATTCTCTCATCCGGGTTGCTCCTCCTCCTGAGCAATTCAAGGTCGTCCAAGAATTTATCTATTGATTCTTCATCTCTCTGACGCCTCTTCTCGAACTTCACCATGGCCTGGTGCCCTTGTACTCCAGAGCCGAAACGATTCAGCAGGATGTCGAAGATCTTGCGAGCGCTGTCTCTCTCATTGGCTCTTTTCGCCATTACACAATTTAATGCAGTACCCTCTAGGTTGCTCGTCAGCGCGCTGCACTCTTGTTTCTTGGAGAGATTCTCTTCCTCAAAGTGTAACTTCATCACCTCTATCCAAGTATCAATGCAGCCGTCTGACTCGTCTTTATATGACTTCGGCTTTTTCAGTGTTCTTCTTGACCTCTCTCCTCTCTCGGTTGACTTCGAGAGCTTGGTGATGAATGTTTCAAGAGATCTGTTCAGAGGCTCAAACATCGAGGCATACATCGTTGTGTCTTGTGAGACTGTAGTCAGATCTGGTACTGAACTGACTTGTGGCACGGTTGGCAATCTTGTCTCCGGGGTGGCATCTGCCTCCGGCGGGACTGGATTTGTCCAGCCAGGCCTCTGCGGGGCTGCCCTTGGCCGCTCCTTGTTTCTATGTTCGTAGTTCGTTCTCGAGCCTTGCTGGGCTCTGGCACTGTTGCCCGTACCATCTCCAACATTCGCATGGCGTGAGCGCTCCCTTGAGTTGGAATGCTCCTGCCAATTATTCCCATTCAGGATCGCGTCAAGCTTCCGCATCATCAAGTCAGATTTGGCGTCCAACCTCCTTTCCAGGCCAGTCATCGTTTGGGCGTAGGTATTATCATGATCATTCAACAATCGCTCGATCTCTCTTGTCATCCTAGCCTCTCTTTCCTCTGACTCTTTGTTTGCCTGAGCCAGGCTCTCGGCCAGGCATTGATCGGTGTCACGAATCAATTGAGCCTGATCAAACCTCGCTTGCGACTTCACGCGCGTTAGCTCATCTTTCAAATTCTCTCGACCATGGTGAGCTCTCTCGTCAACTTGATCTATCCGCTTAGTCATGTCTCGCCTCAATTCATCCAGGCCATTCATCACACCAGCGAACATATCACTTATGTCACCAGCTGCCCCCAGTGGCGGGGTTAGCCCCAGAGAAGACGAGGTCAACTGTGGCTGTAGCCTAGTACTTGATGACGCACCGCCTTTTTGCTTGTGCATTGACGTCATCAGTCTGTCAAACGTTGATGATGCTCCCATCGTTATCCCATCTGACATAGGCCTGGTCGGCGAGGCAGAAGATGCCTCCCTGCTCATGTCGTTCCTTGGGCACGGTGTGAAGTTCACATCCGGATGGGTTATCTCCGGGTAGTCATCCCTGGAAGTCAAACCTACAGTTGGTAGTGACGCCATGCGTTCGTCGTACAAGGACTTCCAACTCTTCTTGGCCTTCGAGAACGTCTGCTCTTCACCCGGACTCATACTCGACATCATCGCGTTGTTACTCTGTTTGGCCAAGGATGAGTGTGCACTTGTCAGAAGTGAAGGTTCCTTTCTCCATTTATAGCTCTTAGTCTCTGATCTGGACATTCCCCTGTACAACACTTCCTCCCGAGGTTCGACCTCGGAACGCTCCGAGGTCTCCTCTGTCCTCTCGACTTCCTCTCGTTCGAGGACCCCGTCTGGCTCAAAGTCGGGTCGAATGAGCGTTCGCTCCCCTTCGTCAAAGGGATCCACCGGCGTTTCGCTCGCAGGCTCGGCCTCGGCGCTCCGCCCTTGATTGCCATCAAGGTTTTTCTCGCTCCTTAGTCTCATTTCGATCACTGAAAGATCAGGTTGACCTTTAGTCGATTCGTCTTCAGCAAACGCGTCGGAAGCGCTGCTAAACGAGGTTTGGCTACGCCTAGTTCTAAATTTCCGCGTGCTTCCCTTGCTTAGCCTGGGAATTTTAGTAGTCGACCCTAACGAGTCCCTGCGCTGCATAGTTTTGTACAAAATGAAAGTATTCGTAATTTGATGGCAATGCAACCGTACCACAAACAAGATTTAGTTAAATCACTTAACGCTGCCTACTCGATTCCGTCAGTATCAAAATGTCTCTTAGATCTCTCACGACTAAATTGGTGACTCAGCTAAAGTTACACACAGGGTCTACTCAGTATTGATATAATGCTAACTCAACCCGGTTGTATAGTATGACAGTATCACTAAGTTTCCACAAGATATAATCGACACACAAAACACAATCGATAATCAGATAAGAATATCCTACAGGTGACAGCGACCTTTTGTCAGTATCAATTTATCGCCACACAATTTATCAAGTCACTGCTTTGTTAAAATTAAACAATCTTCGATAAAAAGCAGTGATGATTCAGAAATAGATAAATAAAACTTAGTCTTAAAGAAAAAGACTTCCCCCAATCGGAACGATCCGAAAGAACGAAGCCCAGGACACAGTCTTCTCAAGTGGGTGTGTATTTGCCTAATACACCCACCGAGGTCTTCTTTTAGGTGTCCTGCGATTGCCCGAGCTGTCCTACTAAGTAGCTCAAGGCAACCTCTTGGTCGAAAATTCGTCAAATCTATGAAAAAGCTCTCCCACACTCGGACTGCTCCAAGTGCACGAGAGTAGGGAACAATTCTTCTTCTCAAGTGGGTGTGTATTTGCTTAATACACCCACCGAGGTCTTCCTTTATTTGTTCCCGGATTGCCCGAACTTTCCTATTAAGTAGCTCAAGGCAACCACTCAACCAAAATCACAATCAAAAAAAATCTTGTTCGGGTACTTCTAATACACCCAATATAGAATCCAAAGTTGATCACGAATTTCCGGGTCAGAATGGGTTCTTATGACCCTGATAAGCACGCCTAATATCCTAATATGATCCTAATTAAATGGATATTTTCCGTTTCCCAAATTGTCACAGAAGGTTTACTCAAGTCTCTTACAAGGAGGGTCGCTAGAAGGTTTAAGACACTCTGGAGGGTTACCTCGGAGGGTACCTCAATCACTCAAGTTACTTAGGAGGGTATCTTAATCACCCAAGCTACTTCGGAGGGTCCCCCTAAATTTACTAAGGAGGGTCAATAAGATGCTTAATACGCTCCGGAGGGTCACTTCGGAGGGTACCTCCAAAATTTTCAAATTTTCTGATCTCACTTGGAAGATTCTCCTACTAGCTTCAAAAAGCGTCGAAATAAGCTAAGGGTTCTAGGGGGAGCTGTTTCAACTTCTTAGGGTGATCTCGTGGAAATTTTCCACTAAGGAGGGTTGCTAAAGGGCTTAGCTGACTCCGGAGGGTCACTTCGGAGGGTTCCCCCAAAATCAAGAAAAAGGGTTAAATCACCGCAGTAAAGCCTCTGAAAGCGGTCTACCTGACTTAAAACTAGGTTGGCTGACACGGTCAACCTTCCCAGTTGAATAAAAAGATGTTTTGATAAAATTTTCTGCCGCTCGGAGGGTTGCCCGTTACTTGGACCCTCCGAACCAACAAATTCTAAAAAATTTTTCTTTTCCGAAATAATCAACCCAAAAACGGTTGCGATTCGGAAAAGTGGTCAAAAACGTCGACTTATGGTACCAAAATTATCCCGATCGGATAACTAGTCTTTGAGAAATCGCCAAAAACGCGTTCGTCAAAATGGCCTTTTTCACCACCTGTGTAGGATCTGAAAGACTTTTTTCGCAATTCCGGTCGAAAGTGCCTAAAAATACTTGAAATGAGCGTAGTAGCCCTGTACGGCACTGGAATAATGCAAAAAACCGGACCAAAATTGGTTTAGAAACAAAAATTTGGCCAAAAACTATCAAATTTGGACCCTCCGATTCTTTCCTTTTCCAAACCTTAAGTCGTTAGCTCTATCCACGGAGCTACTCGGAGGGTTATCCAAAAATTTCTCTAGTAACCGAGCACGTTATGCTAGCACGCTCCTAACGCAAAAATTTTATTGCTCTAACTCTAAAAACTCAAAAAATCGATCCCCAAAACAGATTGACAAAATACAGAAAATTATCAAAATTTTGGTCGAAAAATTCTCGTTTTCCTAACTTCTACTGAATCTTTGCTCACGCGGTTTCTTTAATAAAGGGGATCGAACTACGTGGCTACTCTCTATATAAAAGCTTTTTGCCTATCGGAAAAGCTCGGATATCCGAAAATTTGGGGGTCTACAGTTTGGTCGAAAATTGGTAATTTTCGACAAAAATGGGTGTTTCTTGGGTCTAAATAGGAGATAAGTAATATATAGTAAGGACAATAATCTATAAATAGTCGTTAATAAATAGTACTATACCCTCCTTTGCACCAAAATATTCGAATTAAGACCCTTAACTCGGAAATTTGTAATCGATGGAGGGTACAATCGGACCGCGCCAATCGTGCCCCCCACCACTTAAGTTTTAAGGAAATAGTACCCGAACGATACTAAAATTGCTTCAACGATACCCAACAGTCGTTGCGGATGTTGTCCTTGATGTCCCTGTTGAGTGTGGAACACGTTGATCAGCCTGCCACTCTACCCTCCGGTCACCGGCAAAATCACCATTAACGTGCTTAAACACTCAAATTACACTCGAGGGAGGGTACCCAACCCTTCACCAAAACACACAATCTCTCTATCAGAAACGATATAAATCAATCTGAAACAACAACAAATAGGAAGGTCAGATCACATCTCGTCCGGAAATAACATATAAACTGTCACTTTATGTTTTTTTACTGTTTTTGGTCTTTTTTGGATTTTTTACTGTTTTTTGTACTTTTTTTGTTTTTAAATAATTATTTTTGGCTTTTTCTTGGTTATACACTATTTTTTGTTTGGTTTTACGCTTTCTCTTTAATTGTTTTTGGTCCTGGGACCTCAGGACAAGCGGGCTCTAGATTTCCCACCTAACCCTCCGACCCCCGGAATTTTCGGTGTTAACTAAGTTAAAAAGCTAAATCGTACTAGACGGAGGGGTACGCACCTTCCCCCTAGTACGAAAACGGTCATTAAGGCCTCTAACTCGGGCATACGCCCGGAGCGGAGGGTACGTCGCTGAAACGCTTGCTGATCATGATGGTTTCATGCCTTTAACAGGCCCACCCAGGAGCGCCATAAAAACGTCTATGTAACATTCGCCCAAATATCACACAGCGACGGAGCGTAGAAAAAGTACCTATTGACGACTGGCAGGCGTCAGTTACCTTAATTCCACTCGTTTTTCACCGTCTCGACCTTGCCAGTTGATTTTCTGGTCTGTCTAGGGCAAAGTAAAAAGTTACTATTTTTAGGCCATCAGTCAAACGACTTTTGATCAGCTTTCGTTTGCATGCGAACACAACCACATAGCTGAGTCTCGGATCCTCAGACTACGTGATTGTCATTAAAAACACGGCTCGAACCACCTATTTCTATATGTTTTTGTGTGACAGTTTTATATTAAATCCATTGGAGATGGATTGACCTTTTCCTTTCTCTATCTACTCATGCTCTGAAATATTAAATAATAACGGTGTTTAATTCAGATCTAGGACATTACAGCAACTGTTATGGCTAGTTTACACAGTCCCTTCACATATAACAGTCTCTGGGGGACCAAGCCTCCGCTCCCGTGATTTTCTTGAGACAACACTCTTATCTCCTATATTTCGTGTCCCGGGAGGGTTCCGTGGTATTTCTCTTCCCCCCACTGAAGCCTCCGTCTCCACAAATATCCGTCACTAAGGTCCTTATCGTGTGTTATTGCCACGATAAGAGGCTCCGTAATTTTCTCGTCTCGGATACAACCGTTCGTCACAAAATATGGCGTCGTTCTGATTTTTCTCTATTTTATTCAAAATGGCCGTCTTTTTTCTATTTCTCAGAAATGTTCTCCTTCAAATCGAAATTTTAAAAATAAAAATTCCAGAACATTCTGACCCTCCGTCGCAACACTTTTCTGTTCGTAAGGCCTTTAATCACTTTTTTTTCCGTCGCGGGAAGGTTATACTGTGTCATCCGGCGGAATGGCACAGAAGTCACTGGTTTAGATTGCTAGATTGATCGAAACGATCGGTCTTGTAAAACAGTATGGGTATACTATTTAATTAATATAAAGGTTTGATCCAACTAATGTGGTATCAAAGTCACTGTCTTTTTTGTTTTATGGTTTTTGTTCCTTTTTCTATACTTTTTTCTTGTTTTTGTTTCGCTTTTTGTCTTTTTGCTCGTGTTTTTGTCCCCCTAATTACCCCCCCATTACTCGGTTAGCTAAGCCTCGTTTGGAGAGCGTACCAGGAAGTTTTCTCAAGTTTTCTTAAAAAGCTTTCACGGTACAACCGGAAGGTTTACACGTTCCCGCTGAACCGTACCACCGGTACTCTAGAATGGGCATGTGCCCGGAGCATGTCAAGTGGGTTCGACTCCGTAGTCATGATGTCATAAAAACACACAGAAGCGCCATAAAAACACACAGAAGCGCCATAAAAACACTATGTAACAGTCGCCTACTTCGGTCACATATGAGGTTTAAGAAAAAAAGGCCCTATAACCATTGGCTCAAGAGTCAGGGACACTATCTCTTGTGTTTTTCTACCTCAAAAACGGTCGGAGCCAATTCGGTTCGCTTGCGACATGAGACTAGAACCCGTTACAGCTTAAAAGCCACTACCAAAATACCCCCCACTCTAGAAAATAAGAACGTCCCCATACTTAGGTCTCAAAATACTCAAAATACACGAACAACGTTAAAAACCGGGTTGGAACAATCCGTTAAGTTACTTTTTTATTGGACAGTGGAACTTTGATCCATTTCAGATGGATCAACCTAAAACTCGCCTTACCTCAACATACTTATTATAAAATGCACGCGAGAAAACTAAATTAGGTACTTACATAGCAGCACGCTTGAGAAACAGAGTAATTAAACTAATTAATGACTATAGCATAAATATAATCGAATATAACTCAAGAAGTTTTCTAACGATGAGTTCCAATCAAAGGAAATAAGTTTTAATTCAAGAAATTAGTTTTGGATCTGGACCATTGGGAGACTTCACTTGTCTACCTTTCCGTTGAAGGTTCACTCTTGTCCAGTTGATTCTTGCTCTGCTCTTGTATTTGTTTGGTCTCCTATATCAGATAGGACATTTCTACTCTAGTTTTCTACGATGGAAATTGCAAATAGCAATTTCCCACAGTGTATATTTGACAACTTTTCCTCAATTGTTATTCGGTTGTTCTGACTTTAGATTTTATGTTTTCAGTTGTCGCGAGAAAACTGAGCATGACACGCTCCTTTCGAATTTTTGAAAAATAAAACTTTATTCCAAAACCACGTATTTTCGTGTTCCTCAAGGTCAAACTTCCAGATATGACCGACTGGCACATCAGCTCATAAGTGTCGTTTAAAGCTCGATATGCGATTTGAGAAATACATAAACGCGTATAAATTTTGTGAAAAAGACATAATCAACAACAGTTGCCTTCTTTAAAATGACAAACAAAAAATGAAGAATTAATTGAAACTTTTTTTCTAAAGGAGACAAATTTTACATCCAAAACTAAATTATTTTTCTAGAATATATGTAAGTTTTTTTAGCCTTAAGGGCGAAATAAAGTAAATTATCATATAAAATAAAATTTCTACAAATTCAGGCTTCTGCGTATTCTGAGATCGAGACCGTATTTTTGATGTCGATTTTACCGATAATTATTTTAGCGAAAAAAGACAAAATTGAAGAGATTTTTGATAAAATCAAATTTCAAACGTTTTTGCAACTATGAGCATCTTCAGGAATTTTAGAATCAACTAAGCTAAATGACGATACAACATTAATTCACAAATGTTATTTACAATAATTCACATACATTTTGGTTCTGAACCATCATCATAAAAAATTAGCCAATCACAGTTGACTTCTAAAATTACTATTTAAGTCAAGTCAAGTCAAGTTTTTTGTGACCATTAGGCAGTGCCTCTTGTGGTCATTTCAAATGTTCTTTCCTATCTCCATTCGAATTCGTACATGTCAATTGCAATGCCTTTCCAATGTTTGTCCAGTTTCCACTTGAATTCGTCGATGGTCTTGCTTTGCACTGTTTCCTGTGGCAGATTGTTCCAGTCAAGAGGTGCTCTTATCGTTGAGAATTTTTTTCGCATTTCTAGATTTGCTTTACGTACTACTACTTTACATGCGTTACCTCTAGCATCCCTATCATTCCGCTCGAATAGTCCCGCAGTGGCAATCCTATCATAAAAACCAAAGCAGATTTTATACATTTCTATCATTGTCCCTCTTTTCCTTCTGTATTCCAGCGATGATATTTTCAGTTCTTTAAGGCGTTCGTAATAGGATAGATTCTTTATAACATTAACTAGACGCGTCGCTCTTCTTTGTACGTTTTCCAAGATCTTTTGAGACTTGATCAACCTTGGGTGCCAGATTAGGTTAGCAAATTCGAGGTGTGGCCGTAACAAGCATTTGTAGATGTTTAAAAATACTTGTTTCTTGACTTTAGTGAAGTTTCACTTAATTACTGCTATCATGCCGTTTGCCTTGTTGGCTTTTTTAGTGATGTGTGTTTCGAATGTCAATTTGTTGTCAAGCCAGATACCCAGGTCTTTTTCGAGTTGCACGTCATTAATCTTTTCGCCATTGATTTTATAGTTCCTCTCCATATCCAATTTCTTGGTTCCTATTGTCAAGTGAACACATTTGTCGATATTAAAAGAAAAAAGAATTTAGCCAGACCAAGTTTCTAGTGACTGTAAATCTTCATGTATGCGTGTTACAACCGATTTGTCTTCAATTTGACGGTATAATTTCGCATCGTCAGCAAATAGATATTTAGATTAAAACACTTTTAACCTCTAATTTAATTAAACAATTTTTAATTAATTTGTCTGGAAGTTTTTGAGTCATATAATTAGTAGAAAAAACTCCGGACAAAAATAATTAAAAAGAGCAAATGATCTCTTTTCAGACAATTTTAAATACAAAAGCTAGTTTTTCACAAAGACAGTATTGTCACCTGAAAATTCAAACTTGCTTGCAAAAGTTGCTCATAATTGACAGATTGCTCTTTATAATTAGTTCTGTCTGTCCGAACATTTTGCAACTCTCCATAATTCCGATTTAGACTTGCATGTTTAAAATTAAGAAGCTAAATTTCTTTGCGACTAAAATTTCAGTGTTAACTCCCTGCTCTTAAACTCATCGCGCGTGTTCAAGCCGGGTTTTTCTTTCCTGATATGTTTTGCCTCTAATGTTAACAGTTTTGTTTGGTTGTTTGAACTATCTATAATTTCGCACGTAAGATCCGCGCTATTTCCCCCAAGACCTACATTGCTGAAGGTGGAGGCCTACCGGTGCTTCTGCTTTCTCTATGTTCCTCAGTTCACTTGTCAAACGTCGAACAGTTTGTCCGGCATAGGCGGAACGGCATCCATTACATGTCACTTTAGAAACCACTTGACTCGAGGTCATTAGAAAATGCTGACTTCAGTGGTAGTGAACATGATTCTAGTTTTCTTGAGCTGAAAAACACTTGACAGAAGGAAGGCTAAATTCTGTAACCTGCCTGCAAAATATTGGCTTTGGTAACCTCTATATTGCACCATCAGCATTGGGGGCTTCACATCCTTTGGTGATTGACCTTTTTTGACGAACTTCTCTCACTATCTAGGGGCTTGCTCTTAGCATCGATGATTTTGCCAGAGCGTCTTCCTCCACTTTTGCGGACCAAATTTCAAGTTACCGATTTTTCCACCATTACGACCTATTAATTTCCATATCCTTATCAAATTGATCCTAGTTAGATCTACTCATAAAAACTCTGTGTACAGTGCCTTGGTTAACTTTACGCTTACACTGAGTTGGGGCGCAGCTTCTATAGTTCAGTATAGTCCCATTATCTGTTGGTTTTTGATACCAATTGCAGGTTACACCCTTAATCTCCGATTCAATTATGTTCAAATCCAGGAACGGCAAATTCCCCTCTGAATTAGTTTACTCTAGAATGAACTGCAGATTTGAATGCAGAGAGCTGGCGGTATCGAGAACACAACTCTGCTCACCTCTGACTGTTCTAACAATGTCATCCACTTACCTGAGGAACCGCTTTACTTGTGGAGTATCCTTCTCCTTGTTCTTAGCGCGGCAGCAACTTTCACAGTACCAGACTATCTCGGTTATTGATGCGTCTGCATCATCGAATTTTTTTCAACAATTTAGACGATACCAGTTTTGTTAACTCTCGCATTCAACTCCCCTTGATCTATATGCTACTTTCCTGCAGGAACATGGACACAAACTGTTTTTGTCATTCATTGGCTGTATCTCCGTTCCCACCGGTATTTTAGCAATATGTTTACCAGAATTACAGCGAGAGAAGCACCCATTGCTAGACCATCAACTTTCTCATACCGTGAATCATTACGCTTGAAATAGACTTTGCTGACCGCCATATCCAAAAGCTTTTTCATGGTTGCTCTTTGAGTTTCAGGAGGACGCTCCTGGCTGTACAGCTCCGGAAAGGCAATTTCAATTGCTTCCTTCAGGGGAACATTAGTGTACACACTTTTCACATCAAGTGATATTATGATCTAGATATCATCCGGATCTGGGGCAAAATTTTCAGTTGTTTCTAAGGTAGCTTTAGCTTTAGAAATGATAATACTGGTCGTACGGGTGTCTGAGTCTTGTGTACCTAAGCTAAGCCGTGCAAACGGGCGGTTTGCACCCTGTTGACCTCATCTTAAAATGTAATTGATCACTTATCTAGTCTCTTTTGTTCATGGCACGTAATTCGATTTTAAGTTCCTTCTCAATTTTCAGTATCACCTCATCAGTGGTTGTCTCCTTTTTCAAAAACTTAGCAGATTGCGACAATGATTCCAGCTTTGATCCATACGTTTGTTTCCTCATTATGCAAAAACCAACCCCTTGTCAAAAGGCACAGCCAGCAACCCATTATCTTTGATCCATTACCTCGTTTTTTCAACGGCTTTGTCTCTTGGAGTTTGCCTACTTTTTTTGCATATGTCTTTGCCGCGGTTTTTATTTCACATAAAATTTCACCAGGTGTTTTTTGGTTTTTCAATTGTGCGAGGAAAATGTCGATATTAGCCCAGATGTGCGTTTCGTTAACTTTGTCCCTGATGGGATGCTTCGGGTCCACTGACAGCATTTCATGTACCCATCCAGCTAGTTCAATGTTATCAAGCACCTTAACTGATTGCTCATTTCTCACCCGAAGAGGTTCATCTTGTCTCTCGGACAATTTTTCTAACCACAACGAATGCCCACCACTATTCGTCGATTTTTTTTTTCACCAGCGATTGGGCTTTCACTAGCTTCTCCTCGTACCTTTTTCTGTCCTCATTTGTCCCAGAAGTTTCATTCCTTAGTAGTTTTAGTTGAAAATAATGCACAACGGGGTTTCTAAATTTATTAGAACGTTTTTTACACATTTTCTCAGAAACTTCAGTCTGTGTACAGAAAATTGAACTTTTTTAAAGATTTTTATATAGTCTAACTTTCCAATTTTCCAAGTTAGTTTTTTTTAATTTTGTTTGAGCCAAACAGCCAGCAATATTACTGTGGTCATTGTTTTGCAGGCCTCAATTAATGAAACTCTCAAGGTACAAAGCAAAACAAATCACACTCTCCTCTTCTTCAGCTTCTGCTCACATCTTGCTTTCGCCTACCTCCTTATCTGCGATAGTCTCTGTTATTTACCCCTGATATTGCTAATCAATTTTGACGGATTTTTTTTTGTTCCACTATCAATCGCAGAGATTTTAGCTTCCATTGAGCACTCTGGTGCATCTTCAATTATTCGTTGAATTGCTCCGGCTCGTTTTGTTTGCTCTTTGAGTGTAGCCGTTTTGTTGCTGGAATAGTGAGCACTCCTGTGCCGAGTAGCTGACTAAACAAGTCGGGCGTTCCTTCCCTTCTGCAATAGACGATCGCCAATATCTGCTACCTCTTCGACTTCACTGTCTTCTAGTAATCGTCGGAGGTTCTTTCCTTGGTTCAGCGAGTTCTTATTTAGGGACAGGCCAGGAATTGCTGCGACAAGGCTCTCGTATCAGTTTTTCTCACATCTGTTTAGTTTGTTGATGCTGTGGAACAGGGAGCTAGCTGATACGATATGAAATATTTCGGTAACTCAAATAAAAACCTTTCGGTACTCATGCTAAAAATAAAAAATCAATATTGATTTAAATTAAGTACATTCAGAATAAAACAGAAGCTAAAAAGTGGTAAATGTCTGTTGGTAAAACCTCTGGGCACTGGGTCTCCAACTCCAAGCTCTTTCAGAAACAACGTCGTTATTACCTGATGTAACATTTGCCCCGAAGTACATACCGACGGAAAAAAATAAAGCTAGGTTGTGAAACGACTGCCTAGCGTCTAAACACATGGATTTTAATTGTCTCTACCAAAGCAATTTCAATATGTTGGTCCTTAAACATCGCGTCGACAAAGTGGTTATAACTTAAAGGCTATCGTGCAAACCGCGCAGAAAACATGACTATAAACAAAAATAGTGAGCTCATGGTTGGGTCTCAGTATCCCCAGACAACAAGGTCACTCCTAAAAATCGGGTAACTGCTTATTTATTATATTAGTATGGTTTATAATCAGTTGATAAAAGTCATCATATTCATCGGAGTTGGATCGAATCTTTCCCTCAACTCCTAGCTCCTCATTATCTGGGAACGAACTTGCTGTTTTTTGGTGTCAATTCCCGACATTCCGTGAAGCAGCTGTAAATTGTTAAATTAAAGTTCACAGTCTTTTCTCAAGACTTCCGCATTTTTGAATTCGGACGAAGTGTTGTAATCTTGACGACCAGGAAGGGTAGCAAATCTTCCCGAAAGCCCTCTTGATTCTCGGGAACTGCTTAGTAATGATTGTAGCTGTACAATCGTTACAACTTGGAGCATTCTTTTTTTAGTTTTGATGAATACAATTTTTGTCGTTCACCATATTTCTTCCACGTCTTCTTTATGTTAGCAAAAATCGTTGTTCTGATGTTCGCGGTTTCAGTGTTCGCGAAAATTGTTACGTATCATACAAGTTTAATTCGAAAAATTAAAAATTATTTTGTCAATCCAAACTGACCCCTCCGAATACATTGAATTGAACGATTGAAACACTACTACCCGACCAAAACAGTAGTTTTCCCAATGTACTGTTTCGAGTAAAAATTTGTTGACGACATGCATTTTGATAACTTTGCACGAATGTCACATGATTTCTATTTCTCGGCAGTAGATTGGTCCCGATTATCCCAATGGACCTGCCGGCTTAGCTTGCTTTCACGACTTAGCTCCCCATCGTCTCTGAGTGTCACAATAGGAGTCTTCAGTTTTATTTCCGTTCAAGTATCTCTTCCTACCGACTGTTCGTCATCTCGTATCCTGCTGTTGTGTTTTTGACTTCTTTTGTGTTTTTAATTTTGAGTTAAAATGGTATTTTTGATTAAATCGAAATTCATGTTCAAGTTTATCGCAGCAACTGAAATAGAAAATCAGCAAGAAAGAACGGATTCCAAGATTGCGGTAAAGTGGACCAGAAATCAGATCCAGAGTCACACTGCTATTCGCAATTCGAGCTGTTGTCAATATGTGAGTTTTGAATTTAATTTCTTGAATGTAACCTGTACAGATATGTTGAGATAAAGCGGGTTTTAAGCTGATCCATCTGAAATCGATTAATGGTCAATTGTCTAATAAAAACTAATGGTATTGCTTGATTTTCCAACCCTGTTTTTAATAATGCTCGCGTATCTTAAGTATTTAGAGACTCAGCCACGGGGACGTTCTTATTTTTAGAATGGTTGAATTTTGGTAGTAGCCTTTAAACTGTAACACGATCTTGAAGTCCCATGTCATAAGCAAACCGAATTGGCTCCGACAGAATGAGGTAGAGAAACATAAGGTGTAGTGTCCCTGGCCCTTGAGCGAATGGTCATAGGGCTTAAGTCTCTTAACCTCGTATGTGACGTAGGCGAACGACTGTTACATAGTGTTTTAATGGCACTCCTTGGTGTTTTACGACATCATGACTCCGTGATCGAACCCACTTGACACAGCCTCTGGCTACATGGTCATTCTAGAATACCGGTGGTACGGTTCAATTGGAACGTGTCCACCTTCTGGTCGAACCGTGATAGTTTTTCAGGAAAAGTAGAGAAAATTTTCTCGAAGCACTTTCGGATACGAGGCGTAGCTAACCGAGTATAGGGAGCACTAGAGAAACAAAAAAGGTTAAGCGACAGAAAACGAAGCAAAAAAGAAAAAAGGGTTAGAAATTGAAAGGAAAACCAGAAATACTAGAAAATTAGAGAGTGACTTATGTTTACAAATTGGATGGATTGGACCCTTATATTAACTTATAGTATACCTACACTGTTTTTCAAAAAGACCGATGATTTCAATAAAAACATCAGTATTTAACAGGTGCTCGTAGCAAGGGGAGTCTAAATTAAATTTAAGAGAGCCTTGCAACTTCGGAGAGCAACAGGGAGACTTCACTGGGTAAGATGACCAGGTGGACAGCGAAGGGGTTTAGAGATCACCAGAGTGTGCTGTTCGGGTCAAACGCGTTTCGTTGACATCTGATTCATACTCTAGCCAATAAGCATAAAAGCGACAAAGCAGCACCTTCCATAAATTAATTGAGCAAACTTTTTTTTCTTGACAAGAGCTTGGAAACAGATTCTACGGTTTCTCTAGAGTGTGTTTACTCCTCTCGCGCTTAAAGGGTTTTTTCACTTAAGTGGGGGCTATAAAGGGGGGAAGGGGACGTAAGACAGGGGGGTTGGTTAAGATAAAGTTTGAGGTTGGAAATTGTAAAAAGGGGGGTCTTATTACTGTAACCGAAAAATCGGCCTTGTCGATTTGGTTACATTACTTTAAACAGGGTTAAAAATGACTGGAACAGAGAACAGAAAAAAGAGCTGAAATGCGAAGCTACCCCATAGCGATCTTGCGAGCGACAAAAAAGGGTAGTCTGGCAGGATCGATAGGGGGATCGGAGATAAATTTTTTACAGAAAACAGAAAGGCAAAAAATCTCATATCGACAAGAGGAGTGGAAACAACGCGTATTAACCAAATACTAGACAATTTTTTTGAACACGTTAATCTATACAAAATTGGTATAAAATAATTTGTTTCAGATTTTATGTTTTTACTTGGTCGGCCTTCAAAAATTGGAAAATTTTTTCACGAAAATTTCTTTCTTCCTAAAGAACTTTCAAAGATAACCTGGAGTTAAAAAACCGGTCAGCATTTTTTGATTGCAATTAATTAAGAGACGGTTTTGGGAAAATTGACATTTTATACAATTTTTTGAGACGGTCTTGGGAATTTTAAACAACATCCTAACACCAGATTTGCTTAAGTATTGGAAAGTATAAGCAAATTCCCAACACTAGAGATTCTGGGAAGTTCAAACAACTGCCCATAACCAATTTTTTGAGTCCTGGCAAGTTCATACGATTGGCCAACACTAACTTGCTTGAGTCCTGGGAAGATCAAACAACTGCTCAACATAAGAGATCCTGGGAGTTTCAAACAACGTACCAACACTTGAGGTCCTTGGAAGTTCAAACAACCGCCCAACACTTGAGTCCTGTGAAGTTGAAACAACTGCCCAACACTTGAGTCCTTGGGAAGTTCAAACAACTGCTCAACACTTGAGGTCCCGGGAAGCTCAAACAATTGCCCAACACTAAAGGTCCTGGGATGTCCAAACAACTGCCCAACATTGCTGTCTACTTCTGCTGCACCCTGAACAAACCCTCGGGTCAATTCTTCCTCATAGCCTGTGCTTTACAAGTCTGACTGGAAAAAAGGGAGTTTCTGGAGGTAGGCCAAAAATAGATTGCCCCATTTCCGCTAAATCTGACTCCAGATTGTTCATATGTCTCTGAAAGACTTTATTTCGCCACTCCGTGAATCTGGGTCGATCAAAGTGGATGTCATCAGACGAACATCCGCCCGGTAAGGAGTCAGTCCTCCATCATGCGGGCCACGTCCAACAACTTCAAGGGCAGGATGCTATTTCTCTGGATTTGGTGTATCGCTCCATTGAGATGACGCACCCTCTCGCTCATACTTATTTCTCATCCAGCAGCATGTTTTACGGCATCCTATAATTTGTTAATAGCGTGGGGTCCAAATAGATCCTCACCTCATGCGACAAGCAGCTCATTTCTCTGGCAGTTGAAACATCTTCCTAGATTCGCCGCTAGAAACATCGTTTGTACCAATCATCATCGTGGCCGTGTGTATCGTCCTCGCCTCTAGCATTTCTAGTGAGGCCAACATTTGAGGGTTCGCCGCACCTTAGAAGCTCAAGAAACTGATAAGCCAATGGGCCCTGCCTTTCCTGAGGACCCTGACCAAGCTGACCCCTATTGTCAGGTGAACTGCATCCTGAGTTATTCTCGGTTTCACCAGGTAATCCACCGAGGCCGCATCATGGAAGGCGGCTCTCTTTTCCCAATGGGCATTCGCCCAATCCGCTCTGTTGAGATTGTGATATCTTGCGTTGATGTCTTTCCTGTAATTGGAAACGATGGCACCCCTCATTGGGTGTTTATTCCACGTGGCCGTATCCCCTTCCGACGCGGGGCTCTCGGGTGTCCTTGCCTGCAGTCTAACCTATAATCCCTTAAGACGGGAACCTTTCGACTCCGGCCTTGAGCCTGTCACCTGAGTCTTGCTTGGCGTCTTCGTCTTCCGCTCCCTTTTCTTGTTAGCTTCCTGCTGCAACTTCTGGATCTGATCGAGTTCTGATTTCAGCTTGTCCCGGGTGGTAGCTACCTGCTGCAATTTCCGCCTCTTCTGGCAGCTTCCGAACCTGTTCCAGCTGAGTTCTCAATTGATCTTTCTCTTGAAATTTAATGTTCATTTTCAACCCTTTTCAATTCCAGTCTGGTACCCTATCCAATTCCATTCAGGTCTCCGGATACTCTTCTTCTGTTTCATGGTATCGAATCCTTGACGCAGGCTTGCTGCTCATTAGGCCTTCCATCCTCGTAGTGGCCGAGTGTGAAGAGGAATTTGTGGTGTTACTCAAGCCAGAATTTCTTGCCGAATCAAATCCCCTCAAGCGTCCATCGGTGATCCACGACAGCCACATGGGTTGCCCCTGGTTCAAAATTCCAATTTAGCTGTAACCCACCATCAGTACCTTTTCTCTAGCAGACTCTCCGGCTTGTCCTTTTGACTCTAGCTCCAGTATGGCATTCAACATCACCACCATCCGCTCGTCCATCAGGGAATAATCCAGCTCCCTTACACGCTTATACAATTCATCAAGTGTAGGCTTCTTCAGCGCCGCTAGCATCGATTTCCAGAGGAAATTGGCCATAATTGAGGAGTGCTCAAGAAGTAGCAATCCAGAACTCATCTCTCGAAAACTACCCACCAAGATCAATCACTCAAGAAAAAAAACCAACAAAGGTTAATCACTCAAAATTTTCTGCTTTGGTTTCTCGTGACAGTTTGAATCTTTGGATCCCCGCGATTTCTTTTGTTAAATGGTTTTGACCGTCTCGCGATTTTGTTTTCTATGATGAATTATCAAATTCAATCTGAAAACAAAACTGCGTTTTAGATCTGTCATATTCCTACTACTGGTCTAACTCCCGTTCACAAAATTTAAAAGCTTTTTAATTTGTTTTAATAAAAAAAATTCTTTTGCCAGTCAGTAAACTGCTTGCTTCAATGAGCAAAGCATCTTTTTTACTTGCACTATTTCAAACGTTAGTTCAATATAAAAATATGCAGTTCTTGTTATATTTTAGTACCGTGTAATTTGGGTTAATGTTTCAATTTTTTACCAAAACGTTCCTCTAAATTTAAATCTATGTACCATCCCCCATTTCACCCTACCAAGTCCCAACTCAAGACTCCTGTCCCAACTCAAGACTCCTGTCCCAGCTCAAGACCTCTGTTCCAACTCAAGACTCAGGCACCGTGATCTCCGTTTCCGCCAAATCCACATGTAGGATGGCATACAGCTCCCGAGGATTCAATTTGCCTCTGTGCGGGTTGTAAACTGGTGTCGAAATCTCATTTCGCTCTCTCTCGATCAGAAAATCTTTGAGTCCTGTTAAGACCAGAACCATGCTCCGTATCCACAACAATCTTCTCACTGATTTTTGTCACTAAAAAGAACAGAGGGTGGAAATGCCGCTAAGCCAGCCAATCCTGGTCTCTGCCTGAACAAGAATTCCACATTCTGGCAACTTTTTTCGAGATCCGCTTCTAGCCTGGTCATGAAGCTCATGTCCGCGGTTATGCAGATTGCACTGGTTCTGTCCGACAAGATGAAATGTTTTCCGAGTCTACGTTTAGTATTTCAAAATGGGTCTGGAAATGTTTTCCAATAGCGGGCTCCAATTCCTATTGTTCCACCTCCAGTCCACTGGTTTTTCTGGTCTTCCTGAGCTTCTTGATCATTAAGTTTTTTTAGTGGGTAAGTCCTACGCACACTGTGATTCTCTTGCCAGAACTATTTATCATCAGATCTGGAACTAAATCACCTACTCGTACCTTATCCGCTCCGATCTCATCTGGCTTTATCTTGTCAATCAAGAAGTCGTCTCCATATCTATTGTCTAACATGCTAGTTTTCTTGCGTCCTCCCCTCATCGTTGTAGGTTTGTCTGTTTCCACCCAGCTTGGTAGTTCATTCTGTTCCGAATCTTTCCCATCTTCTTCAGAAAAAAAAACCTCATCCCAGTAATCTTCTACCCTCTCGTTATCATCAAGCTTGAGATTTCACTACCATAATTTTTTTCTCTGGTTCCCTTTAAAATCACCTCAAATGCCGGTTCCACTATCAAACACTCGAGCCCTTCCATGTTTTGTGGGAGACAACAATCCTCTGGTGACGGAACATGACTTTTCAGGTTTTCGTAATGCGCGGCGCGTCCTATACTCAAGCGATAGAACTTACCCTGTTGATTTAACTCTGATATTATGAAGCGTTTTCAGATGACATTCTTAAAGAACCTTTTGGCGAGATGACATTCTTAAACACCTATACATTTTGTCCCACCGTGTATGGCTTTGCTTGTAGTATCCTTTTGTCATTATTCTTGCATTTCTCATTTGTGCTTGAGGCTACACAGATCATTCAACTATTGTTTTTCTCTTGATTGCCTTTCTCACGTAAGCCTGAGCTGAATTCTTCAATCCCTCGTATTCTGGGTAAAAGTAGGTCAATGGCGTTGCTCCTTCTCTGCCCGTCAACATCATGAAGGGACCAATATCCGTTGACGAGTGTTGCACACGCCCGCTAACTGTGGTAAGAATATGTCCGATTCTGTCAGCTACCTAGAGCAGTATACTCTTAGCATGTTTACAAGTGTGTTTTTCTGTCTTTCCAACAATCCATTCGTCTGTGGATGATATATTGTCGTTTGAGCGATGTGAGATCTTTTTATCAATTCCTCTGTCAGATACCCGACTATGGCATTCCCATCGTCCAACTTGAACGTCATGGGACAACCGTATCTTGAGATCAAATGCGTGATTAGGTGATCACAAGTTTAGTCTGCCCACGCTGTCTGACACGGTACCGCTTCCGTGAAATGATCTTACGGTACCAGCCAGTTTTGTGAAACGATCTAGAATTACTAGGATCTGGTTGTACCCCGTGTTGGTCATGCAGATCTTCTGGTGGTCTATTTGCACAACTTTAATGAACTCTGAGCTCTCTAATGATTTCAGCAAAAACTTCATTTTCTTGGGTTCTCTTATCTGCAAGCACGACAAGCATGCAAAATTCCATCACTCGCCAGCCTTCCTCATCTCCGGCCAATCAAACTGATCATTTGATCTCTGTTGCACCTTGTCTATACCCTGATGCCACATTTTGTTCTTGCGATCTAAACAAAACCTCTGTGTGGTACAGCTGCGTTAGTATGATGATCTAATGGTTCTGCAGGAGTTTCTCTTCGTCCCTCCTCTTACAGGCCACTTAACGTACACCGTGTGATAGAGTAGCTCCTTCCGCTCTGGCTCAAGATTTGACTGTGGCTATCTACCTCAATGTCTCTTTTTTCTTGTTCCCCTGTTCTTACCCACTTGGAGAGGTTGCTAGTCATTTTGTCGTTTTCTGTGCCCTAATTTGGTCGGATAGCCTATATTTTGCCTTCAGATGTTCTTTTAAGGCCATAATTTGCCCTGTCGTTTCTCCTGGGATGTCATCTTGACACTTGACACGCACACTATCTAGCTCAAGACTCCACCATCGCTCTCGGGTTCTGGTTCTAGATTCATCCTTATATTCGGGTTGCCTGATAACTGTCTGAAGGGTATCTTTGAAACCGCTATCTTCTCCAGCTCTTTTCCTCCACTTGCATCATCAGAGTTCAAGTTGTATGTTCCAGAGGAGTGATCCGCGTGAATCTCTCTGACCTGGTTTCTCAACTTCGTCTCTGCTAGTTTCACGCACAGGCTCTATGACTCCTCCTCGCTCTCTGTGGAATCTCCCTCAGCCACTTCCGTCTCTCAGGACAAATTTTCTCCTTCACTCTTCTTGGCATGCATCATCGACTCTGTTCTTTCTCAGTGTTATCTGCATAAGGATGTCTTCTGGAATTCTTTCGACTAACGTTCGCACATCTCTTCACTCTCAAGCTCATTGTAGTCTGGCTGTCTACATACATCCGGATCCACCCTCGGTTTTTTCCTCACCATGCTTTCCGGCTCACTTTTCTTTCCACTCATGTCCATTCAGTTGTTTTCCGCCAGCTTCTGCGACAATTTTATCAAGTCATGCTCCACCTTTGCTATCCCTCTCTCGACTTTCTCCAGCTGACAATTTTTTTTTGCTTTTTACGTCTCCCTAACTAGTGTTGACTTTGGCAAAAGTTCAATTGACATTGACCACTGCCTCCCTAATATTCTTACCTTCTGGTCATCAGGAGGTAATTCTGGATGATCTTCTTTCGAATTCCCTGATTTTTTGAGCCATCTTGTAAGAGGTAGACTGAAGTCTCTTTGTCTATTACTGAAAAACCATGTTTCCTTTCAGATATTTCAGGGTCCCACTGTTCTTGTCTCTCGTAGAACTCAGTTTTTGCTCAAGCTGTCTCCAGTCTGATGCTTGTCTCTGATGCTTGTCAACCATCATATTGTAATCATCTAGATGGACGATCTATCTTCCCATGTAGCTTTGATCCCTTGAGTAGGTCTTCAACATAGATAAGGCTCTGTTATCCACCCGTAACTTGAATAGCTCTCTGCCTAGATATGCTCTGTATGTTTCCACAAAGGTCACCACCGCAAACATCTCTGCATTGGGCGCGCCACTTTTCCTCTCCGTGTTACTCAAAACTTTGCTTCTGTACGCTATTAGCCTCAAGGATGTCTTGCCTTTCCACGCCTACTCTTCTAGCAGTATTCCTGAAATAGCGACTACTGATGCGTCTCTATCTGGCAATTACATGCCATTCTCTGTTGGCAAGCCCAAAAACGGAGCATCACACAACTCTCGTTTATTATCTGGAAGGACTCTTCTGCTGCATCATTCTATGTAGGCTTGTTGCCCTCGGGTCTCATGAGTTGTTGCATCGGGTATACCTTTACCGCGTAGCCTATGATGAATTCTCTATAGTAGTTAGTGAAACCAAGAAAACTCATCATCTGGTGCTCGGTCGTTGGCGATTTCCACGTTAGGACTACCTCAACTGCGTCTGGATCTGGCCTAATGCCATCTTAGTCTACCATTCTCATGAGGTATTTGACCGAGCCCTTTAAGGTTTTGCATTTCGACTGCTTGCACTTCAGGCTTGCCCTTTTCATGCAGGCAACAATTCGTCTACGCTCTCGATGAGATCTCCGACAGTTGGCGTTGCTTTTACCACATTGTCCACCTAACACATGACCAAGTTCACATACTTTTTCATCACCCTTGTTAGTGCGTGTGACATCAGTCTCTGCAATATGACTGTCGCGCGTTGCACAGGCAGAAGACATCCTTTTAAATTGAAATATTCCGAGTTTGCGAGTAGATCCCATTTTCTTCCTATCTTGTTTCCCAAGAGGTACCTGCACGAATTGTGACCCTTGATCAAGAGTAGTAGAAAAACTTAGCATCCCCCACGGTGATGTGGATGGTTCTATCAAGTTGTACTCTAGTAATTTCTCTATTTCCTTCCTATATGCACCGTCTTTGTGTGGTACTGCCGGTTCCTCTAGCTCTATCTGAGATTTCAACGAAATTACAACACTTAATGACCACCTTATGTCTCGAGAAAACGTCTTGGTTCCTATTTTCTATATCCTTGATGGCTTCGAGCTGTTCGTCCGTTATCTTTCCCTTTAAAGTTATTTTTCTGATAATAACAATTTTTCCATATCCGTGTCCTCGGGTGTGAGTTTTCCTGGAAAACTCAAACAACTCGAAAGTCCAACGTCTGTCTTCTGTCTCTGACTTAAGTAAAATAATTTTCTTTTCATTGACAAAGGTTTCATTCGCTTCAACAGACTCAGGTACAAGTTTTGTTCTTATGACTTGATTAATCAGGAACTTCATGCATTTTGATAATTTCAATTACTTCAAATCGAATTTTGACTGGCAGTCCATACCCCAGCTTCCTCCTCATCTGTACTGTGATTGATTTGTCAAGAGTATTTAACAAAAAACTGACGTAGAAGCCACCCTTGGTGATCGAGAAGGACCTTTCTAAAATAGCAGCACTTTGGCTAATTGTATTTGGCACTACACGGACTTGTTTGTTGACACTGAGCTCATTGAAGCTCATAATTGCAGCCTCCTTAGCCTCCAACCTTACCCTTCTACTCATGAACACTGGAGCCTTACACTCCTGTGTCATTATCAAATCTATCGACTTTGTTACGTACTTCTTTTTCGGGTTGCATATCCTGAACATCGCATTTTTAATATCTACCGTTACAACAAAGTTTCTGATGAAAAGCTTCTGCTCAGAAAAAAACTCATCTGCTTCATTTAGATTCCCCACTACCAGGGAACTCATCCAGAGATTCCGGTCCCCCATTTTCAGTCCTATGATCGATCTTCTGCCAAGTACCCTCAGTGCCCGGTTGTTCGCTGCAGACAAGCGTATTCTGAAATCTATCAGACCGTCGATTCTAGTTGTTTAAACTTCGCAAATGTTCAAATGTTGGGCAGTTGTATGAATTTCCCAGGACTTTTAGAGCTGGGCATTTGTTTGATCTTCCCAGGACCCAGGACGTTTAGTGTTGGGCAGTAGTTTGAGCTTCACAGGACCTCTGATAATGAGCATTTGTTTGAACTTTCCAGGACTGAAGTTTTGGGCAGTTGATTGACTTTCCCAGGAACTCTATTGTTGGGCAGTTGTTTGAACTTGCAATGACTCTAGTGTTGGGCAGTTGATTGAACTTCTTAAGACCTCTGGTATTGGGCAGTTGTTTAAACTTCTAGGACCTCTAGTGTTGGGCAGTTGTTTGAACTTCCCAGGACTCTAGCAAATTTAGTGTTGGACAACTGTTCGAACTTCCCAAGACCGCTTCCAAAATCGATTAAAAAGTTTTCACAATTTTTTTTTATTTGGCTGTCTCCTAATCAAATGCAATCGGAAAAAGTTGATCGATTTTCTTTTAACTGGTTATCTTTAAAACTCTTTTACAAAGGAAAATTTTGCGTGAAAAAGGTTCTGACATTTTAAGGCCGACCAAGAAAATTCGTAAAACATCAAAACATTTTTTACACCAACTATGTAAAAACTATCGCACCAAAAATTTTTCTGGTGCTTGATTTTCACGCGTATTCTCCACTACTGTTGTGAATATGGAATTATTTGTTTTTCTGGTTTCTGAAAAAAACAATTTCTACAGTCCCCTCACCCGATCCTGCCAGACTACCTTTTTGTCGCGAATTCACTGTGGGTTACCTACGCGTTTCAGCTCTTGTTTCTGCTCTTTCTTCCAGTCACTTTACTGGTGTTGGGATGTTGTTTGAAATTCCCAAGACCGTCTCAAAAAATCGTATGAAATGTCGATTTTCCCAAAACCGTCTCTTAATTAGTTACAACCAAAAAATGCTGACCGGATTTTTAACTCCTGGTTATCTTTTTTTTTTTTAGGAAAAAGATTTTTGTGAAAAAAGATTCCAATTTTTGAAGGCCGACCAAGTAAAAACATAAAAGCTGAAAAAAATTGGTTTATACCAATTTTGTATAGATTACCGTGTCCGAAAAAATTGTCTAGTTTTTGGTTAATACGCGTTGTTTCCACTCCTCTTGTGGATATGAGATTTTTTGCCTTTCTGTTTTCTGTAAAATGTTTATCTCCGGTCACCTACCCGATCCTGCCAGACTACCCTTTTTTGTCGCTCGCGAGATCGCTATGGGGTACCTTCGCATTTCAGCCCTTGTTTCTGTTCTTTGTTCCAGTCAATTTTAAACCCTGTTAAAAATAATGCAACCAAATCAAAATTGCCGATTTTCTGTTTACAGTAAAAAGTCCCCCTTTTTATCAGTTCCAACCACAACTTTTATCCTAACCAACCCCTCTGTTTTATGTTCACCTCCTTTATATCCCCCGACTTATGTAAAAAATCCCCTTAAACGCGAGGGGATCAAAACCACTCTAGAGAAACCCCGCAGAACCTGTTTCCAAGCTCTTGTCAACTAAAAACCTTTGCTCAATTAAAATGTGGAATTTTTTTTACTTATTGCCTAGATATTAAAATAGCAGTCAACGATATTCGTTTGACAGATAATACCACTTAAATTGATTCAAGAAATGTAATTTCTAGTCCCTTTTACCTATAAAAGAGGACCATATGGTAGGCATGTGGATGACCCTAGGTGGACATTGAACTAAGATTAGGTTTTAATTAATGCCCAAATTCCCATTTTTTTACGATTCGAAAACTTGTTACCTTGTTTTTATGAAACCCTCATTTATAAGTTATGCCGCCCAAACGTTGCAGAGAAATGCAACTTTAACAAAGTAGTGAAAAAACAACATTTTATATATTTAGAAAAAAAATACGGCCCATTACTAAACTGGAATTGCCCAAACGGAAAACCGGCACCAAAACCGGCGAACAGATTCAGGTTTTTACGCAACCTATCAGTCAAGCCTCTCTGTCCCTAGACGATGGCCTGCCAAAAGCAGCAGGAAAATTCCCAGAAGTGGCAGAACGTCAGCGAAATTCAAAAGATTGTGAGGTAAACCTATCTCACGGTACATCAATTTTGTGACGACTCTGATGTATTCCTTGAAGCCGGAATTTAAAACGTGAAAGCATCAGGGGACGTTTCAATAAACAAACATCGCATTGGGGTATTGAACCACCCTTCCTTCAGAGAAAAAACTCTATCACGAACATTTCTCAAGTTGAAAACTCATTCGAATTGAAGGAGAGAACTCCCAAGGGTACCTCACAAAAACGGGCGAGACGTCATTGCTCGTTCCATTCAGTGGAGTTACAGCGTTCCCGGAACATGACAACGAGCAGGACGTGGACAGATTAACAAATTGTTCGAACTTCCCAAGACCGCTTCCAAAATCGTTTGAAATGTTTCCACAATTCTTTCTTTTATTTGGCTGTCTCCTAATCAAATGCAATCGGAAAAAATTGATCGATTTTCTAACACCTGGTTATCTTTAAAACGCTTTTACAGGAAAAAATTTTGCGTGAAAGAGGTTCTGACATTTTACGGCCGACCAAGAAAAATCATAAAACATCACAACGTTTTTTACACCAACTATGTAAGAACTATCGCACCAAAAATACGTCTGGTACTTGATTTGCACGCGTAATCTCCACTACTGTTGTGAATATAGGATTATTTGCCTTTTTGGTTTCTGTAAAAAAAAGTCTACAGTCCTCTCACCCGATCCTGCCAGACTACCTTTTTTGTCGCGAATTTACTATGGGTTACCTTCGCGTTTCAGCTCTTGTTTCTGCTCTTTCTTACAGTCACTTTACTGGTGTTGTCGCGAATTGTCGCTATGGGTCGTAAAAAAAGTCTACAGTCCCCTCACCCGATCCTGCCAGACTACCTTTTTTGTCGCGAATTTACTATGGGTTACCTTCGCGTTTCAGCTCTTGTTTCTGCTCTTTCTTACAGTCACTTTACTGGTGTTGGGATGTTGTTTGAAATTCCCATGACCGTCTCAAAAATTGTATAAAATTTTGATTTCCCCAAAACCATCTCTTAATTAGTTGCAATCAAAAAATGCTGACCGGATTTTTAACTCCAGGTTATCTTTGAAAGTTCTATAGGAGGTGAGAGATTTTCGTGAAAAAAAATCCAATTTTTGAAGGCCGATCAAGTGAAAACATAAAAGCTGAAAAAAATTGCTTAATTGTCCGAAAAAAATTGTCTAATTTTTGGTTAACAGCGTTGTTTCCAATCCTCTTGTGGATATGAGACTCTTTGCTTTTCTTTTTTCTGTAAAATGTTTATCTCCGGTCCCCTACCCGATCCTGCCAGACTACCCTTTTTCTGTCGCTCCCGAGATCGCTATGGGGTACCTTCGCATTTCAGCTCTTGTTTCTGTTCTTTGTTCCAGTCAATTTTAACCCTGTTCAAAATAATGCAATCAGATCGAAATTGCCGATTTTCTATTTACAATAAAAAGACCCCCTTTTTATCAGTTCCAACCTTTATCTTAACCAACCCCTCTTTCCTATGTTCGCCCCCTTTACTTTCCCCGACTTAAGTGAAAACTCCCATTAAGCGCGAGGGGATCAAAACCACTCTAGAGAAACCCCGTAGATTAAAATGTGAAAATTTTTTTACTTATTGCCTAGATATTAAAATAGCAGTCAACGATATCCGTTTGAAAGATAAGACCACTTAAATTGATACAAAAATGAAATTTCTAGTCCCTTTTACCTATAAAAGAGGACCCCATGGTAGGCATGTGGATGACCCTAGGTTGACATTGAACTAAGATTAGGTTTTAATTAATGACCAAATTTCCATTTTTTTACGATTCGAAAATTTTTACCGTGTTTTTATGAAACCCTCATTTATAAGTTATGTCGCCAAAACGTTGCAAAGAAAAGCATTTTTAACAAAGTGGTGAAAAAACAACATTTTGTATATTTAGAAAAAAAATTACGGCCCAGTACTAAACTGGATTTGCCCAAACGGAAAACCGTCACCAAAGTCGGCGAACAGATTCAGGCTTTTACGCAAATAAGAAACCTAAAGAGGAACATCAGTCAAGCCTCTCTGTTCCTAGACGATGGCCTGCCAAAAAGAGCAGGAAAATTCCCAAAAGAGGCAGAACGTCTGCGAAATCCGACAGATTGTGCGGTAAACCTATCTCACGATTCATCAATTTTGTGACGACTCTGATGTATTCATTGAATCCGGAATTTAAATTGTGGAAGCATCAGGGGACGTTTCAGTAAACAAACATCGAATTGGGGTATTGAACCACCCTGCCTCCAGAGAAAAAACTCGATCAAAACATTTCTCAAGCTGAAAACTCATTCGAATTGAAGGAGAGAACACCCAAGGGTACCTCACAAAAACGAGCGAGACGTCTTTTCTCGTTCCATTCAGTGAAGTTACAATGTTCCCGGAACATGAGAACGAGCAGGACGTGGACAGGTTAACAAAGGCATTGTAATGAATGCGATTAAAGAACAAACGCAAACGAAGGAACTAAAAAGCAACTAGAGGCAGCGGAAAAGAAAGCAAAGATCCTTAGAGATTAAATGTGGTCTCAGAAAATAATCTGAAAAGTTTGCCTAAGTAACATCTTAAAACTTTATTTTTAAAACCTATTTTTTTCTTAAGCATTTTAATTTATAATTTTATTCATGCTTTAAGCAATGCCCATTTTAGGGATTGCATTCACAACTGTTCATCTAGAAAAAAGGTGAGTTGTAGTATTGGAATTATTACACTAATTTGAAAGGTTTTTGTCTTAATTCCTCGCATTAGATCCGAGTGGACTCTTTTCTTTTCCAAGTTCGTTCACACCTCAAGATAAGGTTGCCTTTTTAACTTTACTTTTGATTAAGATTTCATATGAACAACTTAACTTAAAAATTCAAAAGTCAAATCCATATATCGAGTTTTTCAAATTTTGAACGGATTTTTTTCTAAATTAGTATTTGAGTATTTATCCACGACGCCAATCATGCGGAATGTTACTATTGTTTTGGCTTTGAAAAAAAAGATTAATCCCCAATTCTCTGATTTTTAAAGTAACTAAAGCAGGCGGAAATATTGTGAGTTCCACCAGTTAAACTAAACGGAGGATAAGAAATTTAAAAAGTACTGAAGTCTAATAGCAAGTGTAAGGAAAACCTAACTAAAATTGTTTCGGATGAGCATGCCTGCGTTTTTCAGTGACTCTGATTTTTTTCTACTTCGTCTTTTTTAAAAAGTCTTAAATTTTCTTATTGCAAACCTTCTTTCTCAGTAGAATCAATCAAAATCCTAACAAGATTCAGTAAAGAGTTTTCTTAAATTGAATTCAACAGACCGAAATGAAATGGAAGTGAAACCACCCTAGTATCGGACAAAACGTTTAGTGTTGGGCTATTGTGGGAACTTCCCAGGAACTCTAGTGTTGGGCAGTTGATTGAACTTCCTAATACCTCTGGTATTGGGCAGTTGTTTGAACTTACAAGGACCACTAGCATTGGGGAGTTGTTTGAACTTCCCAGGACTTCTAGTGTTAGGCAGTTGTTTGAACTTCCCAGGACCACTAATGTTGGTCAGTTGTTTGAACTTCCAAGGACCTCTAAAATGGGCAGTTGTTTGAATTTGACATGACTCTAGTGTTGGGCATTAATTTGAACTTCCCAGGACCTCTAGTATTGGGCAGTTGTTTGAACTTCCCAGGACTTCTAGTGTTAGGCAGTTGTTTGAACATCCCAGGACTTAAACATTGGGCAGTTATTTAATCTTCCCAGGATGTAATTTTTGGGCAGTTTTTTTAACTTCCCAGGACTCTAGCAATTTCAGTGTTGGGCAGCTGTTCGAACTTCCCAAGACCTTCTCCAAAAATTGTGTAAATTGTTGGATTCCAAAAATAGTTTAAAAAGTCTTTACAATTTTTTACTTGGCTGTCTCCTAATCAATTGCAATCGGAAAAACCTGATCGGTGTTCTAAAACCAGGTTATCTTTGAAACTGCTTTAGAAGGAAAATGGCTTGCGTGAAAAAAGTTCTAAGTTTTTAATGTCGACCAAGAAAAAACATAAATTCTCAAAAAAGAGTTTTAAAAGAAATATGTAAAAACGATTGTACCCAAACTTTATCTAGCACCTGGTTCTCACACGTTATATTCACTACTGTTGTGAATGTGGGATTTTTTGCCTTTCTCGTTTCTTTAGAAAAATTCTCTCCCGTCCCTCCACCCGATCCAGCCAGACTACCTTTTTGTATCTCGAGTTTACTGTGGGGTACCCTCGCGTTTCAGCTCTTGTTTCTGATCTGTGTTTTGGTCATAACTGTCTCCCGTTGTAGCCAAAAGAACAAGGCCGATTGTGTGGTTCCAGTAAAAAGACCCCTTTTTCTTACCTTTAGGACAACCTTCATCTTAACCAAAATGCCTGTTTTACCTCCCCCTTTTGTAGCCCCCCACTCAAGTGAAAAAAAAACCCTAGGCGCGACGTGTGCAATAGCATTCAAGAAAAACCCTGTAGAGTAAAAACGTTTGCTCAACTAAAAAAAAGTGAAAGCTGCCGCCTTGTCCCTTTTTTACTTATAGCCCAGAGTAAAAACTAGTAGTCAACGATATCCGTTTGAACCAAAAAGCACACACTGCTGATCAACTCTAGTAGTCACACTGCTCTGGTCACACTCTGGTAGCCTCATCTTCAGTTATGTCCTTTGTTGATTCCTGGGACTTCGGTCCTCTAAACCTTTCACTGTCCACCTGGTCACCTTCCCCAGTGAAGTCTCACAGTTGCTATTCGAAGTTGCAAGGCTATCTGAAAACCTTTAGACGCCCCTTCTTTCCGGCATCTGTTGAATACTGCTGTTTTGATTGAAACAATCGGTCTGGCTGTAAGATAGTATAAGTGTAGTTTAAATTAATATAAATGTTCGATTCATTCAATTTGGAGATCAAAGTCACAGTCCAAATTTTTAATTTTTTTTCTGGTTTTTTTTTTTACTTTATATTTTTTTTTCGCTTCGTTTTCTATCTTTAAACCGTTTTTTTCTCTAGTTGCCCCCATACCCCGTAAGCTTCGTATCCGAAAGCGTGCGAAAAAAGTTCCGTTCTTTTCCTGAAAAGCTATCCGGCTCAACCAGAAGGTGGACACGTTCCCATTGAACCATACCACCGGTATTCTAGAATGGGCATGTAGCCATGAGCTGTGTCAAGTGAGTTTGAACCCGTAGTCACGATGACGTAAAACAACAAGAAGAGCCACAAAAAATTCTCTAACAGTCGTCCGCTCACGTCACAAATGAGTTTAAGAGAAAAAGGCCCTATGACCATTCGCTCAAGGGTCAGGGACACTACACCTCTTGTTTCAGTACCTCATTCTGTCGGAGCTAATTCGGTTCGCATAAGACCTGGGACATCAAGATTGTGTTACAGCTTAAAGGCTACTACCAAAAACCCCCACTCTAGATATAAGGTCGTCCCAATGGCTAGGTCTCTTAACATCTAAAACACGCGAACACTATGAAAAACAGGGTTGGAAATTCGAGCAAAAACCATTAGTTTTAACTTTACCGTTGACCTTTGATCCATTTCAGATCAGCCTAAAACGCAATTTACCTCAACATCACTGTAAAAAATACACTCAAGGATTTAAATTCAATACTCACAAATTGACAACAACTCTAGAATCAAGCAAGTAAAAAACTAAGGTAATTCTAGAAGTTTAGGGAAATAATTAGTTTTACCCCAAGAAGTTTTATCGTTTGGACCATTAGGTCGCTTGACTGATCGACCTGCCCAATCATGGTTTTTTTTACTCCAGTAAAAGCCCTCTCGCATCAACTCTCGGTGCTCTCTAACAGGAACAAGCTCTACTCGACTAGGTTGTTAATAATTCAAAATGAAAATCGCAATTTGTCTCTAGATCTGATTTCTGGTCCACGTTCACGCAATTACGAAATCAATTCTTCTGATTTTCTTACTTCATTTTTCAGTTGCTGCAATAAAATTGAGCATGTTATGATCAGGTAAAGTTTTTCAAAAATACCATCTAACCCCACAAACAAGCATTGCAAAGCTTAAATATGTTGTTGCAGTTATTCGTGCTCCATACTCAAATCATTGTTGTCCTGGAAAATCAATTTCAAACTTTTGTGTCGCGGTACAAATAATGTAAAATGAACCAAAACTCCTAAAAAGGAGAAAGTAGATATTTCAAGTGTACTAGAATACTGTGTATTCAATACTAAGATATGTTTTTGAAGCACAAAACAGAAACTGAACACAAGAAACAATTTGCGGACCAGGATATTCAGTATCCGGTCGAACAAAAGATCTACTCCGTTGCTTTTTTACAACCACTACTTTGTCAACATTAGGATACTAGTTCGGTGAGTTGTTTTCGATTACTATGATGTATTTGATGTTCATGTTGTTTAAGTAACTCGAAACTAAAATATCTTAATTTACAATTCTTAAAAACTGATAAAACTTCAGGATATGACTGACTGGCACAATCAAGTGTAACTTCCTCATTAGCGTTATTAATGCGGTTCTTTTTAATTCCGGTACTTTTATTGACGCTTGGAGTTTTTGGAGACTGATTAGTTGTTTGTTGCTTTTCCATGTTGAACCAATCATCCTGCTGATCTTTTTTTTGGCGTCCAGATTTATCTTATTTTTGGCATGCTTTTACTAAGGGATGGGAAACGAGATTATTACATCTTCGCACAGTTTATAGCCATCCATTTTGATACATAGGACCAGATCGTCAGCTTCTCCTGTTAGTCTTCGTTTTGAATTTTGACTTCTTAAGTTGCGCTGCCTGTTTAAACGTATTGACCTGGTCAGTAACAATTTAGGTCTCGCGTTGAGTTAAAAGGCTTGAAAAATGTCTTCCGGTAGTTGTGTAATTGATTGCGCCTCGATATCTTTCCTTACAGAAAGCAAATTAGACATTTTTGTCAAATTGGACAGACTGGCGGCCAAAATGCATGGCAGAATTGAAATTTTTTTGGTAACAGTTGAGTGAGAAACCTAATTGTTTGGAAGGAATAACGGTGTTAACTGTTCAATCGATAAAATTGAGAAGAATCAATTTGGAGTGACAAAAAATTAATTTTAATTTTGGAAGCAGATGTGCATGACACGTAACAGTTTTAAATTTTGCAAACATTGAAACCGCGAAAATCAGAACAACAATTGTCGCTGATTTAACACAGACGTCCGGCTAACAAAAGATAAGGCAGAAATTATACTCGAAGGTATTAGCGAAAGAGCATTAAAAATTGGAACAATTGTGCAGCTTTAATCGTTACGGACTGACTCTCGAGAAGTCGTAGGGCTATTGGGAAGATCTGCTACTCTTTCTAGTTGCCAAGAAGACAGCCCTTTGACCGGATGCAAGAATCCGGGGTGGTCTTGGGAGAAAGGTAAATACTGAATTTTAACAACTCTTAGCTTCCCGGAATGCCTTGAACTGAATTTAATTAATGAATGCCTTGAACTGAATTTAATCTAGTTCATTTTCCAGAATTTGAGAAGCTAGGAGTTGAGGGAAAGGGTTGATCCATCTCGGATGGATATGATGAGTTTGATCTGTAACATTCGCCCGGAAGTACAAATCGACGGAAAATAAAGCTAGATTGTAAAACGACTGGCTGACGTCTAAACACAGCTCTACATGCTGTTAACGGTCTCTACCAAAGCCAGTTTTTTGTGTGATCCTTTTAACATCGGGTCGACAAAATTGTTGCTGTTTTGGCAATCGGTCAGAACAATCAGATTAATTTAGTTACACTCTAAAATAGTGAGCTCAGGGCTGGGTCTCAGCATCCCCAGACAACGAGGTCACTCCTAAAAACAGGACTACCACTTCTTTTTTATTACTAAGGTTTTTGTTCAGTAGATAAAAATCATCTCCATCGGAGATGGATCAACCCTTTCCCTCAACTCTAAAATGAAGTTACAGTTTCCTACCCGAGACCCTTCCGGATTCTGGAATCCGGACGAAGAGCCGTCTTATCGTCCTTCAGGAAGGCTGGTAAAGTCGTCCCAATACCCTTCACGGCGAAGGGACAGGATGGGTTTTGCATGCGAACTGGGATTGTTTCAATGGAAAAGGATGCCCTTTGGCCTTTGCAATGCGACAGCCACCTTCCAACGACTAATGGCACAGGCGCTGACAAGCGTAACGAAGAAATACGGCAATTTAGTAATGTGATACGTAGATGTCGTGGTGATTGCAACACCTACCCTGGAGGACCACATTGAATGACTGGACGAGGTGTTTGCTTGCATGAAGAGAGCTGGACTGAAATGCAAGCCATCGAAATGTGAGATTATCAAGGACTCGATCAAATACCTGGGGAGAATGGTGGACAAACATGGTATTAGACCAGACCCAGACGCAGTCGAGGCAGTACTGACTTGGAAATTGCCAAAAACAGAACACCAGTTGATGAGCTTCTTGGGTTTCGCAAACTACTGCAGGGAGTTCATCAAGGAATATGCGGACAAAGTATATCCAATGCAACAACTCATTAGGCACAAGGGCAAGAAATTCACGTGGAATAACGCGGCAGAGGATTCATTTCAGAGAATAAAGAGAGAGCTGTGCGAAGCACCTGTGCTAGGGATGCCCACGGAAAAGGGAATGTATGTGCTGGATACGTATGCATCGGTGGTAGCGATCTCTAGAATACTCCGCAAAGAACAGGAGTGGAACGGAAAGACAGTCTTGAGACCGATAGCTTACGGGAGCAAAGTCTTGAGTGATACAGAAATGACATACGGGGCACCCAAAGCAGAAATGTTTGCGGTAGTCACCTTTGTAGAAAAATACAGGGCATATCTGGGTAGCGAACCATTCAAGTTAAGGGTCGACAATAGAGCCCTCATGTGGTTGAAAACGTACTCAATGGACCAGAATTACATTGGGAGATGGATAAAGAGCTTGGATGGTTATAACATGATTATTGAACACAGAACAAGGGAAAAACATCAAAATACCGACAGCTTGAGCAAGAAGATGGACTTCTACGAGAGACAGGAGCAAAGAGAGGCGGACAGGTCGGAAATCAAAGTTGGTCTCTCATTTATGGACAAGGAGACGCATGACAGTCTTCCACTCACGAGGCGGCTTGACAAGTCAGGGAAACCATTAGAGGACCATCCCGAGCTACCAGCTGAACATGAGACGAAAGAAATTCTCAAGAGAAATCCAGGGATGCCAATGGAAATGATGCTCAAGTCGAAGATAGAGTGGGAAACACTAAAACCAAAAGGCTATGACCTCGATTAAAAGGGGAGACAGGAAGGGTGACGATAGGAGAAGATTTCAGGAGACTAATCGAGGAACTAGCAGACGATAAACCTGTAGTCCGGAACAATGACAAAGACAAACCGGAAGTCACTATGTTGAAAAGAGGGGAACCAGCTCATGGCGAGGACTCAATGACAGGCGAGCAACTTGAGGACAAAGAAGTTGTGCGAACATTGGTCGAGAAAATCCCGGAGGACATACTAAGACGGACTACGTTTCGGAAGAAGAAAGTATCATTCAGGGAGGAGGACGAACACCTCAGACTAGATCAAGAGTCCGGGGAGTGGCCGAAAACAGAAGGAGATAGCGAGGAAGAGAATTTTTCTGGGAAATTGGAAGAATGGGAGGATGACTCAGAGAAGAGTGGTGATGACCAAGACAGTCTTTGCATGATATTAGCAGATGAGAAAATGAGCACCACGACAGAGAACTACAAATTGACTCTTCCTCAGAGACGTAAAACCTAGAGCAACAGGATGCGTACGGAGGAGAAGAGCTTGAGAAAATAGCTGTGTCAAGGAAACCATTCAGGGAGCTATCGTGCAATTCAAATGTCAGGAAGAACCTGGAACCGGATGATGACAGGGAGGTCTTGAGAAGGATAGTTTGCGTTAAGCTAAAACACTACATCCACAGCCCCGGAGAACTGAATGGTCAAATGATGGCATTGAAGGAACACGTCAAGGCGAGATACAGACTGTCAGATCTGATACGAGCCCAGAAGAATGAAAAGATGACGAGCAACCTCTCCGAATGGATCTGGACAGGAGTCAAAGAGAAAGGGGATCTGGAGGAAGACAGTTACAATATCTTGAGCCAGTTCTACAAGGAGAGAAAAGAATTACTCTATCACACAGCTGATGGTGTGGTAGCCTGTAGAAGAAAAGATCAGGAGAAGATATTACACAAGCATAATCTCATCATACTACCACAGTTATACCAGACGGAAGTGTTATTCAGATCGTACGACCAAATAAGACATCAGGGGACAGACAAGGTACAACAAAGAACACTACACAAGTTTGATTGGCCAGGGTTAGAAAGGCTTGCGAGAGATTGGAAGATGGAAAGGCCTGCAAGTAAAAGACCCAAGGAAGATGAAATTCCCACTCAAGTCGGTTGAACGCTCAGAATTCAATAAAGTGGTGCAGATAGACCATCAAAAGATCTGCATTACGGAGTCGGGATACAATCAGATACTGGTAATTATAGACCACTTTACGAAACTGGCAGAAGCGGTACCATGTCAGACGGCCTCAGCGGAAGAGACTTGTGACCACTTGATATTTCACCCATTTCAGTCGGACAATGGGAAAGCCTTCGTGGGTGAACGGAAAAAAGAATTGATGAAGAGATCACACATTGCTCAAGCGCACTCAACGACTTACCATCCTCAGACTAACGGGTTGTTGGAGAGACAGAACAGAACGTTGGTGAACATGCTGAGGGTATATTGCTCGAGATACATGACAGACTGGGATAAATACCTGCCGCATGTGGTAGGGGCGTACAACATACAACAGCACGCAACACTCGACAACAGGAATCAGTCCCTTCACGATATGTTAACGGGCAAGGAGAGAGCAATGCCCCTAACATTCTTTCACCCAGAATACGAAGGGGAAAAGACGTCGCCTCAGGCTTGTGTGAAAGAAGCGGTCAAGAGACAACAGAAACTAAACGAGCTCTGCAGGAGGAACAAATGAGAAGCAAGCACAAATGAGGCAGCGGAAGAAATACGATGAGAAGATACTTCAAGCGAAACTGTATACAGTGGGCCAATACGTCTGGGTGTTCCAGATTATTATACCTCCCAAGGGAACGAAAAAACTACTACGAGGACCGTTCATGATCACGGAAGTACACCAGCAGGGACGGTTCTACCGCTTGAATGTGAAGGAAGCGGTCAGGAGACAACAGGAATTGAACGAACTCTGTAGAAGGAGCACGGCGCAGGCACAAGTGAGACGGCGGAAGAAGTACGATGAAAAAAAACTTCAGGCGAAACCGTATGCTTTGGGACAAAACATCTGGGTGTTCCAGAATATCATACCCCCAAAAGGGACTAAGCTAAAAAAAATGGCGAGGACCTTTCATGATAACAAAGGTACACCAGCAGGTCCTGTTCTATCGCTTGAGTACAGGGCGTGCGGCGCACTACGGAAATCTGAATCCTCACGTCCCATCTCCGGAAGACTGGTGTGTACCACAGAACATGGAAGGAATCGAGTATCTACTGGTAGAGCCAGCATGTGAGGTGAACGAGAAAGGCAACAGAGAGAAGAATGACGGCAACGAGGTCGTGAGCATGGATGATAACGAGAAGATAGAGACAAAAGATCTTTCGCGGAGGAAGATTGTAATGATCCAGAGCAGAACGAGGTAACAAAATGGACAGAACCAGACCTGCCGATGACCACAAAGACGAGAAAAGGCGATCTTAAACGGACAGGCATGATGTACAACAGGTATGGTGACGACTTCTTGATTAAAAATATACAACCCGATGAGATAGGCGAGGAGTTGGTGAACGTGGGCGAGCTGGTAGCCGATGAAGAGGGGCAGAACAGCAATGAAACGGAGCATTGCAAGAAGACTACTCCATACCAGAACTAGAAGTAGATCTGGAACAAAGCGAGACAGAAAGAAGGGAAAATTTAAACCTGAGAGTACTGGAATGGATGCATAACCTTGAGACTGACGAAAGAGAAGCGCAAAACATCCAGCAAGTCGACGTATCAGCAATGAAACATGTGAAGATAGGAAATCCACTATTTGGTTGGACAGCCACTGACCGGCCAGTGGAAATACCACCGGATAACTTGAACCCAGCACCATCGACAGGGACGTCGACAAATTTTTTTGTCCGGGGAGTTGGGGTAGGACTTTTTGATGATAAAGAAGCTCAGGGAAGTAAGAGAGACTAACGGGTTGGAACTGGATCAGGAGGAAGCTGAGCCTACCATAGGAAGAAACTTCAAGATAAAATTCGAGATACCGAATGAATATTCAGAGAACATCCTGATCACAGAGAACGACTTCATTTTGTCAGATAGGACTAGTGCGATCTGCATAACAGCGGACATGAGCTTCAACATGAGCTTCAACATGAGACTGGAAGCAGACTTCAAAAGAGAATATCAGAACGTGGAGTTTCTATTCAGGCAGAGGTCGGTGTTGGGAGGAATGGCTGCCCTTCCCTCTTCAGCTTCACGAGTTCCTGGTAAATACCTGTGCTTTTTGGTGACGACGGAATTATACGCCATCCTGCACGTGGTCTTTGCAGAAACGGAGATAATGGTGCACTTTTATAAGAAGTACTACTTGAGCATCGCTTGAGCTTTGGTTGGACATGGAAGTCTTGAGTTAGGAGGCACAGGGTTCTTGAGCTAGGTAAAAGGAGGCACGAGTAGTTAGATGGATTTCAATGAGATTGGCATGACAATTGAATCTTATTGAGGATTGATGGTGCTGAAACGTTAAATGAATATGCATGTTTTAACACCTAAATTGAATCATTTTGAAGAAGTTGTTTGGATAATGTCTTAAAGGTATTAATGGGGGAGGTCTAGGTTAGACACGAGTGGAAAACATCTTGGTTTAAAATTGAATTGTATTTTCAGATTGATTTGAAACCTGACACGACAACCTAATCACAGTTGGTCAAACGGAAGAAAGAAAAAAAATTAGACGGTTCTTCATTGATTGTGCCAGAGGAAGATATTTTTTGAGTTTGGTTAGGTAAGGTACTTCATGACTTTGGTTAGGTAAGGTACTTCTTGAGTTGAGTTGTTCGTGAGATAAAGGAAAGCAGCAATGGCAGATCGATTCTGGAAATCTGTGCCAGCGCCATTCAGAAAATCCGCACTCGACGAGTTATACAAGCGCTTGAGGGACGTCGACTACACGCAAGTGGATGAAAGGCTCGCGGTCATGCTCAATGCCATCCTGCAGCTTGAGGCGGAAGGAGAGTGCAGGGAGTCAGCGACTGAAGCCGTGCTGATAGTGGGTTACACCTCGGATGGCATGTCGAATCGGGAGCAGACCAGATGGCTATCCTGGAGCGTGGACGGAGGCGTGAGAGGATTTGATCCTGCGAGGAGCCTTGGCTTGAGCAACACCACCGAGTATGGTGCGGGCTAATTTCCCCTTCCGACCAGACCACCAGCAGGAGCAGGGACACAATCCACAAGCAAACCACCATCGATGTTCCGGTCGCAACAAACAGAAGAATCATATCCAGATCTCACCAGCATAGAGAGAGTTGGAAAGGGCCCAAAGGGAACGGGATAGGGCCAATCTGGATAGGGACCAGGCGGCTCTTGATAAAGATCAAGCCAAGCTTGATCGCGACCAGGCAATACTTGAGCGAGACAAGGCTATTCTTGACCGGGATCTGCTGATGGCAGAACGGGAGCAAGAGCAGAGACTACAAGAAAAGGTAACAAATTGTGATCAAATAAAGTCAGAAATAGAACGGCTACAAAGGAGGCAGCAAGTGGTCGCGAGTGGTAAGGAGAAAAAGAAGACGACAACTGAGCCAGTAGTGACAAGATCGAGACCAGAGTCAAGAATGGAAGTGGATGAAGCGCCCAGATCGAGCGGTTGCTTCAACTTGGACCGCGTGGCTCAAGAGCACATGAAAGAAGGTTTGGCGGCATGGACGCCAGCTGAGCCCGTCCCTTCCATGAGGAATCTAGAGGCGAATCAAGTCAGACCGCTAATGGACATTGCGCTACCAGGACTGACGTCCAGATCGACTAGCAGCAGTCAGTCCGGAACGGGGACGTCACGCCTCAGGGAGTTGCAGGAAAGGTTGCAGGCGAAGGCTCTTGAGAACGATGCACGTGAGCAGCGACCAACCATCTGGAGAGAGCATCCAGTGAGGAGCGTAGTGATCTCGAGTTACAAAAAGAACACTGACGGCATGTACCGCCGACATAATCGAGAGGACTCGACGGCTGCGCAACGAGAGAGAAGAGATGCCTTTCATGACGCCTCGTGGGCAGAGTACTTCGTACAACCGAGAATACCCGAAGGCACGATACACTTGATAATAGGGAACAGTCTCGTCCGGGCCCTGTCAAGGATCCAGGCCCATTGGCAAGTGAGAGTCTTGAGTTTCTCGGGCGCAGCGATGCCCCAGATGTTGGTGTGCCTGCACAGATACATTGATCATGGGAACCAACGACGTGTCCAGGGGCGAGGCAAGAAAAATGACGAGTCTACAAGACAAGGTGAATTGCATTCGCGAGGAGCTAAGAATTTAACTGAAGCCAGCAATCCTCACCATCTGCACTGTTCACTCTAACATGATGGCGGGCCAGAATGCGAGGGAGATTAACGAGAGGGTGCGAAATACCAACGAGATAATCAGACAAATCCAGCAGAGAAACGTGCTGCCCATGAGAGTGCTTGATATAGCGAGAATTATGGAAGATTCCCTCCCGGAGGAGGCATCCTCGGATGATATCCACTTCGGCAGGCCAAGGGGCACAGAGTGGCTGAATGACGTCTTCCAGAGACATTTAATTTTCCTTGAGTCGTAACTACTGGAGACGGGATACTTCACCTTTGGTCCAACACCGATACCTCCCTTCTTCTTCGCTTGATCCGTAACTGATCGCTTGGGGGGAAGGATCGACTCGAGAGAAAGCTCAACTAGTAGCAGAAACAGACAGTTGAGATCGACACCCATGGAAAGCGACGAGTCGGAATCTTCTACCACCCAGAGCTCGGTTGTGTCGTAAGTGGTGATTGTAGACAGCAGAAAGGAAATGGAAGGTCCGGAGGAAGCGAGCAAGGATCTGGATCTCGAGGATTTAGCCTGCAGACAAGAGTTGACGGAGGTTTTGGGGATCAAGAGTCTGCCAGATGAGTACTTGAGCAATCACTATTGTGTGGATTGGCTAAAGGCCCATGAGGCGCACTTCTCTCGAGCCAAGACACTGGAGATGGCGGACTTGACGGGAATTCCCCAGAGATCAATAATGGGACCAATCAATTACAGACCTCTCAAGGAGCTAAGAAGTCCAGGCCTTATAGTGGAGCCACCCAAGCATCGGACTAGTGAAACCAGGATCAGAGTGGCGATCCCCGCGCAGCCTAGAACGGTGGACACGCTTCTTGAGCCAAAGAGCATGGGACTTCCTGGTAGGAACTACATGGGTGCCAAACTTGCTAAAGACCCAAGGTACGGGAGATCCTGTTACGCCATGTTAATTCTGATTGCGGAGGGAAACGGATGGCGGATGCTGATGGCGCCCAAATCGTGAGTTAGGGCCGTTGAACTTGAGACTCTTGAAGTCTGAAGTGGCGGCGGCGTGGGTGGGTGTGTCCCACGCTCTAATGAGCTTTTACGAGCTTGCGGACATCCTGATCGTCTTGGACGAGGTCGTTTGTCTGGAGGTGTCGAACCTTGCCCGGCAATTGAAGTTCAACCCGGAGGTGGGGGATGACCATCCTGTGATAACTCATCTGACAGCCAGCCTGTGGTTCCGGAGTATGGAGCTGACGATCACTAGTTCCACTAGCAGGACGAGGGGGCCAAACAACGAGAGAAAGAATGTGGCTGCAGCCGAAAAACAAGTGGAATCGTTGGCACACCGTCTAACACAAGAGAGGGGAAGATGGCCGTTCCTGACCCCGAGACATGAGAATGTGACGGACAAGACAAGAGAGAGTGCTCCACCGCTGGTGAAGCAAATATGGGAGTTTCTGGAGGAACAGCTGGAAGTAGCAGAAAAGAGAGAGATGACGGTGTTGAGATTCGTCACAGCAGCAAACGAAGTGACTATTGGAGGCTTCTGGAGGGAGCTTGCGAAGGGCGAACCGAGGACCCGGAAGTCACACGAGATCTTGAGATTCTTGAGTCCATGTTTCGAAAAGAAGTATATGGACAAGGTGTTCTACGCGGGGAACGCGATCTTCCAGGCGCTAGTGCAGGAACTCTTGAGTATGCCAATCAACCTCCTACTGGTCTTGTACTTGGTTACCCCAGCATGTGCCCAGCATATATGTTTAGCAGAGGTGTGGAGATGCTCCGAGTTGACGGATACTTGACCCTGATACTCCTGACACATGGGGAGCTGACGACATTTCATCGACTGATGAAATATGGGGATGCCCTGCCGGTGAGGAAGGCCCACCCGAGTTCAGAGACTTATCCCTTCAAGTGTGCTGCTAGACTGAAAACGCTGCTAGTGGAATATCTCCTGATGCAGAGCAGGTGTTTGACAGGCGAAGAGAGAAGCGCAAAAACGAGAGAAGAAGTGAGGGAGGCGAATGGAGGAATACCTCTCCTGACCGACTTGTGCTTGGTCATGAGATCTGATCCCGTGGGGATGATCAGGGGTCTGGGAGAGGTGGTGACCTGTGCTTATGGGCCAGCCGAGACGTATGCTTTTCCGGATCCCCTTGTGGCAGCGTACCGACACTCGGTGGTGCACGTGAGACGTGAGCCCGATCAGCGTTCTGAATATGACGGCACTAAACTGGTGCCGACAAGAAGACATGAGAGCGCGAATGAGTGAGACAGTACTTTTCGGGAAGATAAAGGACCCAGAGATAATAGTGCTCAATTTCAGGGATCAACTGCAATGCAGGATGGGGGGAAAGCGAGAAGGTCCCATCGAAGTCTACCCGAGATTCTGGAGCATGAACCCAATAGCAAAAGACCCGAGGGAAGTCTTGAACATCCGAGCCTGGACGAAGAGCTTCTAGTTTATGAAGAGGGAGCTGGAGACAATACTTGAGCAGGACGTGTTGCCCGCCGCGATTCCTGATTTCCCGACGGTGAGGCGGATGACGCTGGGGATGAAAAGCCCATGGTAGTCCCTTCCCTACGCGCGAGAGCAACGGTGGAGCAGCAGCAAAAGACGTTGACGGAATTCTGGGACCCCTTGTTCATCGGGTATTCGGCAGCAGTGTATTTCCATACCTGTGAAACCAAGATAATTTCGTGGACCACGCAAGCAAAGAAGATGCGGGGTTCGATGCCTCCAAAGTTTGAGGTTCGGGAAGTGCTGAAAACTCTTGAGAAGCCAGGACTCGAGAGCAAGCTGCCCATCTATGATGACGGAGGGATGATTGTGGAGGAAATTCACCTAGCCCTGAAGAATGAAATGAAAATTAGCACAAGAAGTTATCGGGCACCTTAAGGATTGCAAGAAGTAGAGCTGCAACAGGAGGGACAAAATTTGGGCGCCGCAGGAGTTCTATACGTGCCCCTCATTGAATATAAGGCAGCAGATCCGACGACACATTCACCCCTGTCAGTGGGAAACCCAAGAGACAGAAGAAATTTTCCAGTGGAGAACAGATTCAAAGACGCGCTAGAGAGGGATCAGCCGGAGTCAAGAGAGGGGAAAAGAATGGACGAAACCCTCGGCGAAGCTGGAGAGGAAATAGAAGTGAAGAATAGGCCCGACTGAGAGGCAATGAACAGAGATTTCGGTCCCGCCACTACACGTGAGCTACTACAAGATCTATGTGGGGACGACTGGGCAAACACGGCCACCCCACCTTTGGGGTCTTCCCGAAAGAATCTAGAGCTGCCACTAGCGAGTGAACCATCCAACATGGGATTGGTGCTCCTGACCGATGAAGTAAGGGAGAAGAATACCTTTGAAGGCAACAAAGAAATGTTCTTGAGCACGCTAGAGCGTGTTCAACCAGAGGGTGAAAGACAAAGCTAAAGTAGACGATTTCAAGGAAGATCTGTGGAGCACGGTAGTGGAGTTTGGAGAGCCAGTCCTGATAGGCCTTGAACTGGACTGGACGAAAAAGTAAGGAAAGAGCTGCTCGAGAAAATGATTGACCTAAGGAAGCAGAAGCAGGATACCGGGGCCAACCCATGTAAAGATAGCTCTACTCTAAACAAAAAACTGATGATAAAAATAAGTCTAGTAATATGATTAAAGATACTAGTAGTCTTAAGGCTAGAGGAGGGGAGGCAAGAGTCGGAAAAGAGGAACCTGGACAAAGAAGTCGAGTCAGTGATGGTGGTCTTGGCGCCCCCGAGTAGGGGAGTAACGTCAAGGAAGAGGAAACGGGAGGCACAAGAGGCAAGTCCTTCAGCGGATCCGGTTTCAGAAAAGAACTTGAAGGAGATAGCTCCCGTGATTCTGGCGCGATGGAAGCCGGCGTCCTACAAGGGCGGCTCGGCAGCGAGGAAATTTACAGAGGTGATGGTCGAGGTGGAGGCCTCAACGACTCCAGGGAATGAAGAGGACTTCAACCCTCAGAAGGCGAATGCGAAGAGGGACTCCACCGGTGGACAAATGTGGGAAGTGGACATCAGCAAGTAGTGGACTTCGACGCAACACCAGGCCATTGGGAAGCAAGTGACGTGCGATCCTCTCGAGAGAAATGCGACGAGAAACACCGCTCGACCTTGGTGGATAGCTCTGGAGACCACGAAAGAATTGGAGAGTTGCCTGAAGAAGCTTGATCGCGGGGTGTCCCGCAACCGACTGCATTGGGCTACCCAGCAGAAGGCCGAAGTTAATAAGCTAGAGTAGGGAAACCAGCTAGGGCGGTCTTGGGAGAACCTGCTGCTAGAGTACTTAGAAGATGCGATGAGAGCACCCTCGTCGGCATTGCCATTGATAAGAGTTGGGAAACCAGCTGGGGCGGTCTTGGGAGAACCTGCTGCTAGATTACTTAGAAGATGCGATGAGAGCACCTACGTCGGCATTGCCATTGATGGCAAATCCTTTTGTCAGAAAGTTAGGACAGGTGTTGTTCACATGGAGTTTTGCGAGAGTGGCGTTAGAGGCGTTGACCTCGCACGACAAACTTAAACTGGGCGACAAAGATCTGCGGGTGTACCAAATGCTGGTGCAGCATATTGCTCGAGACAATTCCGGAATGGGCCTAGCGTGGAGAAAAAGATCCCACTTGTTTCTTGAGGTGGATCATAACAGTGATAATTGACACTACTAATCAAGTGTGCCATCAAAAAGCGATGGGAAGTAAAACTAATGGAACGAGAGTCTTCACTGTCATCCTGAACGTGTACCAGAGTACTGGAATTGAAAAAGAAGAGACCTCAAGGCAGTCTCTAGGTGCAATGGGAAGCTTGATGAAATACGAAGGTTCTTCAACAAGAAATTCGAGGAAGGGAATGACGTGCAACGTAATTTAGCCCGAGCAGAAGACTATTCGACGCCCACAAAATGGGGAGAGTATCAATATGTGTCTGGGGTGATGGGAATAGCTTATAACCCTTTTCTGGATTCGGAGGCCGGAAACGCCTTCATGTCTTTTGAGGTGGCGGAATCGTTAAAGTTCTGGACGGAGAAAATCCTTGAGATTGACCCGATGGAAAGGGAAAGGCCACGCCTAGGTCTGTTACTTGAGAAGTTGCCAGAGGTGATCAGCGTGCCGCGCTCGAACAAGAGGGTGGAACTAAAGATGGGAAATGGAAACGACATGATGATTACGAATTTGGGGACTGTTTGGAAGTTGCTGAGACCCTCTTGGTGCCCACATCCCCACGCGAGTTTGATTGAAGAAGTCATGGAGCGAGTGAGACTGTCACCAGCGAAGGATGAGGATTTGGGGAACCTGAACGTGGTGCACAAACTAATCCTACGTCATCGAAAGGAATCGGAGGAAACAACGAGCAAGCCGGACAAGTTAGTGAAGAAGATGGAACCGGGTAGTTGTTTGTACTTAATGCGTGGAGGTGGAAAGCATTCTTGGGACGGACGATCCTGCGTCAGAAAGCAATCTTTTCAGAAGGAGGAATTAGCCACGTGGTTTGGTGACATCACGGAGAAAGAAAAAGGTGAGGTGCAGATAGTGGCTGAATGCTATGCGAGCACCACTGTGAACATAGCTACGGCTTGGGAGATGGGGTTTCCCGTGAGTGAATCCCACAGTTTGCCAATGAATGCGAAATCATTAGTGGGATCGGTAATGGCCAATCTGTGTTGAAGCCACTACCCATTACACATGGCGATGATGGAGGCGTCCAGTCAGAGTGTATTAATTGACAAAGCCTTATCGATAACCAAATGTGTACGCCTGGCTCGAATGTCGTATCACTCACATAGACCGTTGAAGAAGATCATGGCAGCTCTGGCGGGGGATCAAAAAGAGAACTTCATTGAGATGTGGGGGAAGGAACTCTTGAGCTTAGAAAACGAAAACACGCGTGATTTTGAGAGACAGAACACGATCGGGAAAGCGATGAATAGTGCCCAAGCCATGGAAAAAAAATGACGTGACAAATGATAAAATGATGGAGTTTGAACCTCTGTTGGAAGCTTCGGAAGAACGCAACCTCCGGAGCATCAACCTGACACGGTGAATGCCCAAACCATTGCCTGGCACAGACAGTTTGGTATCCGGAGCACTCGAACCTCTGTTTGATGTGGGACGTGGAAGATATTCGGTCAATGGGGCTACCTAGTCACCAGCAGAAGGTCACTCTTTTTGTGAAGCCACATGAAGAAGCATCAGAAAGAATACCGATAGTTCCTGGCCGAGAACGGGGCCAAGGCCTTCAAGAGACTCTTGCTAATTCATCGTAATGCGATAACCACGGGTTGCAAAAAAATTGGTAGAGTGTCTCGAGAAAAATCCAAAGCGAGGGAATTGATATTGGAGGAGGACTTGGCGACGAACGTGAGCCTTAATTTATACAATTCCTTTTGCTTGAATAGGGAGTCTAAAGTGAATGGTCTGCCGAATCAGCTGAAAAGGCTAAAAGAGCAAAGGGAGTGGATGCGGGCCTATGAACAGCTGAAGGCATGGGATGAGATCGTAATCAGTTCCGATGACGAAGAAGAACTGGCAAAGCAGATTACGATGTCGAGTGTGTCAGGACCCAGTACCTCGAAGACAAGGGGCACGACCTAAAGAGGGTGTTCAAGGACTGGTTCTTGAGTCGTGAGCGGCGGAAAAAAAGGGGCTTGAGTGTGTGAACTCAGATGAAATCTGAGGGCACGGAAAAGAAATTTTACAAAAAAAAATATTATTACTAAAACATATATCTACTATATAAATCAAAATGCTGCATGACAATTTTCTGAAAAGGGTAAACTGAAATAACTTTTAATCATTAGCTTACAAAGCAATAATTCAGGATGCAGTTGTATGCAAATTTTATTTTGATTGCTGTTTAGCGATAATGTGACAATTTTGCATGGTTGTGAATTTTGGAGTGTAGATAAAGTTAAATCTGCTGCAAACTTCTGTAAATGACCGCTGGCACTGTATCTTGAGACGCACTCAACTTTCTGGGGGCTCACTGACAGACGACGACACGCAATGAGGACATCGATCTTGAGTCCGGGGAGTATGTGCCAGTCGGTCATATATGAAAGTTTGACCTTGAGAAAACGTTTAGTCTTGATTTTGGGGTGAAATGCAATTTTCAAAAAATCGAATTGAGCATGTCATGCTCGAGTTTTTGGCGACAACTGAAAATACCAGAAAAATAAGATCAGAAGAATCGAATTACAATCGCGGGAAAGTAGTCAAAAATAGCTTCGGGAAATTGCTGTTCGCAATTTCCAATACATAATTCGAACGAGAGTAGAGCTGTCTTATTCTTGGCAGAAGACGGAAAGTGATCGCGATTGGAGAAGAAATAAATTAGAGTGGAACAGAGTGAACCTTCGGTGGAATGTGGACAGCTGAAGCTGCCCATTGGTCCAGACAAAAAAATTGTTTCTTGAGTTAAAACTTGCTTATTTCAAACTTCTCGAGTTAAATTTAATTACCCAATCAATTATAGAGTTGCTTTATAGTTTAGTTACTTAATTCTAGAGGTCGTTTCGGTATGTGAGTACCTAATTTAGTTTTCTTCAGTGTGTTTTATGTTGTTATGTTGAGTTAGGGAGAGTTTTTAGGTTGATCCATCTGAAATGGATCAAAGGTCCACTGTCTAAAAAAAGTAACTATACACAAGGTTCCGACCCTGTCTTCAACGGCGTTCGCGTATTTTAGGTATTTTGAGACCTGAGTATGGGTGCGTTCGTATTTTCTAGAGTGTGGGTTATTGTGGTAGTGGCCTTTAAGCTGTAACGCGGGTTTTAGTCTCGAAACGGATTGGCTCCGACCGCTTGAGGTAGAAAAACACAAAAAATAGTGTCCCTGACCCTTGAGCCAATTGTTATAGGGCCTATTATTCTTTAAATTCATATGTGACTTAAGTAGGCGACTGTTAAACTGGCCGATAGCCTTAAGTAGTAACGAAATTGTCGACCCGATGTGAATGGACCGCACATTGAACTGGCTTTGGTAGAGACGGTTAAAAGCATGTGAAGCTGTTTAGGTGGCCAGTCGTTTTAGGACCTAGCTTTATTATCCGTCGGTATGTACTTGCGGGTGAATGTTACATTTAGTTTTGGCTATTTTTAGGTAAATGTTTTTGGGTCTATGAGAGCTTGGAAAACATCCCTTGATTTTTTACTTTTGATGTTTTTGTTATAAATTGCTCTGCATCGGGGAGCAATAACTGTCAGAGCAAATTTTCCTTTCGCCCATCTGCAAATTTTTCGAGTAACTTTTCAGTTCAACTTTTTTAGAGTATATTTTCTGTTATAAAATAATTGTTATATAATAATTCTGGGACCACGGCAAAAAAATTTGGTCTTCATACACAACCTTGTAAAGACACTCGTTACACCATGAAATTAATGCTTATGTGAGGTGGGGGGGAAAGGAAAAAGAGCCAGCATCTTTTCACGCATTAATTGTTTTTGATTTTGTCATGTTCTGTGGGTTGGTGGTGGGGAATTGTTTGAGTGTAGCGGTAGCACAACTTCGATGTGCCTTTGTCAGATTTTCGTCAGATATAACAATTTTTTTTTGTGAACGAACAGATAATTTTGTTTATTTGGGTCTACTTTGTTTCTTTTTTTCGATTTGTTTGCAGTTCGCGCATTTCAGAATTTTGTCTCCGTTTCTTTCAAAACTTAAATGTTAATTGGTAGTCGATATTCCGTCAATTTTTGTTAAATCTTGCTCTTCTTTTTGACTCGACATGCTTGAAACAAAAATATGTGAAATCAGAAGGCAAAAAAGTTATTTATTTATTTATTTTTTTTATTTTTTTTTTTAAATTGTAAATTTTTATTTAGTTGAAAGTTTCATAATCAGTGTGTACATCAAATAACATCATATTTATCGAAAACAACTCATCGAAATAGTTACTCGAATGTTGACAAAAGAAAACCCCTTCTAAATTGTTAAGAGCTTGTCTAGATGGTTTTTGAACTGTTTCTGTACTTTTTTGTTCAAACGGATACTGCGTGTCCTGATCGGCAAACTGTTTTTTTGTTCTTTCCGTGTCTTGTGTAAAATACATTTTTTAGTACCGGATACAAAGTATCCTAGTACGCTTGAAATATCTACCTTCTACTTCTTAGCATTTTTTGTTCAATTGACATTACTTTTACCGGTTACCGGGTATCCTGCTTTGTTGCTGAAGTCTACCATATCCATGGCAGTTTTTATCAGAAGGAGCAATTTGTATTTCGTATCTTGCATACTTTCCATGACACAAATGTTTGCAAGTTGATTTTCCATGACGTCGATGATTTTGAATATGTGCCACGAATAACCGCAACAACATACTTAAGACTTGCAATATTGGTTGATACAAAAACATCACGGCAATTGTTAATGTGTAATATTTTTCTTGAAGGTTGTAGCGAGGGACAACTGAAAATTAGGTGTTCCAATGTTTCGCATTCTAAATTACAATAGAAACATTCGGGGGCATTCTCAAGGAATAAAAACCACGGCTTTTCTCGATCTTTAAAAACAACGTACGCAAATTTGTAAAGAAAGTTTTTTCTCATACATCAAGCAGTGAATTTTTCCAAATTTTGCCTGTAAAATTATTCAATTTTTCTTCTGAACAGATATAACGGTTTGCAGCGAAACACAAGCGGGAAATTGCAGCTCGATAAAAACTACAGTTTTGTAAGCAGTAATAATAAACATCTCGCAATTTTTTCTGCAGTATTATAATTAAACGGCTATTTGTAATGTTTGAAATTATTGCAATATCACTCGAACTTATTTCAATAGAACTGTTCGTATTTCTCAACAAATTTTTGATTTCTTTCGTGAAAATAAATTCTGTTGGTAACAAACTATTTCGATCTGACATATCAGAAGCAAAGAAATCGATAATTTTTAGACTAAAAAGTTTAAATTGTAGGCATGGTAAGCCTACCCCACCATCTGAAATGGGGTGATGTAAAACTTCTTTCCTTATGTCAAGTCTACTTGATTTTTTCAATTCTGCTTTTAATAATTCTTGGCATTTATTAACAGTATCCAAGTTAACTGTAGTATGACGGGCCAATTGAAAAAATTTAGGGAGAACATAAACTGACAGTGTTAATGACTTGGCCCTCAAAGATTTACTAAGTGAAATTAACCCTCAATGTTTTTGAATTTCAGAACTCAACATTACTTCAATATTTTCAACTTTTTGGGAAGTGTAAAACAAGACATTAAGTATTTTTGTTTCCTTGACTGTATTATAGGGTAATAAATCAGGTATAGAAAACACTTCACTTTTACTTATATTAATCATCATTTGAGTTTGCGAGTTTGTTTGCAAAATGTATCGATAAAGCGAAACAACCTGTCAATGCATCGGATTTTGATAATGCAAGTTATGTCGTCTGCATATGAAACTAGTTTGGGACACAATATCCCGAAACCTTCAAACGCTTCTGTAGATTCAATTGCTTGAAGAAGGGGTTCGATAAAAACTATGAATAAAAATGCGAAAAGAGGGCAACCTTGTCTCACACCGCGATGAACTTTGAAGCTGGCTGATAAAAAATCATTCATCTCAATTATTGCTTTTGAGTCTAGGTACAAAGTTTCAATAGCTCTAACGGAAAACTCATCAAATTTTGACCCTTTCAAAATTTTGAAGAGAAGTGATCTGTCAACTCTGTCAAATGCTTTAGAAAAGTCCAATTTTACAGCACATGAATCTCAGTTAGCCAATCGTTCTGGAGTTATCGCTTTTTTCAGCTTTCGTATTGCTGTGTGCATTTGTCTTCCAGGCAAATACGCGTGCTGGTGGTTTTTTACAACTTTGCAAAGGTCTTTTTCAATTCGATTACAGACTACATGGGCAAAAATTTTCGCGTCAGTATTCATGAGACTGATGGGGTGAAAATCTTGTACTGCTGTGGCATTTCCCATTTCGGAAGCAGTTTGAGTATTGCTAAATGAAAACTGTTTGCGAAAATTCCACCATGAACAAAATGATTGAAAACTTAAGCTAAAATTGAACAAAACTCATCCGTGAAAGTCTTATTTAGCCAAGATGTAAAGCCGTCTGGTCCAGGCGAGCTTTTCAAATTCAATTTTTTTATAGCCAAGTGAATTTCATCTTCTGTAAAGTAATTATGGCCATCATTCTCATAATTTTTGAGTTTATTTTTTTGATAAAAACATCATAAATAGTTGTTCAGAGTCTGTTATAGAACTATTTGAAAAAATATTTGAAAAATAATTTCGAAATTGATTAGGAATATCCTCATCCGTATGATAAACGTTCTGATCCTTTTGAATTCGCTTGATTGAGTTAATTGAGTTCTTTGAGGTCCATAGACTACAAAATTTGGGCACACCCTGAAAAGTATTTTAAATTCTTTCTGATGTACATGCTTTTTGTTATCTTGAATAAACTTCAGAAGGTCACGAAAATTATGCTTAAAGTTTTCGTAACTAATTGGTGATTCAATTTCAAAAAAAATTTTTAGATCTTCACGAATTAAGCTGGCGTTGTTTTTTACAATTTCTTCATTTAATTTGCAGTAACTAGGACCGCATTGATACAAGTTAGATGGCTTAACAAAAACATGTAACAGCAAATGATCAGAAATTGAGATTTGAGTGCTTTGCCTAGAGTCATACTCTGTTTCGAAATTCATAAAAACATAATCTTTGCGCGCAAAAGTTTTATGTTGTTTGTCATAATGTGTATAATCACAAAATCATTCTTGAGTGCGAAATCAACAAAACCAAAACAATCAAGAATTTTTTCTTTGAGTTAGGTAAATCGTTTGATACGTGCATTTAACTTAATTATTGAAGAATTGTTAATAGTGTCATGACTCAGTGCATTAAAATTACCCGTCATGATAATTTTCGATTTACTAGGTAAAAATCTGATACTTAACTTCAGGGAATTCAAAGTTGCTTGGAAGGACTTTGGGTTCGCATAAATGTTGATAACAAACAAATCACGTTTGAAAACATTTAACAATTGAAAACCATTACTGGAAGCAATTCTTTTGGCAGGGCTCAAATTTGATGACCATATTGATAAGAAACCACCAGAATTATTTGAGCCCGGTATGAAATTAAAAAAAACATTTTATTTATCCAGTAAACTCAGATGTATATTTGTAAGATTTGATATTTTTGCTTCCTGAATGCACAAAATGAAACAAGGCAACTTTTTTAATACTTGGCATTTTTTGATAAGTGAGTGTAATTGAGCTGGATTTCCTATGCTAAAAATGTTCACGGAAAAAATATCTGGTTTTTCTCACATAGAAATTTTGTTAAAACTTCCCTCCAACCAAGTCTTCTCCGTTATTTTTAGATTTTATTTTAGGCCTTTTCTTCCGTGTTAAAACTGACCGAGAGGTTGGTGAAATTTCACGCTTTCTTTTTGTAAGCATTCTTCCGTCAGAGGAACATTTCCGTTTGTTTTTGTTTGATATTTAAATTGACTTTTTTTGTTTTGCAGAGTAAGAATGAAAATCTACAACCTGATTGTTGAGAACCTCGTCCTTTTGTTTTTCCTCGCTTTGAGTTGCTGCACTGTTTGTTTTAGATTCATTAACCAAAAGTCTAGATGGTGGAGTTTTGACATTCTTTCCTTCGACATTTTCGCTACCATTACAGAACTTATCGCTTGTTGTTTCGTCATCGTTTTTCTCGTCGCTGGCATTATTGGAGCTTGCTTTTTGTGGGTACTGATTATTTGGATTTTTGATTTTTTGGTTTCCTATGTTGCACCAATCATCGTGATGACATTTTTCTTGGCGTCCAGACATCTTATATTTTTGACATTCAAGTAGTGAAGGTATGTGGAACAAGATTTCTACACCTTCCCACATTGTAAAGCCATCCATTCTAGATTTGTAAGACCAGTCCGTCAGCTTTTTCTCTTGTGCTTCGTTTTGAATTTTAGCTTCTAAAATTACTCTTCCTGTGTAAACATACTGACTCGGTTCAGTTACGATAAAGGTCTCACTTTGGAATATGGGGTTATGAATTATGTCTTCTGGCAATTTGAGAATTAATTTCGCTTCGATATCGTTGCATACATAAGGCAAGTTCGACAATTTGATTTTGGCTAGTTTAGGGTAAATGTTCTTGGGTCTATGAGACCTTGGAAAGCATCCCATGGGAAATATCGTCCTGTTAAGTAGAATGATTCCTTCGCTTTTGATGCTACTTACGAATTGCTCTGCTTCGGGGGGAGCAATAACTGTCAGTGTATGAAGTTTGCGGTCATCTTTTGTCACAGTTATTGTTTTTGAGATTGTCATCTTCTCTTGCATTGTTGTAGGGAATTGTTTCAGTATATCGGAAGCACAACTTCTATATGCCTGCGCCAGGTTTTCTGCTGACTTTTTAACTTCTCTCGAGAATGGGGGGATGATTTTGATTATTTGGATTTGTTTTTTTTCTGCCGTCGATTTGTTTGCTGTTAGTGCAATTCTGAAATTTGTCTCCGTTTCAATCAGCACTTCATGAGTAGTTGGTAGCTGAGATTCGTCAATTGTTGTTGATTCATGACATGGTTTTACTCGAGGGGGGGGGGGCAAAAAAAGCATTAACTCGGAGATATACTTAAGAAAATAGATTTTTCACTTTCATAATGTAGAGATCAGAAGGCAAAAACATCACCATATATTTTTTTTTCAAATTGTAAATTGAATTTGTTTAGTTAAGAGTTTCATAATCAATATGTACATCAAATAACATCATATTTATTCAATTGACATTACTTTTACCGGATACCGGGTATCCTGGTTTGTTGCTGAAGTCTAACATGTCCTTATAGTTTTTATCAGAAGGAGCAATTTGTATTTCTTATCTTCCATACTTCCCATGACACAAATGTTTGCAAGTTGATTTTCCATGACGTCGATGATTTTGAATATGCGCCACGAATAACCGTAACAACATACTTAAGACTTGCAATGTTGGTTGATACAAAAACATCACGGCAATTGTTAATCTGTAATATTTTTCTTGAAGGTTGTAGCGAGGGACAACTGAAAATTAGGTGTTCGAATGTTTCGCATTCTAAATTACAATAGAAACCTTCGGGGGCATTCTCAAGAAATAAAAACCACCGCTTTTCTCCATCTTCACAAACATTGTACGCGAATTTATAAAGAAAGTTTTTTTCCCATACATCAAGCATTGAATTTTTCCAAACATTGCCTGTAAATTCAATCAATTCATCTTCTGAACAGAGGTAACAGTTTGCAGCAAAACACAAGCGGAAAATTGCAGCTCGATGAAAACTACAGTTTTGTAAGCAGAAATAATAAACATCTCGCGATTTTGTCTGTACTGTTATAATTAAACGGCTATTGGTAATGTTTGAAAAAATTGCAAAATCACTCGAACTTATTTCAATAGAACTGTTCGTATTTCTCAACAAATTTTTGATTTCTTTCGTGAAAATAAATTCTGTTGGTAACAAACTATTTCGATCTGACATATCAGAAGCAAAGAAATCGATAATTTTTAGACTAAAAAGTTTAAATTGTAGGCATGGTAAGCCTACCCCACCATCTGAAATGGGGTGATGTAAAACTTCTTTCCTTATGTCGAGTCTACTTGATTTTTTCAATTCTGCTTTTAATAATTCTTGGCATTTATTAACAGTATCCAAGTTAACTGTAGTATGACGAGCCAAATGAAAAAATTTAGGGAGAACATAAACTGACAGTGTTAATGATTTGGCCCTCAAAGATTTACTTAGTGAAATTAACCCGCAATGTTTTTGAATTTGAGAACTCAACATTACTTCAATATTTTCAACTTTTTGGGAAGTGTAAAACAAGACACCAAGTATTTTTGTTTCCTTGACTGTTTTATAGGGTGATAAATCAGGTATGGAAAGCACTTCACTTTTACTTATTTTAATCATCATTTGAGTTTGTCTGCAAAATGTATCGATTAAGCGGAACAACCTGTCAATACATCGGATTTTGATAAGGCAAGTTATGTCGTCTGCATATGAAACTAGTTGGGGCACAATAACCCGAAACCTTCAATTTCTTCTGTAGATTCAATTGCTTGAAGAAGGGCTTCGATAAAATTTATGAATAAAAATGCGGAAAGAGGGCAAAAATGCGGAAGGATGAATTTTGAAGCTGGCTGATAAAAAACAGTTTATCTCAATTACTGCTTTTGAGTCTAAATACAAAGTTTCATTAGCTCTATCTGAAAACTCATCGAGGTTTAACCCTTTCAAAATTTTGATGAGAAGTGATCTGTCAGCTCTGTCAAACGCTTTAAAAAATTCTAAATTTACAGCACATGAACCTCTGTTAGCCAATCGTTCTGGAGTAACCGCTTTTTTCAACTTTCGTATTGCTGTGTGCAATTGTCTTCCAGGCAAATAAATGTGCTGATGGTTTTTTACAACTTTGCAAAGGTCTTTTTTAATTCTATTACAGACTACATGGGCAAAGATTTTCGCGTCAGTATTCATGAGGCTGATGGGGCGAAAATCTTGTACTGCTATGGCATTTTCAGATTTCGGGAGCAGTTTGATTATTGCTAAACAAAATCTGCTTGGAAATTTTCCACCATGAACAAAATGATTAAAAAACTTTAGCTAAAATTGAGCAAAACTCATCCGTAAAATTCTTATATAGCTGGGATGTAAGGCCGTCTGGTCCAGGTGAGCTTTTCAAATTCAATTTGTTTATAGCCAAGTGAATTTCATCTTCTGTAAAGTAATTATAGCCATCATTCTCATTATTTTCGAGTTTATTTTTTGATAAGAATGTCATTAGTAGTTGATCGGAGTCTGTTGTAGAATTAATTGAAAAAATATTTGAAAAATACTTTCGAAATTGATTAAGAATCTCCTCATCCGTATGATAAACGTTCTGATCCACTTGAATTCGCTTGATTGAATTAATTGTGTTCTTTGAGGTCCATTGACTACAAAATTTGGGCACACCCTCAAATGTATAGCTGAGAGTTTTCTGAATTTTTCGATAGTCTGAAAAAAATTTTTCCTGGGAAACTTTTTGAAGATGTTCCCGAACCAAATGATGTTTTTCAATCAAACTAGGGTTCGGACCTTTTCCGCTGTGAATGCAATTTCTGAGAACATTTTCATGATACTTCAATGTATTAAGTTCTTTCTGATCTACAGGCTTTTTGTTTTCTTGAATAAACCTCAGAAGGTCACGAAAATTGTGCTTAAATTTTTCGTAACTACTTGGTGATTCATTTTCAAAAAAGCTTTTTAGATTTTCACGAATTAGGCTGGCGTTGTTTTTTAAAATTTCTTCATTTAGTTTCCGGTAACTAGGGCCGCGCTGATACAAGTTAGATGGCTTAACAAAAACGTGTAAGAGTAAAAGATCAGAAATTGATATTTGAGTGCTTTGCATAGTGTCATACTCTGTTTCGAATTTCATAAAAACATAATCTATGCGCGCAAAAGTTTTATGTTGTTTGTCATAATGTGTATAATCACAAAAATCATTCTTGAGTGCAAAATCAACAAAACCAAAACAATCAAGAATTTGTTCTTTGAGTTGGGTAAATCGTTTGATACGTATTTAACGCATTTCACTTAAGTATTGAAGAACTGTTAATATTGTCATAACTCAGCGCATTAAAATCACCCATCATGATAATTTTCGAATTATTAGGAAAAAAAACCTGATGCTTAACTTCAGGGAATTCAAAGTTGCTTGGAATGAAATTGGATTTGCATAAACGTTGATAACAAACCAATTAAGTTTGACAAAATTTAACAATTGAAAACCTGTACTTGAAGCAATTCTTTTTGCAGGACTCAAGTTTGATGACCATAACGTTACGAAACCACCAAAATTATTTGAGCCCGGTATGGAATCGAATAAAACATTATATTTATCCAGTAAACTCAAATGTATATTTGTAAGTTTTGATATTTTTGCTTCCTGAATGCACAAAATGAAACTGGGCGATTTTTTTAAAACTTGGCATTTTTTGATGAGTGAGTGTAATTTAGCTGGATTTCCTATGCTAAAAATATTAACGGAAAAAATATCTGGTTTTTCGCACATAGAAATTTTGCTAACACTTCTCTCCAACCAAGTCTTCTCCGTTATTTTTAGATTTTATTTTAGGCCTTTTCTTCCGTGTTAAAACTGACCGAGAGGTTGGTGAAATTTCACGCTCTCTTTTTGTAAGCATTCTTCCGTCAGAGGAACATTTTCGTTTGCTATTTTCGATAATTAAATTGTCTTTTTTTTCTTTTGCAGAGTAAGAATGAAAATCTACGACCTGATTGTTGAGAACCTCATCCTTTTGTTTTTCTTCGCTTGGAGTTGCTACACTGTTTGTTTTAGATTAATTAATCAAAACTCTAGATGGTGGTGTTTCGACATTCTTATCTTCTTCATTTTCGGTACCATTACAAAACTTATCGCTTGTTGTTTCGTCATCATTTTTTCTCGTCATTGGCATTATTGGAGCTTGGTTTTTGTGGGTACTGATTATTTGGATTATTGGTAATTTGGTTTCCTATGTTGCACCAATCATCGTGATGACCTTTTTCTTGGCGTCCAGACATCTTGCATTTTTGACATTCATGTAGTGAAGGTATGTGAAACGAGATTTCTACACCTTCCCACATTTTGAAGCCATCCATTCTCGATTTGTAAGACCAGTCCGTCAGCTTTTTCTCTTGTTCTTCGTTTTGAATTTTAACTTCTAAAATGGCTCTACTTGTGTAAACATATTGACCCGGTTCAGTTACGATACAGGTCTCACGTTGGAATATGGGGCTATGAATTATGTCTTCTGGCAATTTGAGAATTAATTTCGCTTCGATATCGTTGCATACATAAGGCAAGTTCGACAATTTGATTTTGGCTAGTTTAGGGTAAATGTTCTTGGGTCTATGAGACCTTGGAAAGCATCCCATGGGAAATATCGTCCTGTTAAGTAGAATGATTCCTTCGCTTTTGATGCTAGTTATGAATAGCTCTGCTTCGGGGGGAGCAATTACTGTCAGTGTATGAAGTTTGCGGTCATCTTTCGTCACAGTTATTGTTTTTGAGATTGTCATCTTCTGTTGCATTGTTGTGGGGAATTGTTTAAGTATATCGGAAGCACAACTCCGATAAGCCTGCGACAGATTTTCAGCTGACTTTAAAATTTCTCTCGAGAATGGGGGGATTATTTTGAGTATTTGGATTTGTTTTGTTTCTGTTGTCGATTTGTTTGCTGTTAGCACATTTCTGAATTTTGTCTCCGTAATTGGTAGCTGAGACTCCGTCAGTTGTTGTTGACTCATGACTTGGTTTTACTCAGTGGGGGGCAAAAGAGCCTCACCCGGAGATATACTTGAAAAAAATTAATTTTTTTTGATCAAAATGAAGAAGGCAAAAACATCAACAGAAGGCAAAAACCATATTGCACATGCGATTTGTAATTGTTTTTTTCAACTCATAAATTCGTTTTTAAAAGAGATATGTGTTTTTTCCATGTGATGTTTTTAAAAATCCATAGCAACTGAATCAGTTAAATTATATAACATAATTTTCTTTATTACATTCTAGTTCAGTTGACATTAACTATAATCGACAATGGGTTCCAGACAAGTTTTACAGGTGTTCGAGCAGTATCAGAAGTCACGCACTACGTTTGTGCAAACAGTCGCAGAACTTGCAAGCAGGCCTCAAAACATTGAGACCTTGCAAAATGCAGGTGTCATGAACTTGCTGCGCCCACTGCTACTGGATGTTGTTCCAACTATTCAGCAGACAGCCGCATTAGCTCTCGGAAGATTGGCAAATTATAATGACGACCTCGCTTTAGCTGTTGTCAAGGGTGATATTTTGCCTCAATTGGTGTACTCTCTCGCTGAACAGAACCGATTCTACAAAAAAGCTGCAGCTTTTGTTCTACGCGCGGTGGCAAAACATTCTCCTGAGCTGGCTAATTCGGTGGTAGAATGCGGTGCACTCGACGCACTGGTAATTTGCCTGGAGGAGTTCGACCCTGGAGTCAAAGAGAGTGCTGCTTGGGCACTTGGATACGTTGCTAGACATAATGCTGAATTGTCTCAAGCTGTTGTTGATGCCGGCGCGGTTCCTCTCTTGGTTCTTTGCATCCAAGAACCGGAACTATCTTTGAAAAGAATTGCGGCATCTGCACTGAGCGATATTGCCAAACACTCACCTGAATTGGCTCAAACTGTTGTGGATGCTGGAGCCATTGCGCATCTAGCGCAAATGATTCTCAACAATGATGCGAAATTGAAACGACAGGTGTTTTCTGCACTCGCACAGATAGCAAAACATTCAGTCGACTTAGCTGAAATGGTTGTCGAGGCTGAAATTTTTCCGGCTGTTCTCACTTGCTTACAGGACTCGGACGAGTATGTGAAGAAGAATGTGGCTACTCTTATTAGAGAAATAGCTAAGCACACCCCGGAATTGTCACAACTGATCGTGAACGCTGGCGGTGTGGCAGCTATAGTGGATTACATAGGAAGTTCGAAGGGAAATATTCGTTTGCCTGGAATCATGATGCTAGGATATGTTGGCGCTCATTCAGAGAGCTTAGCAACAGCTGTAATAGTGTCAAAAGGAGTCGATCAGTTATCAGTAGCAATGACAGAGGAGACAGAAGATCACATCCTGGCTGCTATTAGTTGGTCGCTAGGTCAGATTGGACGTCACACTGCCGAGCATTCGAAAGCAGTTGCAACACGTAACGTTTTCCCGAAGCTGCTTCAATGCTATCTTCGAACAGACGCATCCGAGGATCTACAACAGAAGTCAAAGAAAGCCTTGAAGAACTCTCTCCAGAAGTGCGTACATCTGTCAGCTCTAGAGCCTCTCCTGCATGATGCCCCGTCAAACATACTGAAACATGTTGTGGCTCAATTCAGTAAAGTTCTACCACATGATCAAAAAGCACGTCGCTTGTTTGTCACAAGCGGTGGCTTGAAGAAAGTCCAAGCCATCAAAGCCGAACCTGGGTCAGCACTTGCTGAGTATATTAACACTATAAACAACTGTTACCCAGAGGAGATCGTGAAATACTACTCTCCAGGATATTCCGAGACACTATTGGAGAGATTGGAAAGCTACCAACCAGTTGCTTGAGAATCAACATCAACTAAACTACATATATAGAAATTAAATCTGTATCGTACTAAAATTTACCAGCATCCTAAAGTGCTTTTTTTTAAAAGTACTGAACTGATACTTCATATGGCAGAGCAAGCAACATTAAATAATTTATGAACTATTTGCATTAAATCTTATCGGGTAATGTTGCTCAATCTGCCTTATATATACTCCAATAGAGATGGCCATTTAAGTAAAATGTAAATAAAATTTATTATATAAGATCTTCTAGTAACTCGAGTTCTAAGACATCTACGCGTTCGAACCCAATCCATTTGTTGATTTTTTTTGCCTCAACTTCGTCAACATATTTGAAAGGCCTAACTTTTTTGATAGAGCCAGGAACCAGTATGCATTATTTTGTTTTCTAGTTCTTGGCGATTCGAACTTAAAACGATGATGATTTTATTTTGCGATGAAAAAAGACCTATCTCGACGCTATCGTAATGTTGTTTCAACAGGATAATTAAACGGTCGACTTGTGAAGGAAATGTGTCCTAGCCTTCATCTTTTGGCTGATTTTTAGGCTTTTAAAGGTGAGTGTAATACCGTGTGATCAGTCGCGATGCGGATTCGGAAAAGAACTTAGACGAAAATTTCTCGGTTTTGAGGCAATAAATTTGCTATTTTTGATTCCCTATAAGAAACGACCGCAAAGGAGTGGCTAAATTTGTTGCACTGAAAATAGAATCAAGTTAAATATTTAAATAGCTTTCTTTTGAAATCTAGATTATACAACATTTGATATTTTTTTATCTTCAAATTGATATTAGTTAATTCATTCAAAACACGTCCGGAAAGACAATTACCTGCGTTAAAGAAGTATTTACTCAGCCAAAAATTAACTTAAGTCTGTAAACAAAATTCACGCAATTTGCACGCAAGTTATTGTCTAAATTCCGTTATTTTCTGCTCGTATAAATTCCAGTTGTCTAAGTTCCTGAAACCCTCCTAAGAGTGGGAAAGAACTAAGGTGTAGATTGGTTTCCTTAGCGCGATTTTACCTAGCTCAATGAAAGCTTGCACTAGACCTAGTGTTATATCACACTAGAGCACTCTCCATCGTAATTTGGATTCAAAATAAACAATGCAAAAATGACCGGAAAGAAGGGTTGAATATTTCCGTTTTTCGGTTGAAATTAAAGCCTGCGCAGAGAAGATTTGATTAAATTTTTCACCTTATAATTTTTTAAAAATATTTTTCAAGGAAGCTTTTTTTGCAATCATTGCTTCTTTTTGAAGTGCGACTCTCTATCTAGTAAAATTTTGAAAAATCGCACGTTATAACAATAAATATATATTTTTTGTAATACTAATCTTTTTCTGCGTTGATTCTGTGATTGATTTGTAGACTGGAGTTGGTTAGATTTAGTGTAAGACATTGTTTCAACAGTATACGGAATTTTACAAGGTACCAAAGAGAAAAATAGGCTACAAAAATCAGATAAAGCTAATTGTCAATTGATTTCAAAAGAATAGAAAAGTTTTTTTTTAATTTTAAAAATGATGTTAATTGAGCTTATAAGGTGTAAAATTATTTTAATTGATATTATCTGTTGTTACGGAGTTGAAAGAAATTTCAGTTTAGGTAATCAAAGCGCGTTTGGTTTTAAGATGTTTCAAGATAGACAACGCGCATTAACTAGCAAAATTGAGAATTTTCATTAAAGAAATTTGAAAAAAAAAACCTTTAAGTTTTCACCCAAAGTGACAATTTTCAAACCTCCATAACAGATCTCCGTTAAGTGACGACTTAATTCAAAATTGAGGGAAACAAAAATTGGCCCAAATAGTCCGTATTTTATTACAATGTGGAGCTCAGGCTTATCAGTATGAAAGTTTCAACTTTTCTACTTTTTTGTTGAAATTTTTTCTTAAAACCTAAAATTATTTTGTGCGGTCGAAACACAAGGTTTTTTTCTCTGATGCAAGCTACTTTGCTTTTGTTGGGTGGAATGATCGCTAATGCCTTAGTTTTTTATGAGAAGGCGAAATAATTCGAAGTCCTTGACCATCCAGGTGCGTTGTTTGAGGGCGATACATTGTTTCTGCGAAAAATAATCAAAACTTTCATGTTAGTCTAGATAAGAGAGACGGCAGCGGTTCTCCCTACAAAACTGACCAGCTCAAATCTTGGTTCTCTTTGGTTGATAATTAGTTGGAATTAAACTTTGTTTCGACCATTCAAAACCGTGAGGAACTTTGTATTTGGGTGTGTTTTTTTTTCCTCTTTTGTTTTCCACGCAAAATCAGGTTCCACAAATTATCTTTGGAATGTGTCGAGCAATATATCATATTGAAGCTTTTTCAGTTGTGATTCAAGCAACAATTAAGAAGTTTCAAAATTAGTCCCGAGAAAACCGGTTTGAGAGTCTTAGTCTATTTTTGAGCGAGTAAAGCAATCGAGTAACAATCGTTCTTTTCAAATGCTCATTTAGGCTCTGAAAAATTGATTTATCAAAAAGAAAACTAGTTTTGTATGCTACATTTAGCTCTTCATTGTCAATTGAAGTTTTCAAATTGCTGCAAACGTTTTTTTAAATTTCATTTTTGTTTGTTATTCATTTTTTCAAGACAATTTTTGTCGATTTTGCCTAATTCACTTACAATTTTTTCTCTGCGTGTGGTCGAAACATTCTGTCCTATTAGCACATCAATCGGCTATCCTTGTTTTTCAATTGCCTACTGAACTTAAAAGTAACTGCGCATTCTGATGCGCGTAATGTTGTCTAGTTGCTATGAACGCGAATCCTCAATGCAAAGTCCTGGTTGTGAGTCGAATACATTCTAATTGATTCAGCCTGGAATCCAGTAGATATCATAAACTGCAGAACCTTGCTGAAAAGGCCTGGTTGCCATTTTTTTCTGGATGCAAAGATTTCCAATGGACCCGCCATTTGGTACTTTTTTTACGCCAGCCACTTTTCTTTTTGCATTTTCTTCCAAAGAGCGTCGTTATAGGGTTTCGAAAGAGCTCGATAAATCAAAAAGGTCGGCAAATTTTTTCAAATCGCCTTGTCAAAAAATTTCTGTGCCTTTTTTCTCAACACGGTGAAGGTTTTTTGTTCAACAAAAAAACTCAATCGAAGCATGACGGAAAGAGCGTTAATTCGACAATTATTCCCTTTTGTACAATTATTTTCCAGAGAAACGACTCAATTTAAAAATCGAGAACATTAAAACCAGTTTTCTGGTTCTATCCAATATCATTTTGTTTTGTGACTTTTTCATGTTTTGAATCTTTCATCCATTGATAGTCAAACTACAATTTGAACAAATAAAATATGGTGCTTTAAAACCGGTTACTCAATTATATTACATACAATAAACTGCTTAACAACCAAAATTCAATTGTTGGTAATATATATTTTTTGAAAGTTTTACACACAACAAACTCAAACCATTTTGCATTATTGAGCGTTTTTTAAATCGCTGTTTTTTAAAGTCATCACGACGAAAAGTGTATTCAGTATTTCTGTTCAATATTTTCATGCTCACACACAGTTATTGACTTTCTGATCAAAATTTTGGTTTCTTCGAGGGAACCGAAGCGGATTTAGGCGCTGGAATGAGCGTGTTGAAATCATTTGTCATCCTTTCGTAAATTTCATTGTCCGTACTTTCCTCGTCGTCCGCTTCCGGTTCATTATCACCGTCCCCACCCATTTCAGATTTCTTAATCTCGCGGGGGGCTTTTTTGCGCGCCTTTTCCAGCATCCGAATGTCTTTGTAGTCGCTGACTTGGATGTGGAATACTTCTTGTCCGTCGAAGTACCGGTCGTTGATTAGATCAACCAGGTGGTTGAATTTGTGCGGCAGATTCTCAATTTTGTTATCAAGGGTACGTCGCTCGTCGATCTCCTTGCGGTGCTCTGAATAAAAATTAGCAGTGCGGTTAATTACATAGTTTTTGTCTTGCGTGAAGTTTTAGTTATCGCATGCATATGGTAGCTTTTGGGTGTTCCTATTATACCTTTCTTTTAGTTTTACAGGAGTATGAAAAGAACGGCTTTTTTCGAATTTTTTTATTTTCCTGTTTTGCACGTCAAGGTGATAAGTAAATAACGCATTTCGAAAAACTGTATCAACAAGTATACTCTATCCCACTGGGAGATCTAAAAATTACATAACGAGGGTTTTGTCAATCGTAAGTGGACTCCGCAACAGGCTGAAAACAGATTTGTCGCATAATCCGCAAGCTTGCTACTTTTTTTTAACCTTCTTTGCTGTTCTGGATTCAACAAAGTCCACAAACAAACGATAATACTTGTGCATAGGAAAATTACACTGTCGTGGAATTCGTAACTGTTGGCGGAATTCTAAAGTTGCAAGCGGAATCCGCGGTTTGTAAGCGGATTCTGCATACATTTGCAAAATACTTTTAAAGGTTTGCGGAGTTCTCTTACATATGCGGATTTTGCTAACACTTTGCGGAATCCGTTTAAATTCTCTGAATCCGGAGCAACCAGTAACCTATACTTGTTGCGGATCCGCGACAAAATTAATGTGCCGACAAAATTTACGTTACAGGTATTTGTGCGCGGAATCCACGGAAAATATGTCAGTGGAATCCACTTACACTTTGGAACCTGTTTCAAATTTTTTCTCTTGATTCCAGTGACCTAAAGGCACCACATGGTGCTCCTATCCAGTGCCTCGTAATGTAAATGCTTCTTTCGAAACAAAGAAATGACACAATTTTAATAAGTGTCTTTGTGTACTTAATAAAAAACAAAAAATTGCGCTAAAAAAGAGTTGCCGGTTTCTAAACGAGCAGTACAGAAAATCTGGACCACGACCGTTTCTAAACACAAAGAAAAAAGGTTTGATTTTTTTTGAGCTGGCAAAAAATATTAAAATAGTCTTTTTTTCATGTTCGCGCCGGAAAACCGCTAACTCGAGCTTCAAAAAATTCTTTTGAATGCTGAAAAATTCATGATTTATCCCAACAAAATTTTTTAGCTTTCTGTTCTCAAATTTTTTAAAACAAATTTTCACAGCATTTTGAAAAGTGATTTTATTTTTTTATTGATCGAATCACTTTTGAAAGGTCATATAAATCATATTTACAACAAAAGCTAAAAAAAAAAAGAAAAGAAGCTGAATTATATCCAAGTTCTCGCTGCACTGAAATTGACAGTTTTGATCGAAAAAAATGTGTATGCACACATCAACCAGACCTGAAACATAGGAGCGTAGCTAACAAACAAGTTAAAATTGTCAATGAACTCAGTAGCGGATTTAAGTGAGGGCGGAGAGCAAATCTTCCTCCCCGGGAATTCGACTACCTGACCACCCAGAGGTCCCTTTAAAAATTATTCCAGGAAATCTTTTTTTTGCTGACCGGCCCTAAAATTTGCTCAAAATCTTCAAAAAATTGCCTTGAAATTTTTTTGCCCATTTGTTCAGGTATTTACTTGTGGCATAGAATGTTTTGTCAAAAAAGGGTCTTAATCGTGATTTGGGAGAGTTCGGAGTATCATTTTGGCCGATTTTAAAATGTCGACAAAATTTTAAGTTTTTTTTATTCCGCTAGAAAATCTGAAAATTAAAATCCACGTTTGAACTTGAAAGTCATTCACCCATTTTGTGCCATTTCCGCTTCTTAAATTGGAGAGCCTAATGTGATTTCCTTTTAGCAATTGATTTTGAATTGAATTTTAAAATAAATCGAATGTCAAGCCTCCAAAAGACATTTAAGAGTGATCAAATTTAAAGACTTTTCATGAAAAAAAAACATCACGAACTGCACAAGTGTCTTAACTACGTTCATTGACACTTAAAAATAGTAAAATTGTAAGGTAAATGTGTACTCATGTCGACGACAGTCTTCTTGGCCGATCCCGCCTGCTTCTCCGCCCAATACTTCATTCGTCCTCCGAGGAACGACAGGATCTCGTACTCGTTCGACTTCTCCGCGAGACCTAAAAACACACCAATGCTGCATTACCACGTGAAGAAGATAATTTACCCGGGTCGAGGTTGTTCATCCGTAGAAAAGCGCACAAAATTTAGTTTTTTTGTTGCAATTTCGTTCATTTTTTCACGGATGATTTTGAAAGAAATGAGCGTTAGAGTTTCAGACTTGAAGTTCAAAGTTTTCCTTAAGTTAACAATAGATAAATTGCCACACTTTTGGTTTTGAATACTTACCGCTGACATATACAAGAACTTTTTAAACTTGTTTGGGTAAAAAAATTTTGTTTGCCATTAAGAAGGATGTCTTCTTAATTTGATACTTCTGAACTTTACCGAATCTTCCACAGCTAGTGGAAATAAAGATTTTTTCTAGAGCACATCCATAATAAATAAAAGCAATCGGACTTCCTTTCATGAGAGTATTTTGTAGAAAAAAATCTAGAATATTCTGAATCGCTTCACACTTACCTTCGTTGACGTCACCGACAGACGCGTCTAGAATGACGACGAATATGTTCATTGTAATGAGCATCATGCAGTTCGAGTAACTCATGAAGAAAATGGCCCCAAGAGTCTCGTCTATTTGGATCAGTTCCTCGAATGAGAACTTTCCCAGTAGCATGTTGAACAGAGACTGCTGAGTCTGGAAGGGGGTGGCATATCGCACGAGGAAACTGCCAAAGAACATGTACGCCATCGTCACAAAACCTGAGGCAAAAATATAACAATGCATTAAAACGAGTCGGTAGTATTTAAAAGTGGTAGTAATTTGAAAAAGAGAATGGCTCACTTTTGACCAGCGACCCTTAACCCGCATTGGAGTTCCATGAATAAAAATCGATTATAATTGAGTTTCCTAGTCAGTGTCCACAAAAGTGAAAACAAATCCATTATAATCAATTAAAAATGGATTATAGAATTAGTATTTTTCGAGGCAACAAAATCCTTTTTTCATCCATTATAATAGCTTTTTTTCTCTTTTGTGGACACTGACAATGAAACTAAATTATAATCGATTTCTTTCCACTTTAATGAGATGCGAATTTCAACACACATAAAGTCTTTTTTACATTTTAAACTAAAGTTGGTTACGTTGGTTACTTGTTGTTCAATTTAATTTTTTTCTGCCTAACTTTGATGTTACTTATATTTTTTTATGTTACTCAAAAACTGAATTTCGTTCCTTTCAATAATTTTGTTAAATTACTAGAAACTTGGGGGGGGGGCGGTAAAGTTGGAGCTGGACCCTCCATTACCCCCCTAGCGTTTTTCCGTTTACACTTAACCCGGGGTTCAGGGGGGGTGTGGGTTCAGGTGAGGGTGTTCAGGTGGGGGGCAGAGGTGTTCAGTGGGGGGGGGGGGGGGGGAGCAAAGGGGCAAACATAAGGGGGATCGAAGGGGAGCAAAGGGGCAAACGTTAGGGGGGGAGAGCTTAACGGAATCTTTTTTCAATTTGAGTTTAGGTTTAGAAATGGATTAGGCCGTACACTCGCTTAGCAAAGTATCCGCATTTGATGAATGCAGAAATTCTTGCAAATTTTTGCACGACGCGCAAAACAAAAATAAAGTGGAAATCAATTTTAATGTGATTTCCTAATTATTATTAAATCCATTATAATGGATTCCAAATGAATTATAATGCATTTTGTTTTGGCGAGATAAAATGGATTTAAATACATTTTCAGTCCAATTTGTTGCCTGAACGTAACATGGGAATCGATTAAGTTTACAACATTTTAGACCACGAAAATCCATTATAATCGATTTATTTTCACTTTTTTAAATGCGGGAAAATACTGGAGCAGAGTCTATTGTTTGATTCGGGACAGTGGATTGATACTTCCTTGAAAGATATTTTTTGATTTTTTAATCATTCTTCCTGCTATTAAACAAAAAACTAAGTTTTTTTGAACTCGTACATTTAATTGTTATCAATTTTAATTGACTTCATGAGACCGAAATTGAAAAAAGCATTTGTTCGGTGAATAACAAAAATATATACATAATGAAAGTATGCTAACAAAAGTAGTATACTAAAAAAAACGCCCCCCCCCCCCCCCCAAAAAAAAAAAATAAGTGAAAACAAGGATAACCGGCTAGTGTGCAAGCTGCGCACAATGTTCCGACCATAGTCTTACAAAATACAAAAAAAAAATTCAAACTAGTCTCGTTTTGCCTGCGTGGTGTAATCAAAAGATCTGAACAAAAAATTAGAAATTAGGCATATTCGAGAGTCATAGTAAAATAGGCAATTTTGAAAACAGTTTTTGCATAATAAGGCAATCAAAACAAAAAGCTTCATAAAAAATTTATAAAAAACCAAAAACTTCAAACATTTTTTTGGTTCCCAGAGTTTTTGATTCCCAAATTGGCGTTAAAAAACCCACAAAAATTTTTACACAAAGAAAATTAAAATTAGCACAAATAATCCATTAAAAATGTCTAAACTAAAGCGCAAATAAGCCTGCTAGCTTGCTTAATTTGCTCGAAAAAAGACCAAAAATCAAAAAATTTAAAAGGGGTTTCTCTCAAAACTGTTTGCAAAATTTTTGAATATGATTTGAATCACAACTGAAAGGGCTCTAATATGACATATTACTCGACCCATACTGGTAATTATTTATAGTACTTGATTCTTAGTAGAAAACAAAAAAGAGAAAAATAAGTACAGCTGTTTACTGTGCCAATAGCACAAGAAGATTCGACCATTTTTCAAGTAGGTGTCATTTTTTCTCTGTGGGGTGTGATAAATAGATGTGAACGAAATGAAAAAAAGAAATTGGGCATATTTGACAGTCATGGTTAAATAGGCCTATTAAAAACAATTTTTGTAGTGAAAGTCTATAAATAACGAAAAAAAAATTGTGAAAAAAATTTTTTTTTCACATTTTTTTTCTATTTTTTTTTGAAGAATTTTTCAAATTTTTGAAATATTTGATTCCCAAAATGGCGTTAAAAAACTCCAAAAATAAATTTTGTTCGAGTAAAATGAAGTTTTCATGGCGTAAATAAGTTATAATAAACCTGCACACTGACCTTATTAGCTCGACATTAGACCAAAAAACAAAATTTCAAACCAATTTTTCTCGACACAGAAAAAAATTTTCAAAATTTTAAAATGTCGTTGAAATCACGACTAAAATGACTCTAATATGATATATAACTCGACTCATTCCGATGATTTATTGTGGTACCTAATTTTGTATGGGAAGAAAAACTAAAACACACAAATACAAAGTTCCGCCACACAGTGGTTGGAACAACGAAACTGATTTCTCTTTAAGAAGTTTAGTAAATTGCTCGTTTATAAGGCTAGTCGTAAAACGTTTAAAAGTGGCATGAATGTTTAAAAGAAGTAGAATTTTTTAAAACAGTATAGCGATGAATTCTTTTCAAAAAATTACTTTCTACGAGAACTACCAGCTATTTTCAACCAACAACTTTCAAATTTTCAGAGAAGTCAGTTTTGTTTTACCTTATTTTTGGTTTTTTGGTGGGCGTCTCATATAGCATGCTCCCAGTACGTGTATTTAGTTGCAATTTACCCAACACATGAAAAAACTCAATATTTGTTCACCTAAATTATGACAAATGTACACCTCAATTTTGAAAAAAAAAAGTGAGCAATATATAAGTTGACTGACCAGCCTGCAGGAAGACGAACATGACTGCGAACGAGATCAAGTCAGTGCGACAGGAGACCAGGACGTCTCTGAACATGGAGATCTTCTTGTTGAAGTTCAAGATCTTCAGGAATCGGATGGTCGACACGAAACAGATGGACGCCAGGATGATCAAATAGACCTGCACAGAAACAACTACTTTAACTTTATCGTTTATATTTTTTGTTTTGACTGATTTTGTATTTATCGAATAATGATAATAAACATTTTAAGAAGTAAATAATCATTGTTTGATTCTTTCGTTTGGGCAAGAAGACATGGTTCAAGCTTAAGCGGGCTCTCAGAGCTCGAGATATTGAAAAAATTATATGAAGAATGAGCTTTTCAATAAACACTTGCATTAGACTTTTTTCTTCAACTTTTTGGTTTAAGTTTTTTTTTTCGTTCATGCTTAACTTAAATTTGCGCGTTGCCCGTCTTTGACACTTACCTTTTAAGCTTTTCGTTCTAAAGTAATAACACGACAATTTGGAATACAATTTGAAACGGTTTCTGAGTCAGATTAATTCGCCGCTCACTTTTTATTGAAAAAAAAAACTAAATTGCGCGTTAGTTCCCTAAAGTGGCACATTTCAAACTCTATACAAAAAAGGTCGCAGCTCAAGCGACTCAAGTCACGACTCGAAATAATCTACAATATAAGAAGCTAGATATTATAACATTTAGCTCTATGATTGAACAATGTCTACAAGGGACTTATTAAAAATAGTTTTCTGGGTCTTCTGACAGGAGGGATACCCTCCTTTTCGAGACTCACCAGAGACAGCGTCACAATGTAGTTGAGGTTCACAAACTTGCGACCTCCGACCAGCGATACTCTGGACATGGCACTCTCAGTCTCAGTGTAGCGGTAGATGAAGAGGACAATCGCCAGCACTCCCAGGATGTCCACCGTGAAGTCGATCACGTTCCAGGACTTCTTGAAGAACGCCTTCCTCTGTTTGTAGATTTTTCGCCCGTCTCGAAAAATGAAGGCGACCAGGAAGATGCCAAGGCCAACTTGGACTGCGATCTAAAAAATGTTGTAATATTATGGTTTATGTTGATAATTATCATTGGAATCCTTTAATAAGCTTACAAAAAAAACCAAATCGAACAATTCTTGAATCAATGCTGAAAAATTATCTCAATTATACAAAATTTTTCTCATTTCGTTTTCTCATAAGAAGCTGGTTTCTGATAACTTTATTCAGAAGACACGAGGCAACCTACACGACTGTTAGAGCTTTGGAGACAAAAATGCGGCATTTTTTTATATTAAAGATGAGCTTATAGATTTTATGATGAAGATGAAAAATACGTATCATATACTTGCATATTATAGAAAAAAAACGCTTGTCATACCATCTTCATGCAATTTCTGCACTTTTTGAAATTGTACTATTTTGTATGAAAAGCATTTTTAAATACTATGGTTTTGCATGAGAACCAGTTTTGGTCAACCCGAGACATTAAATCCGACTAATTCTTACTAACTTCCCGATTGTGACAAAAACGTTTGAAACAATTCACTATGAAAAGCAATCAACTCAGAAAAATTCGCTTTGAAATGCATTAGGTCTTACAAGTTTTCATTCACAACCCTTTTTTGTTTGCACAAAACACTATTTCAATTGTCTCGGCTCGCAGCCTATTTTTTTAAACCAAAAACTGCTATTTTCGTCGTTTTTAGATTTGTATATGATTATGCTTGTTGAAAATTTTACAGGTATCACGCGATATCACAAATATACAATAACTTGCGCTTTGAAAACAACAATTGATTAAATTTTTTTGCGATCGAAAGCACATTTTTTTGTTTTTTTTCTTTCTACCTGGTAGGGTGCGGTGGGTCCGTGGTACTGTATGAGTCGGAGGGGGTCACAGTAGTAGTAGGAGAACACCCCGGCTGAGGCCCTGAACTCAGACACCATAGTGACCACAGCGAACAGATTGTAAGTGGGCGAGTAGATGGAGAATTCGTGCAGGATCGCCCGAGTGTAGAAGTCGATAAACTTCTCATTCTTCAGATTCTTAAATTTACAAAAAAACTTCTATAAAATTGTTCAAAAAAATTTCAAATGCAAATGCAAAAAGTAATGAAAAAAAAGAAGGTAGATCGTACGTAACTTTTTTGCTGCTCACTGAATTATGAATTAAAAGTTAGCGTTTTTATCTCAAGAGGTTCAGGTGCAAATAAAAGTTTTCAATGCAACCATTAAACTAAGTTTAGTTGGTCAGCTCACATTTTTGAGTACTCCTGAAATATTATTAGATAGTTTTCTTCTTTTTTTGCACAATAACCGTTTTAACGATCCATGCTTTTGAAATTCATAAATCATTTCAAAATTGTCCAATAAGCTTACCAGATGCTTTTAGAGGCTTATGAACAACAAAAATTCTTGAAAAATACTCAAGAGTAGCAATAAACTCAACGACTTTTTTTTATTATTTATGGTTGAGACATGTACGTTGAGTTTGTTGAGAGAGTCCTGTTTGTTTCCATCCAGTCTGACCAGAAATCCCCCTCCCGGGTAGGTGGCCGACTGACCCCAGAACGGATGGCCATCTATCTCCTCTGCATCAATGTACCTATATGCACACACGCAGATTTGTAACTAGATGTCAGCTAACTATCATGCACAAACCCTAATTTGTAATTAGGGTTTTGCGTATATCTATGCACACACCCTAGTTAGGGGTCAGCACACTATAGTATTTAAAACACAAGTAGCGCATCTAAAGTTGCAGATATTTATTTGAAACTTTGTAGAATATGTTGCACTGAAATGCGTAATATTCAGAATTTCAACAATTGGATTTCAACCAAAACCTTACTGGTTTCTCTGCGAAATTGACGATGCAACCGTTTACGCAGAAAAAATTTTTGCAACATGTTCTTTTAATTGAGTCAATGACTTTACAATTAGTTAAGCGTTTTTTGAGAACAATCGAAATTTAATAATTTTTATTTGAAGTTTTCTAAGTTCATAATAGTTTTTCTACAAAAAATGAGGCGTAGCTGCTTTTGCAGGGATGATTCCCACAATCTGTTCCTGGGATTCAACCCGTAACCGCGGAGTGATTTAGGCGCGGAAGATTCTCATAGCATGGTTTTGTTGAACTCTAAATCTCAGATAATAGGATAATTTTCAAGAACAGTTGTAAAATTTAGCAAAATTGCAACAACAGCGAAAATTTCAGAAATTGGACTTTTCTCCAGAACATGAGCAATAATCAATCAAAAACTAAACTATCGTCGCTTCTGCAGTACAACCTCATGCGGGAGAAAGCCATAACCTGGCGTTGCGGTTGAAATTAATGAGACAAATCTGAGAATTGGCAGGGTAATTTTCAATAAGTTTCCAAAAAACGGTCAAAGTTAAAAAAAATTTTGACTTTTGCAAAAATCATAAAATTTGTTTCTACAAAAATTAGGGCGTAAGCGCTTATGCAAGGAATGTTCCCACAACCTGGTTATTCGATTGAACCCTTAATCTGAGATTTGAAAGGGTAGCTCCGAGAAAAGTCAAAATGTTTCCAAAAAACAATCAAAGTGTCAAAAAACTTGCTGTTTTCAAAAGCAATACGTTTAAAATCATTTTTGTAGCCGTTTGTGCAAAAAGGTTTTCACAGCTGTTAATTTGATTAAAACTTGTTATCAGATTGGAGGGCCATAAAATTTTGAAGGCCATAGAAACTTCAAAGGCCATAAAAATTTCTATTAAAAATTGGAGCGTAGAAATTTTCCTAAAAATTTCGTTCGATTGAATCTTTGGTCTCAGATTCGCAAGGTAGTTTTGGCAAACATTAACTAAATTTCGAAATGCGTCAAAAAATTTCCCACGGAAGTTTTTTAAGTCCGTAAAAAATGGGACATGGTAAAAAGAGACTAGCGGAAAAAGCAGACACATAGGGAAGTATTTGGTATGCCCAATTTTCTTTTTTTTTGAAAACCGGTAAAAATTGAGGAAGTCTAGGACATTCGCGAACAGATAAAAATGTTTTCCAAAGCGTCTCAAAAATCATAATAACAAAAAAAAATACCATACCTTTTCATAATACCTGTTTTTGTCTAAAAGGAATTTTTGAATTCGTTTTAATTTTTCATACACTGAGCTTGTTTTCAGAATAAAAAATTAGAATTTATTAGCCCAGATTTTGGTCAAAATTAGAACTTAGTAGCCGAGATTTTGGTTATTTTTCTCATAACCAATAAGAATTACATCGCCGTGCGTAAATTTACCAAGTAATTGGTTCAAATTTTTATGTGTTCACATTTTAGCTATAAAGCAGATGAGTAGAGCTGTAATCATATTGAAAATCACGATTATTTTAAATCACGATTATTTCATTTTTAGAGATTTTTCCGAATTAGATCTTGAATCGAACTCTGACGTCAAAATAAACAGCACTTAAGTCTTTTCACAGTGAAGTTACTTAAGCCCTATAGTTATTATCAATATTATCACTTAAAATTGTTTAAATTAGTTGATTAAAAAGGATAGTGCCAACAATTTGATAAGAATTTTAAATGTAGACAATTTTTTTAATCAGATTGAAATTTACCTGTATTCTTCTCTGAGTATATGGTAGGGGTTGTTGGCATCAAATCTCACCCAGCCGGGTCCATACCTCCCCCTGTCCTCGAATTCGGCCGCGAAGGGGGGATTGCACTCCCGCGATATGTTGTGTCTTCCGATCTTGTACGGCATGCAAAGATCTAGCAAACAAAACACAATGAATTTCACTAACAAAAAAAATGATTTCTTTTTGATGAGCAGAACAATTGATGAAAACTTTTGGAATAGACTGCCTCTTTTTGCTTGTCTATTCGATTTTGTTTATTTTTTGTTTAGAATTGGTTAAAACACTCGCTTTTTGGTCATAACCATAAACTTGGAAAGGGAAATGGCAAAATTACGTTGTCAGAAAGTTGTAAATTTGCCATTTCATTTTGTTTTCCTTTTTTTGTGTGAAATATACTCGAAAAGGGATCAGCGGTTGTTCTATTTTTCTATCTTTCTGAAACTGAAACAAATTGAAATTGTGTTCAGGAGAGCCCTCGCAACACTTGACGCAGCAAATACAAATCCAGCTCTCTTCCTCCTCCTCCTCCTTACCCCCCCCCCCATTCTAGCCCTAAAAACTATGGGAGTATACTGACGTTTCCTGATTCGGATCTGTCGGACGACGGAGTAGCCTATGACGAGGTTTATCTTGTCAGCGAAGTACTGGTACAGTCCCAGGGGTCTGTCCCCATTGTACCATTCATTCGAGTACATTTTGGGGGCAAAGTGGTCTATCAAGTAATCCCAGTAAGTGTCGATGTCGTACACCTGAGAGAAAGTTTGAACTCAATTACCGTAAAAAAAAAGAAACGATTAGAAGTATAAAAAGAAACAATTTACTGTAAGAATCATTTAGTATTGAAGCAGTACTACTCAATACAATGATCAAAAAGTATCAAATGATCAAAGAGGTAAAATGACTCACTTTGTTCAGTGAGCCGGTGAACATTTCGCTCTTGATCTGATCGTAGAGGTAAAATCCAGTTGCGTCTTTCTCCACATAGCAGACCGAGAAAAGGAGCCAGACGAACACCAGGTACATCGAGATCTCCCTCGCAACTCCAAACATCGCAATCTCCTTCTGTCGCACCTGGAAGTCGTTTCTGTTATACGGCCCAAAGCTACTCTTATTGTTAATTTGAAAATTGGATCGTATTTTTCAATTCTGATTGGTTGAAATTATTTTCAGCACAAAAAAAATCAGAATTTTGCACTAAAAACTAAGCTCAATAAATAATTTGATAATTTTGGGCCAAAATAATCCCAAAAAGACCCGTAATTCTTAAGCAGGGGCGTAAGAGCGGTTCTCCGTGAAGATCTCAACATAGCTCGAATTGTGGTCTTTTTTGTGGATAAAATCGTCGTAATCTAATCTAAAAAAAATTGGCAAGGAAGTGGCTTGTTCATCTTTATTTTCACCTGATTTTTTTATTTGGCAACTGTTATGCGCATATTTTCATAGCAGAAAAAAAATAGCCATGATGAAATTTTCTAACAAAATTGGATGACTAGAATTTTAAATCTATTTTCTCAGACAAAAAAGAGCAAAACATGACCTCAAATAATGAACAGCAGCTGACTCAGTAAGCCGCCAAGCATTCTATAAGAATTCTTTTTTCTTTCAAATCCACGCATTTTTCGATAAAAACTTGCCCTTAAATCTCAATTCCATCAAGTTTTAATCAAAATTTTCTCCTCAGAGAAAAGCGACACCTCAAGAGCAATAATTCGAGCTGCTCGTAAGAAATTGCAATTCTAGTTCAATTGTCGCTTAAGTAACTTACAGATGAGGGCTGGGTAGTGTTGAAAAGGGTGAAACAATAGTCGTCTAATTGTTAATTCCAATATAAGAGATAGTCAACTTAATCTTACAAAGTTAGCATAGAGAGTGGTTGAGAACAGAATCCAAGGGTGACAGACTGTTCCAAGGACAAACACCTGCTAATCAATTAGTCTAGCACCGAGAGTGGACATTTGATTGACAGCTTCCGAAATGAACTAAATTACTCAATACAACAGTAGCAATAGCGTATGCCTCGAGATTCCTTAGTTCTGAGAAGAAGAATACTCCGTAAATACACTAGAACTATTAGCGATCAAACATTTTAAATGTTATTTATAAGGAAAAAAGCTTTACCGTCATCACAGACCACCAAGCTTTAATCAGCACTCTAAACGCCTATCAGAGATCACAGACTAAACTAGAACTATTAGCGATCAAATATTTTAAATATTATTTATAAGGAAAAAAGCTTTACCGTCATCACAGACCACCAAGCTTTAATCAGCAATCTAAACGCCGGTCAGAGATCAAAGACTAACCACAGCAGGCTCAATTGGTGTGTTGATAGGTTAATCCACTTTAACTTTGACATAAAATCCTTGGCGGGAACAAAAATGGGACTGATGGACTATATGTCCAGTAGTCCGGTAGGATTAGCACTACCATCCCCCCGCGCAGTGAGTACAATGAGCAATTTGTTGTGGCGCCAATTAACTCTTTCATCTCCAATCTTGAATTGATTAAAAACCTCATACTCAATAAGCTAGCCAATTAGAATCGACCACCGAATCAACTGATCAAAAAAGACGCGGAAAAAGAAAGGAAAATAACAGCACAATAGAAACATCTTTGCATTTCAAACATTCCAATTATATTGAGAGCGGTCATTCCATTCAAAACAAAATTAGTCACTTGAACAATCTCACACTCAAAAACCGGCTGACCACAAAATCAAAGCAACTAAAACAATTGAACTTCCTTGATACAGCGGAAGAAAAGGCAAGAAAAATGAGACGGAGAAACCAAAACAAATGCTCTAAGGGAGGGTTTATCCCCGATAACCCAAGAACTGGTGTATTAACAAAAAGCAACCACAAACACCACGAACAATCATCCTCAAACTCAACTATTTTTAGCCCACAAAAAACATTCACGTGAAACAATAAAAAACATGAAAGTTCACAGATTCTCGAAAAATATTTTTGCGTACAGTCCACCAAATTCCGAGATTCGAGATGACGAAAAGAAAACCAGGGTGAGAAAACCGCAGATGGATATCTTACCCGGCAGGACCGAGAGCCCGAATTACAAACAAATTTCAACGTGAACACAAACAGAGACACGAAAAACAGATTAAGAAACCCAAACAACTACAATTGAACCCAAGAAACAGAAGAACGACGTTCAATCCCAAACAGAGCCGACGGTGGAAGTCAATGAGCATTAAGAGTACTGCGTAAGCAGTGTCGACCCAGAGCAACAGTGTACAGAGGAAACATCGTCAAATGAAGCACTGCCAACGATAACGGGACACACAAAACAACTTGAAGCCAGCCACAAACAATGAGTAGAAAGCGTGATAGCAACGACGGACCAAGGAACAGCAACAGAAGCGAAAGAGGACACGCCAATGTACCAGAAAAACCTTCAACATATAATTAGGGTAAAATTCATAGCCGCAGGCACAAGACCAAAATCTAACACCAATAGTGAATTTTCATCAAAAACTAGACTGGGAGGCACTAAAATACGCCCATAGAGACTATTGCTGTAAAACTAGAAGCCAGTTCCAGGTCAAAGACGATTGTCTCCTGATAGATGACCGCATCATCCTACCCCAACAGCTACGCCAGACTAAACTTGACAGCTTACACTTGACGCACCCTGGAACTGCGGCAATGCTAGACCTGTGCGAAAACATTTGATCTCCTCACCTTCTACGAATCCTTGTGTAAATGGACCAAAAATGATGACAGTGCACAAAACAATGTAAAAATTGAAATTCAGTTTCAATAAAATAACAATTATTCCAAATGAAGCCAGTTGTCAAAATAGGAATAGTTTGAACCCCTACCAGACAAACTAATTACAGACGCGTACATTTTAATTGCGGTAGATAAGTGGTAAAACTTTCTAAAGGAAAAATTAGTTACAAATACCACTGAAGATATCGCAATAAAATTTCTGCAAAAAAACATATCAAATAATGGGGTCCCAAAAAATTAAGATTCGATCAAGCTCAACCATTTAGAATTAAAAATTTCCCCATTTTTTGCAATTTAAACAACATTAAACTCTTTTTCGCTCCGGTAGACGACCATAGATCAATAAGGGATGTCGAACGCCTAATACAAACACTAATTGTAGATTAGGGTTCATGCGAATAGACAGAATTTTGTCCCCGTTTAAACTGGCAAGGATGTCGACGAAAAAACAAAAACACCAAAACCAACTTCACACAAAAACCAAACACACGATTTTTAAATACAGCAACAACTACTTCACCAAACAACTTAAACAGATAAAACTCAAAAAACGCTTGCTTAGATCGAATAAACCTGATGGATTCTCCGCTCTCGCCAGAGATAATGTATGACCTATAATGCTGGTCCGAAAGCAAAGTCAGAATCAAAATACGCTCGATCGACAAACTGCCAGAAACATCAAACGTAACCCGGAAGACCCGGAAAGCACACAAACACAAAGTAGTACAGGTGTGAGATGTGAGACCCAGATATTCACTAGCTACGTAACGGGAAGCTGTAAGCTTAAGATATAAAGGAACACAAAAAGGTGGTCTCTACCATTAAGAAACATAATCATTGATTAGCTAGAAAAACGGTAAGAATGGCCAAATGGGTTAAGATCCGAAAAGATTAGCCGAGAAAACTACAAAACAAAAGACGGGAAAACGTTAACATACAACCTACACACGGCTTGGGTGCTTTTTTCTCAAGCCCACAAATCTATGGACCATGTAGATTTTCACGACTAAGTGACTATGCTGCATAAAACTCTGCTAGAAAACCGGTTCCTTGTTTACGCTTTTTAGACATCGAACAGCCAAACGCACTCCTACATTCAATGTTCACAGAAGACGAAAAGACTGGGCTCCCTCTCCCAAACGGTTAGATCTAAAAAAAAACACCCCACCCCATACAACATCAGCGAAACCAAAAAAAAATCAACAAAGACGCGACTAGCAACATTAACGAAGGCGCGGGGCAATTCAATCCCATTCAATAGTATAGAGACTCCAAAAAAATTTTCAAAAGCGTCACCGGAACAACAACAACAACAAACACAACACGGAAACAATTCGAGCATAAAAAATCTAACCCACAAAATGGGGTTCAAGAAAGACTCGCCAGTATTTGTTGCATGCATGAAATTTTTCGAGAAATCTAAACCTAAGACAAAATACGACATGACGTTTCAGATCTGGTGTCTCCATCAGAGAGCCCAAGGAGCCAACAAATGCATTTTATCACAAGAAATGAAACAAAGGACAAGGAAAAAAACGGTAACTGTCAAGATGAAATAAACACGACGGAGGAGCACGAGAAACATCAATAAGAAGAGGACAGAACAGCAAAAGAGAAGAAACAACCCGCGAAACAGAAGCAAAAAATAAGTGAAACAGTCTTACTGGCACTTTAAAACTCATGTCCCATTGGAACTCAAAATTCATTGTTAGTCCCACGGGGACATACGAAGTCATTTATTTTAAGAAGGAGGGCAACGTCATCCGACCGGATTGGCTTAAACATTATGATGTATTTATTTATATATGTATACCACTTTGCGGCCGAACATATGGCCTTGACCGAGATGTACAAATAGTATCGGTGAACATAACCGCTCAGACCATTAGAATACAGTTTTGAATTCAATTACCTTTTCAACGTGAAATAGCTAGTGAGCTATCGCGTCAATCCGTTCGTGTTTTTGAATGGATCATACATAGCGGTATGACACTAATATTTAGTGATAATCAAATGAAAGGCTCAAAATGTATCATATTTTTAAACATACTGCGGTCGAGGTAACAATTATCAGCCCCGAAGAATGGCCCAAAAAGTCATATCTACTTCAATAGGGCAACATTAGCCTTTCTCCTGAACGAGCTGAACAGCTTGTATGTTGTGTTTTTCCATCGTGGATAAACGTTCTGGAGTTAATTTTTGAAATAAAATAAATGTGACTTACTTCCCTCAGGAAACTCTTCCGTTTTCTTGTCAGCTGACCCGGCAGCAACGTAGTCTTAACTCTGTTCCTCTTGGCCCACCCCTCGTCCAGAAACTCCTCGTCGGGTAACTTGCCCACTATGATGTCACCCACCTCCTCGCCCGAGTAGAGGTGTTTGTCTTTGCCGTAGTCCGTCTCCAGTTTATCCAGCAATTTCAACTAAAAACAGAAACAGCGGCCGGTTGTGGTGAAAAAACACAGAAAATTTAGACAACCGCTGATTTTTTTTAAAAAAAAAAAACGTTTTTATTTTCGAAGTTTTTGAAATTTTGTCCAAATGGTTCTTCGCTCTAATTTAGTCTATAGCAAGCAAAAAAGACCGGCTTTTCTGGACACAGAGATAAATTTTGCGGATATTTTTGTTTTGTTTTTTGGAACCACGTCTTAAAGACCTTTGAAACCAGATTTTACTCGACCTACTGTGACGAGTACTTGTAATACCTCATCTAGCGAGATAAAAAGTAGAAAAAAGACAAATGATTAAAATAAAATTTTAAATTTTCACAGCCGTTTTCATAAATATTGTCAATTTAAATTTCTTATCAGTATTCTTGCCGTGGTTTTTAACTGAAATTTCGAAATTGCGCCCTGCATGCAATTTTTACCTCATCTTCTGTGAGTCCCTCGAAGTTTTCGTCCATGAGTTCCAATTGATCCTCATTTCTCCTCCCCCTTCTCTGGCAGAGGAGAGAAATAATCATGGCCAGAATCAGAATCTAAAAGTAGCATCCAAAGATCATTCCAGGCTTCTTACGAATAAAAGAGTCTGGACTATTTCTATTCATAATATTTTTCGATCGTCAGTCTTAATTGGAAAACACAATTTATCACATATGACGTGTTTGTTTTTGGAGAATCGTTCATGTTAAATTTGGATTATCAATTTGGACGACTTGTGTTTTAAAGTTCCAAACAACTGGAGGTGGTCGGATAATTGATAATCTATTAAGACTATCTATACAATATAAATTTTGCTCTAGTGTAATTTTTTTTACGACTATTGTTTGAGTTATTTGAGTTATACGCTGCTAGTGATCGCATAGATGAAAAAAGACTAGCTCGGAAGTGTGACCTTGAGTGGCTGCATGAGGAATATGGACATAGTCATGGACCCGATCATGGACACCAGCCACTTTGTGACGAGGGCACTGCCCCCGTTGAATGCGATCATGGCTGCGTAGAGGGTAATGACGACGGAGGTGGTGAGAAGGATTATGCAGACGAACAGCCAGTCGATGTAGATGAAAGAGGCAGGCAGCATCATTGGATGTCTTTTTCTGCCCTTCTCTAGAACAAACAAGATCAAGATCAGAATCCAGAGAGGATCAAAGTAAAGATGAATACAAGTCAAGGATCGAAGTTAAGAAAAAAGTATATTTGAACGTTGAACAAAAAAGGAACGAGTTATGATGATATTTCATAAACGCAAATTTGGAAATGCATTAATATTTTGTTATTTAGATTTATGATTAAGCGTACATAGTGCTGAAACACTTTTCGACTGAAACAATTTTGACCTTTTTGATCTATAAATTGACGTATCGAAGCCAAGTGCGATCATCCAGGTAGCATAAAATTCATAGAAATCTACACATGTGTTGTGATTTGCATTTTAGTATTTAGATTCGTTTGAAGGTCACTCTCTAATTGATACCTGCCTAACATATCTCACATAGTCCACTGGATTTTGTCATTCATATGAGGTATTTTATTTTAATAGACAACATAACTTAATTCAGCTTTTTTTATTTTAACTAGTTTTATTTACTAAACTTAGTCAGATTATTGCAACCATTCTTTATGGCGCTGTCGACTAACGGTTCGAACCTCAGCGGAATTCCATTCTCTTGGCCAAATCATACTGAAGAAACTCATGTCAATTGCTGCCAAGAGAAAGTTTTAGGAACACGTTTTTAAAGTTTTAAGAATCTGCTACTCAAACAACATCGAATGGCTCGGTTTTTTTTTATTTCAGACTCAGGATTAAAACCATTAGAAGGGAAAACTGACGCAAAGAAAATTTAGATAAACCTAAAAACATCTTTCAGTTAAGACTTTACTCTGGCTCCGTTGATCAAAACACGAGTCTTTTGCTTAACCTGTCAAAAATATGCCGGTCTTTAAGGCCCTTGTTAAACAAAAAGACTTTTTCTGTTGGGACGATTCAGAGTCGTTGCGTTTGAGAACTGACAGTCGGAATTTATAACCATTATATTTATAACAGGAAATAACCATTGCAAAATTTATATCAGAAATTAACCATTGCGAAAAAAAACTCAAGACAGACGCGTATCATAATGGGTTGGGAGCAAACTCAAAACAATTCCATAGGAACTGGCGGGTAACAAGAGCATTCGCGTCACAAATTTTTAATACACTCAAAACTAAATACTCAACGAACAAACTGGAACTGTTAGGCATAGTTTGCTCATCTGAAACTTTCAGAAATAATCTCTATGGCATAGCATACGAAGTTATTACAGAGCACAAGTAAAGATTTTCTAGTATCACCGTATAAAAGGAAACTCCTAAAAAAAGATAAAATTTCTTCAGATTTAGAAAAATTATCCTTAAGCAGACCGTTGAAAGATTTATTTCCCAAAAAATATCTTCGAGAAATTGGTCGCAGAGGTGATCACCTCTAAGGATGATAGAAATTATCACTACCCTAGATCTCAAATCTCTAATTATCGCTGAATATTCTGGAAAAAGAGTCCTCACCAGAAAATGAGCGACAGTAAAAAGCGGGGTAAATTCAGGGAGCACTTTCAATTTTGAAAAGTTCTGAAGCTTTTGTATCTATTACATTGTAAAAATTGTTTCCTTTTATCCATTGGTACTTAGTTAATTAGCTGTATAGTTTTTGTAGGTACCTGTGGTTAGTAATTATCAAAGTCAATTTGTAATTAGCGTTAGCCTGCACATAGCTTTAAGCTTTTCCTTTTGATGGTGCTTATAGGTTAATTTATTGTGCTTCATTTTGTAGATTTGATGCCTCGAAACTTTTTCCATCGCCATTGCCAGGGGGAAGGGGGAAATGGTTAGATACTGTATTCTTACTTTTTATTCATCAATCTATTTAAAAAAATTTCCAAGTCGAGGGAAGGTTGTGAGTTGCCTAACAAAACCCACTGGAATCTAACAAAACCTATTTATCCCCATTCTCCATTTTAACCCCCCTCACCAACGTTATATATATAACGTTTTTCGTTCCACCCCCCCCCCATTTTTTTTGCCGCGCCCACGTTCAGTAAAGGGGGGGGGGGTGGGGTTAAATTAAGATGGGGGGTAAACTAAGGAGGGGTAAGCTGGCTGGGGGAGGGGCGGGGGGGGGTTGGGGGTAAGCTGACGAAGGGTAAACTATGGGGGGGGGGTAAACTGGGTAAACTGGGGAAGGGTTTGCTAAAAAAAGGCGATGGAGTTTACGTAGTATAGAAAAAGTAGAGAAAATTTAAATGAACAAAATTATGTGAAAAAACAATTTTATGAAACGTAATACGTTGCAACTGCACGAAACAAGAAATGAGATAACTTTGAAAAAAGTTTGCAAAACTCATAATTTCTTCTCAAAAAATACGTTTTAATCGATTATATTCTATTATAATGGATTATAATGATTCAAAAATATTATGATTATAATTCATTGTCATTGGGTTATGATTGATTATAATGGATTATTTTGATATAAAAATACAAGGATTGTTATCCATTTTTGATAATTTCATTAGAAAATTCATTTTAAATTTGTTTTCTCCTTATATGGTGTTCACTCTAGCACTTTCGCCCCTCACACGTTTTGCCCTTCCTAAATTTAAGAGTACTTGTATAATGCCCCACATTTATTACAGAACTTTGCTTGTATTATATTGGAGGCGAAATATGTGAGGTCACTTTATAATGTCATGGAGAAATGTGTGTGGACCGGTTTATACAACTTTTTACCTCCCCATCCGAACAGACACTGTATGCAGCAGAACCACTTGGACCTTCGGACCCTCTCGTAACAGTCCAGGTCTAATTCCTCCTCATCTGTCTCGTACTCGCTCTCCTCACTCGACTCCGAGATTGACAGTTCTCCAAGGTCACAGGGGTCCACGGTGTCATCATTGTTATCTCGATTCACACTTACCACCAGTCGGCTCCTACTTCTCCCGGCGTCCTCATTGGAGGTGTCTTTTGGAACCTGAATAAAAATCAGGCCGACGTTGATTTTGATAGATGAGAACAAAAACACAAATAGAAAAAAAAAGCTGTTTTCGAAATATTTGTTGATAAAAACTATAAAAAGGCGAATGACAAGGATACGGTCTGATCCAGACTGAACTTATAATGGACAATTATGAGAGTCAGTATAGCAAACAAAGCAGAAGCACAGCACCAAATTAAATGAAAATGATTAGCCGAACTTTGAATCACAGTTTATTTCAGAAGTTGAATTATTTCAGACAATTAGGGTGTATTCTCATTATGGAAAGACCGAATGATAGAAAAACTTTTACCAATCAAAATTTTCAAACGTTCCAATTGGTTAAATGACTTTTGCATAAAACAGAAGTCATTATTAACAGAAAATGAATTTAAGCAGCACAAAAAAGTTTTAATTCTCATTTTTTTTTAAATTGGTTTCAAATTTTTTTCTAATAACTTTCGATTTCGCAATATTAGAAAATTCGTGTATCTGCTTATTTTCTAATCGGTTAACTTGGATTCTAATGGCCGTTGGTTTTCTTGAAGATTATCGCAACTTCTTTGATGTTTTTTACGACTCAATTCTGATTGGCTGAAAAAACTGAAAAATTTTCCAAAATTCGGTTCCTAATTTTTTGTTTTACCGTTTACCGTTTAGTTCGTTCATTTTTCTTTGTTTCGCCGATTATTAAGTTCACTAATTAGATCAGGCCCGTCTCCTTTGCGCACCGAGCGCCCATGGGTTTTAATCGATGGGTTTCCGAAACAAAAGCAATCCAATATAAACCATTACAGATGTAAAATTCAGACCACAAATATGATTATTTTGTCATTATAATCGAATACTTTTGAAATGAAAAACCATTAAAATTCATTGTGATTGATTATAACACACTTTCTTTACAGAACTAAATTCGATTATATTGCAGAAGTTTTGCAAATTTTGCAAGAAATTCTATGCCGTGTTTTTAAAGTCATACCGAGCAAAAAAGTAAAATTCAAATACGTTCAACACCCCCATTGCATTTTTCCACAACACTGCCCCCGCATATATTGACATAAAAACATAAAACTGTTAAAATTACACTGACATAAAAACAGGATTATAATCCATTTTTAATGGATTATAATAGGTTATTTTGTAACTTTTAGATTCTGACTATTATAAACGTTATTATAAACGAAAATGACATTATAAACGATTCTGGTCCTGTAGCGCTCGGTGCGGGTCATCCTATGAAGGCAATCTGTAATCAATTATAAAACCAAAATTTTCCGAAAAGGATTTTGGAACATTTTCTAGCCAGTTTATCAATCAGTTTGGATCTACTTAATAATTGCCCCCCCCCCCTTTAAGAATGGGGGGGGGGGGGGGGGGGCAATTGTTAAGTAGATTAAAATAACGCATTTTCGACCAATCAGAATGCAGTAAAATTATAATTCTCAATAGAAAGCTCAGTGATAGTTTACTGCTTTTATTAATAGGGGTGGCAATTCTTAAGTAGATGAGTCAGTTTTTATGAAGCGTTAAGGTGTTCGGTGTCATTTTTGCTTGGAGTACTTTTAACTATAGAAGAAAAACTAGTTCAAATCGAAGTAACTGAGATCAAAAAACGACGTATCTGAACGTTACCTCAGACCCGTCTCGTATGTGTACGCTCTTCGAGGATCCAACGCGAGAGGATGTCCCTGGCTGTTTGAGGGAACTCTTTGTTCCAGTACTTCCACTGTGCTCTGAATGACCGGACGACACCCTTTGTCCATCCCACGACTGAAACGACAAAAAATAGCTGCGAGTTCTTTTTATGAAGCGTTGTAAAGGTGTGCCATACATTTTTTTGAAGCTTTAGAATTCAACTGCTTTGAAATTTAATAACTGAGCTCTGATTTTAAAAAAAAATAGGTTTTTTGGTGGCTTTTCAATCAAATTCAGGCGGTTAATAGGTTATTCGATTTCGATTATTCGTACATATGGAACTCGATAATTATCGTAAAAAGCTCTATTCGATAGTCTGGATTGATCAAAAAAGTTTCACCTGGGTTTATTAGAAGCCTTAGAAAAACGTCGACGTATAAGCAACGTAAACTCAAAAACACTAAAAACTCATGACCAGGAGCGCAGTGTAATTTTTTAAGTTTCAGTTGAATCTGCAACAGATTGAAAATTGATTTGTCGCAAAGTCCGCAACACGGCTATTTTTCTTTTTCTCTAACTTTTTTGCTGTTTTAGATTCCAGTAACTAGAACACTGTATTGCTGAAAATTTGACCGAGTGTTAGAAAAAGCTAAATTTTTGTTATTTGATATTAATTATTTTACCAAAATTGTTCGAAAAAGATTTTGAAACATTATCTGGACATTTTGTACGTCGAGAACATTGTTTTCACCCCAGTATGTTTTCACCCCAGTGTTCAGCCAAACTCCATTTTCAATTAAATTTTATTTGGACACAAGCGAGGAAATGCCAAAAAGCTTTAAGCAGGCAAAACAAAAAAAATATGGAAAGATTAAAAATACACCTTGTACAAAAATATTTTTTGAGATTAGGAGTATTACGTTCTCACGTTTGCTCCACGACCGCTTGTAACTTTACTAAAACTAGCCATCAATAAAGCAGCTACAGTTTCTATCAAATTGCCAATGTCATTCAGCAAACAATTGTCCAAAAAAAAACAATTTAAATGTTCCTCATTGGAATATTCTACCTATTTATTAGGAGACTTAAGTCCTTGCATCTGCACTGCAGTCGCTTGGAAGTAAGCTAGTGGCGCAGCTACTGCTGAATTTATCAATTCTAATATTTTAAATCATATATTGTACTCCTACTGAGTAGTGTAATTTTTAAAACTTCAAAAAAGGACTTTTCGCTAACTATGCTTATGTAGGGGATCAACCGCATATTTAAAGAAGAAAAATACCACTCGCTCGTTCAATTGATTTCTCTATCTCAAATTTGGCTGGGCATTTTTCAAAAAATAAGTGAAAAAGATTCCAAAAATTGATCAAAACTTGAGTTTTGATTACACAGGTACTATTCAAGCACCAAATTAGTTTTAATGAACTATCAACCTCAAAATCAGCCGGTTAATTCTCGAAAAAAGAGTAACTTTTCAAAAAACGAGCAGACAGTCAAAATTTTAACGATTACAAAGGTCATATTTTTTTAAAATGCAGGGCAAAACCCCTTGCGCAGATAAGATTCGCATCACTGTTTTATTCTTTCGGCTAAACTTTAATCTCTGATTTGGCCAGTTAGTTTTTGAGAAAAGCCAAAAACTTTTAAAACATAACCAAAATGTCACAAAACGGACTTGTTTGAGGCCATAACTTTTTTTAACCGAAATTACTGGAAAGTCACTTGAGAAAAAAGAGATTCCCATGAATAGTTTTTTAAATTAAAATCTGAATGTCAGAATTCTGCATTTAAAAATTTGAAAAAAAAAATCAAAACAAAAATCCCCGTACTGGAACTTCCGAAGGCCGCAGAAATTGAGGTAAAGCATATTTTTAAGGCGGAATATGCAGGCACAAAGAGCAGAGCAGATTTTTCAATTAAAACTTTTTTTTGAAAATTTGTACTGTAGTTTTTGAGAGAAATTGAGTTTTTGAAGTCTCGAAAATTGAAGCGTCGCAAAAAAAATTTAAAAAAAGACCAAATCTTATACATTTTCATAAAATATTTTTTCTCAAACAGGACCTAACACTAGCAAAAAATAAAGCAGAAATATGTGACTTTAAATTGTTTATGCTTAAGTAAGCTTAAATTTGATTTAAAAAGAAATATACTAAAGGTGCCACCAAACGAGCCTTTTTATTTGTGATTTAGGTAAAAAAGAGAACGTTACAGTTTCCACTTTACATTGCTAGATCTTGAGGTCAATATTAGGACTCAAATGTAAAAAAACTACGGTTTTTTGTACAACCTAAAAAACTTTTAAGGCGTGTTGCTTTTCACCACTGATTTAGCCTTTAATAATTTTATTAAATTTATTTTTATACAAATATGAATTATAATTCAATATGAATTCTGGGCTTTTTTTCCTTTCCCCCATCTGTAAATTAAATTTTTTAAATTAACTTTTCAGGTTACAGCAACCAATTATTATAAAATTTGGCATATGAACTAGTTCGGCCATGACAAGCATATTTAGTCTCATACGTAACCTCTAAAACCGCTCATCGCATCATAAAATTGCTGCTTATGTGCGGTTGGGAGGGGGATTGAAAAAGAGCCGAATTCTGGATTTGCACTTGGCTTTTACTAACAGTAGATGTCTCCATGTTTTGAGTGAGACCCGAACGTGAGTCGCTGGAATTCTTTCGCTCTTTCGTCTCAACAGTGAGTCCGGCTGCTTTGAGGTACTTCGTCAGATCCTCCTTCTTTTTCTCTTCCCGTTTCCTTCGCTCCTCCTCTCGACGCTTCCGACGGCTTGAGTTCAACATTTCTTCTTCTGCGTCCAGGTCTGGAAAACAAAACAAAAACTCAAATTTTTGTGAAAAAGCGCAAAAAACTTTCCTCAATTTTGTGAGAGTGCTAAAGACTAAGTGTACAATGCCAAAAAAATCAGAGTTCTCAATATGATTCCAAAACTCAAAAACCTGATGTGATAACGATCAGTTTTACAGTAGAAATTGTGACGGAAACAAAATACATTTGGAATATCCTAATTAGATGGGGAGCCAATTTTTTTTTATTAGAACCCAACATTGTGAACCAATCTTTTACATCTAAAAATTGCAGATTCCTCAACGCGCATATCTGCTGATCCAATAACTTTGCCCTTCATTTTAAAAGAAAAAAGGGGAGATGATCAGGGGCGGACCTTTTTGTCGACCTTTTTTTATAAAGGTCGACCAAATTGACTTTTTGAGCTCTCCCAAAGCACTAAAAATTCCCTGTTTTTTGCCTAATTTTCTGCGCCGCAGGCAAAACTTTGAAAAGATTGGCCAAAAAAGGCGTTTTTAAGCACTTTTTGGAAAATTTTGACCCCCCCCTAAATCCGCTCCTGGAGATGATATCCAATGATAATGTATTCACCATCTAGCTCCTCTTCGTTCCCACTGGTAAATGGTTTGGTTCTTCTGAACAATTGCACAACTAGGAGAGAAGCAGGCAACACCATCAGAGAAGACATGAAACTCACGCCCAGCTGAAATTACGACAAATAATTGAATCTGCAATCAAACCAAATCAAACAAAAAAACTAATTCGACTCGATTTTAAAGCAGCTTGTCTTGATAGCTGTAGTAAACAGTTCAACGAAGAACCCAAACTTCTGATATTTACGTATTTGCTCTTATCAGCTCCCAATTTAGTCCACTTCAACGTAAAATTTATCCTTCATAAACTTTGTTTTGTTTTGGAAAGGAGGAGGAGAGGTAGGGGGGGGGGGGGGGGGGAGGGGTTGGTATTAACTTGGTCCTACCTCGGCGATGTTGAACTTGATGGGTCCGACCCAGACTGTGGATGAGTCATCGACACTCTGTTTGGTCTGGTAGTACACTGCGCTCACACAGAACTCGAGCAACAATACACACATCGCACACGAACACCTAACATCAAAGGGGGTCAGATTCTCAGAGGGGGGGGGGGGTGAAATAAGGGAGGGGCGGATGTCTCATATAGCATACATTTCTTTTATTATAATCCCATTGCGCAATTGATATTTAAAAAAAACTAAAATTTTGTAATTTTTTTCAAATTGACTTAAAAACTGAGTTTCCGATTTCGCCCAAAACACTATGGAGAACGTTTTTCGGTGCGAATTTTCCTCCTAAATTTAGTGTACATAGGCTGGATGTGATAAAATAGTGCCAAAGTGGGGATCTTTTGGGTACTTTAGGGGGAAGGGGTTTGGATATATCAATGACTGATCCATCAAACATCTCCGCTAATGTATCTATCAAAGGCTGCTAAAACTGCGCGGATTTTCTTCATTTTCCATTAAATATACATTAAACTTAATTAACTTTTTTGTTAAATTGTTTTCATGGTTCATGAATATGAAAGCGTAGTCCATTTCATGCGACAAAAGTATAGAGTAAGTTCCGTTTTACTTTAGAGGTGATCTGAGCAGGGGCGGATCTAGGATTTTCTCGAGGTGGGGGGGGGGGGGGGGGGGGGGCGGATTTTCAAAAAAGCTTCGAAAATTTTGTCGACCTTTTTTTTTAGGTCGACCAAATTGATTTTCTGAGCTCTCCCAAATTACTATAAAGACCCCATTTTGACAAAACTTTAAGCGCTGCAGGCAAATTTTTGAAAAAACAGGCCAAAAAGGGCGTTTTTAAGTACCTTTTGGAAAATTTTGACCAAAAAATTGTGTTTTTTCGGCGCGCGCTCCCCCCTTCAAAATTACTATATTTTGGCTCCAAAGGCGCCTTAGAAAAATTTTAGGGTCAGTCAGCCAAAAAAAGGATATCTCAAAATAGTAAAAAGGGGGACCCTTTGGGTCGGCATGGGGTCGAATCGCTGAAATAAAAGCGTTCGCCCCCCTTCCCCCCTAAATCCGCCTCTGGATCTGAGTACAACTCAGTGGAGTAAAATAGCGTAACAATTGTTCAAAAATCTGTTCAATTTTCTACCTCTGGCAGCGCGTGAAATGACTCTCGACCGGTCGGGCGAAGATGGAGTAGTACAAGTGGCCATCATTCAGTTTCTCCCTTGTCTTAGAAGCAAACATGTAGCGAAACTTCTTCATGTTCTCTGGCTCCGTTCTCTCAATGGTCCGATCTATGGACCCGTCCTCGTGCACCAGCGACCACCACCGGTAGGCCATGAAGAAAGTCCTACAACATAAACAGTTGAGTTAAAGCGCTTTGGAGAAGTCGCAGGTTTTTTTTTGAAAGGAGAAAAAGTTAAAGAGACACAACTTTTTTTCACAGTCTTCCCAACCCTCTCCAATACCCCTCCCCTCCCCCTCCCCCTTTCCCTCCCCCTCTTCCCTCCCCACAAGAGCCGTTAGCTTGTCGAGGAATTTACCAAAAATCATTTACATAAGTTGCGAAAACAAATTACGCGCATCATACCAGACTATTGCCTTTTAATAAGTTAAAGTGATTTATTCTAAATTAAGATCTATTTAAGGCTTAGATAATTCCTTTAAAATGATTGGAATTAATTGAATCGAACTCATATACATACAAAACTTTAACGCAGAGGTGAAGCTGCGCTTCGCAAACACAGGCGATAAATTCAAAAAAGAGGGCTAAAGAGGCAAAACACAAGTGAAATAAATGAGTATAAAAAAATAAAAATACACATTATAAAAAATTGCTGAGGTTAGTAGTATCATGTTCTCACATCTGCTCTACGACTACTTGTAATTTTACTAACTCTAACCACCAATTAAACAGCTACAGTTTCTATCTAATCGCCAATGTTATGCAGCAAAAATTCGACAAAAAAAAAGAAACTATTTAAATGTTCCGGATTTGCATATCCGAACTTTTGACGAGGAGTCTCACGTCCTCGCAACTGCACCACGGTCCCTTGAACTTAAAATAATGGCCCAGTTAATGCTGGATCTACCTGTTCTGATATTTTAAATCATATATTGTTCTGATACGGATATGCGTAATTTTCGAAATTTTAAAAAAAATGGACTTTACACACACCCTAAGTAGGGGATTAACCGCTTCATTAAAGGAGAAATATACGCGCTTATTGATCCATTTGGTTATCATTTTGTGGTTTTCATTGTGTAGCATCGTCTAAAAAGTTGTGTTTTTTGTACGTGGTGTGATGAGCGAGGTATATAAACGCGCAGAAAGTTTTTTGTATTAGGCATGATCGCGAAGAGTTATTTTTTATTACCTTTTTTGGCAAGCAAGCTCTAAATTAAGCTTCTGAAATTAATTTTCTTCTTAATAAAATCAAGTCTTTTTAGCCTAAAAATCATCTTTCATATAACGAACATTTCTTGATCGCTTTACTTGCTCAAATTTGGAAAAAACGCAAAAAAGTGTTTTTTTTTCGACAATTAGAAATTTTGTAAAATATTCGAATCACAACTGAAAGGGCTTCAAGATTCGAAAGGGCTTCAAAATATATCACTCAACCCATTCCGATGGAACCTGATTTTACGTGGAACAAAAACTAAAACACACCCGAATACGAAGTACCTCCCAATTTCTAATGGTCGATCTAATCTCTATTTGATCTCACTTTTCGCCAGTCTGTGTGTCTCTGAGGGCGATGTAGTCGCAGAACCAGCTCTGGTCGGACCCCACTCCAGAGTTGTCATGCCACAGACGCACACTGGACAGACGACCCAGAGAACTAAATTGAAACAAAGCATTAAACGAAAGAAAAGTAGACGAAACTAATTTTCAAGTCCTGATAACTCTCGCTACAGAAGCACCAGGTTTGACTTCCTCAATTTAAACTAAAATTTAAAAATTTGTTCAAAAAAGAGGCTTACCCTTTCAAGTACACTTACTCTTGCAAAAAAAAAACACAAAAATGAAGAAAACATCTTAAATAGGTACAATATTTTTCATAAACGAACATACATCGTAACCCATTTAAAGAAAGCCCAAAAAACACAGAAATAAACTTTTTTGACACAGAAAGTCCCCTAAAAGTTTTTTTCGGAACCATTATTGAGATTGAATTGGTTTTAATGTGATATGACACTCGATGCATTACAAATGTTGTTTGCGGTACCTGATTTTGGGTACATAAAACATCAAGCCTAAATAGTAAGAATCATCAAGCTTAAACTCTCTCAAATGATTATGCCAGAAAAATTTCAGAAAATTCAACAAAAAAATGAAAGCAGCTGAACTCAGAACACGAAATCAAATATGATTAAGATTTCTTAGAGAGTAATTTTGTCTCTTACCGTGGAGTTGAAAGCAAGAACAAATCCTTGTTGTTTCTCTTCAATATCTCCCTGTATGGATCTTCCACCACGTGTATTCTACTTCTGCCCAACTCCCCCACAACGTAGAAGTAGATCCTACTAGTTGTGCCTGCCCCCTTCAACATGCCAGTCTGGATGGCCAGCTCGTACATGTAGAAGTCAGCTGGGTCGTTGTCGGGCAGAGGGGTGAAACCGAGCTGCAAAAAGTAAGAATTAAGAGCATACTAAGAAGAAAAAAACATCAGGCAAAAATCTGCAAATCAAAACAGAGATTTTGAACAGAGATTTTGTTCTCTATTATATAAATTCAAGCTGAAACGAAAATATTCATAAATGATGAAGCTTAAGCTCTTTGTTATTAACGACCAAAAAATGATTTTGAAAAACCCGACAAAATTAAAATTGGTGTTTTTTTTCAAATTATTTTTTTAAAATTTTTTTCAAGTCATGGCTAATTATGGTCAATTTTTAAAATTACTATCAACTGTATTTAGAAACACTGTGCTACTTGCACTGTAATTGGCCCCAATTAAGGCATCGGCATTTTCCAGTTTCCCCTTTCCAAATTCAATTTTGAAAAGTCTATTTAACGTTGTCATAATGCAATGAAATTTGGCGTGCTGAACAAATCGACAACTGTGAACAGATTTGTTCTTCATACTTTACAGCGTAACATCACGCATTTAGCCGTAATAACACGTAAAACAAACATGAAACTCGGTATTTTGAAAGGTCCGGGGGGGAGGGGGCGTCTGAAAAGAGCTAGCTAATCTCTGACCTTGGCGATATCTTGTCTGTCCTTGCGGCGTGACCACAGCATGAGTAGAATGTAGACCATCCAGAGTAGGAGCAACACACAGTAGACAGGGTACATGTCTTCGAACTTGAAACTCATGGCTGAGAAGTCCAGGGCAGGGGGAGCGGGGGCCAGGGTGCTTCCGGCGAAGGCGGTCAGATGCATACACATGCATTCCGTCCCATACTTGTTCGACATACTGCCCACCTGCAAAATATGAAGAAGGTAACTGAAGTGCATTTAGCAAATTTTGCATTTTTTTCAGCTCTATGTTAACAATAAGCATTAAAAAAGAAAGACAACTTTGTTTTTTTTAGCTGTTTTAATTTATAAATAGGCATAAAAAAGATAATTAAAAGTGGTAAAATTGCAATTTTCTGGCTAAAATTCTTTTTGGTTTTTTATCAAATAAACAATAAGGTTGTGACAAGGATATGAAAAAAAAAAATTTTTTTTCGACAATGATCGACACATTCTAAGCTACTTGCACAGTATCGGCTATCCTTGTTATCTTTCTTTGTTTTTACACTCAAAATCAGGTGCCACAAATAATCATCGGACTGGCTTGACTGATATATCATATTAGAGCCCTTTTAATCGTGATTCGAACGGCATTCAAAGTTTCTAAAAGAATTTTCCAATGTTGAGAAAAACCAGTTTGAAAAATTTGTGATTTTTCATCTAATATCGAGCGAGTGAAGCAAACGAGCAGGCTTTTTATAGAAGCATAGTTGCAAATTAGCAGTCAATGAGTCATAAATTTTTTATTCAAGCCCTACAAAACCTAATTACGGTAATTTTCGAAGTTTTTTTTGAAGTTTTCAAAAACAAATAAATAAAAAGTTTTCTGTAAACCATTCATTTTTTTGTTCTTTTTATTAGTCATTTTTTGAAGAAAATTGTTTTCCAATTGGCCTTTCTTACTATGAATATTGGAAATGCCTAAAATGTTGTCTTTTTTCAGATCCTTCCATCACAACACGCACAAAGAAAATTGAAATTTTGTTTAAAATTCTTTTTTTTTGTAGTTGTTTATGATTATTGCCGGAGCTTTCTAAGACACGTGTACAGCAACCGGCTGTCCTTGTTTTTACTAGGCACTACAGAAGCGCATTTGCATGAGATCCAATGCGTGCATCTTACCACACAACCCCTAGTGGAGTAGTCTTTAGGCGAGGACTTGCTGGCGTCATCCTCCATGAAGTAGCAGCCCTGCGACCACACGTTGAACTCAAAGTCAGATGAAAACACCTGGAAAACCAAAGATAATTGAACTTTTGTGAAGCGTTTTGGAACCCTAAGAAAAAACCAGAACCAATCGCTGAAATGACTGACAAAGAATCATCGCCAGAAGAAGAATGATTTGAAGATATGAGACGGGAAAAGTTTTGTCTGGATATCTGGATACCATTGTTGTTCTGACTACTGAAAGTGGGGAGGAACATAGTCTTCGGGTGGGTCCTTTTTAGTTTTTTCCCACGCAAAATCCGGTGCTACCAATATTCATCCGAATGGGTCGAGTGATATGTCATTTCAACGCCTTTTCAGTCGTGATTCCAACATTTTAAAAGATTTCAAAACATTATCTGAGTGTTGCGAAAAACCTGTTTAAGTTTTTTGCTTTTCGGACCGATTCAAGCGAGTAACGAGAGCTAGCAGACCTTATTACAGCACACACAAAAATATATTTAAGCCGTGAAATATTTAGTTAATTGAACTTTTGGATTGGTTTTTGGCGTGCCTTGTTGGAGATGGTCTCCTGGTCGAAGTAGAAGTAGTCGAAGTTCTTCCTGCAGGGTCTGACCCCTATGTGGTAGGTCCCACTGTCCTCCAGCAGGTGGTTCTCTATCATGTAAGTGTACTGGTCAGGGTACTCCACACCCTCGTGTCTCCTCTGCTCTGCAACAAAATCAATAAACACAGTTATAACATTAGCGACATCACATTAAGATTATTAGGGTCAATTAGCAGAAACGTTTAAAATTGAAATATATATATATATATATATATATATATATATAAAGTTTGAAAATTTTTCATTTTTTAGGTTTTTCTTATGTTTTTTGAATTTCGCAATGGTGGAAACATTTAAAGAAATTTTAAAGTATTGATAGAATCACAAATCAGAAGGCTTCCTTATGACATACCGGTTTGACCAAAACTTCTTATGATACAATTGCCATGTATAAAAAACTTCAACCATACCATTCCATAAGTAAAAAAAAACTGCATGAAATTTCTGATAAGCATTTTCCAATATATGAAAACTGCATGAGAAGTTCTTCTCCGTAAAACAAAAAATTTGATGTTTTTCAAACTCAAATATCTGAAAAATTTTGGGTTGTGTTCGTAACCGAACGCAAGTGACATACACCTTGGTTTACTCATAGAACCAAAGGTTGTGCGGCATTGCATTTAAGGTTGCATAGAAAATGACCTCAATTGTTCAAGAGCTTTTTTTGTCACAAAATATATAGCAAAAGTAACAAATTTTTAATTTTTGGCGAAATTTTTCAACAATAGTTATTTTTAAAGTTTGAATTTTCAAATTATCTGAAATTGATCAAGGCATACATAAAGAAGCCATACAAAAAAAATCAGCGTTTTTGAAACATTTTGTTTAGCGAAAGAAAATCCAACACTAGTGCATCCAGGACTACATTATGCACACAAAAAATTGAATTTTTCATGCAAAAATTTTTTTGAAAATGTTTGTTTGAGTACAAAATTCAATTTGCGATGAAAAAACAAAAACAAAATTTTTGGCGACATTTCAAAAATTCAATTAATTGGAAAAAATTTTATGTCACCATTAAAAAAATGCTGGTATATGGGAATTGTGTGATAAACTTTTTTGATGTGTGGAGGTCAACCCGCGTTGACTCAATCTTTTGTTGATATACCGGATCTTTTTTTATCACCCAATCGATTGTGAAGCCTGCTTTTACGTAAAAAACCACACTATGTCATAGTTTAACTTCTAGTGGTGCTTTAAATAAAATCAACTCTCAATCAGATTCAGAGAAAATAGTTTTTGGTATCTTCATTACAAGCTTTGTGTCATATTACATCTGTTTACTTGCTTTCATTGACAGGAGGATCGACATCCTGCAGATCCAATGTCGCGCTCCGCAAAAATTTAACAAATAATTGGACACTAAGTGTATAACACTTCAGTTTTAGGCATCAATTATTCACATGTAGTACTACAGTGGTGGCCCTGACAGTGTGAGGAATGTGTCTCTTTTTTTTAGAAACAAATCGATCTTTTTTGTTTCGACCAGGGGTAGGAGGAAACTATGACCTATGGAACTGTTTCTTTAAGCTAGGTATCACAGATACACATTTCACGACGACAAATAAAATATCATCAGCATCATCATCATCATCATCATGCTCTTTTTTTTAGACACCTCTTCTTGTTCTCAGAGGTGTTAGTTGATATATCTTCAATTTTTTTTTCCACTAGTTTCTTCGGATGTTCCGCATATTTTGTTCAATTGATCTTTTCCATGTTTTCGTACATTGCATTTCATCGCATATTCATCACCACATAAGGCTCGAGCCAGTTAAAAACATCAGAGTTCTTTCATATTTTCATAAAAACATCATACTAAAGCCCTTTGACTTGTGAGTACAAGCCCAAAAATAATTTTCAAAAATGTTTTCTTTGTGTCATTCTTACTAGTTTACTAAGCGGCCATTAATTTAGCAAGGAACGAGTTTAACTTTGCACCTCCACTTCCCACAAAAATGTCCCCAAATTGGAAAAAAATTGTTTTATTTTTTTGTGAAAAGTAATCTTCTCAGTACATCGGCAACTCTTTCATATAGCTATAGTTAAAGTGTCAGAGGTGAAAAGACAACATACTAAATCTCCAGGAAAGGTGCCAGAAGCGACCCACCTTCACACAGACACACACACACATACATACATACAGACATACATATATAATTTGGTCTTTTCCTTTGGGTCGGCAGGGGGTCGAATCCCTGACGGGGGAAAAGCGTACAGCGCCCCGCCCCATCCCCCGCTACTGCATACATACCTGATCTAGTCAGGTCCCTCGGGAGTCGTTCGAAGAAGTCATACTCCCATGTATTAAGAGTGGGGTCATGATATGGTTCCTTGCCTCTTCTCACATAGACACACAGCCACTCGTCCACTAACTGTGCCACATATTTGACTCGGATGCTGATCGCCACATCCCCACCCAACTCGATACTCCTCAGAATGAACTGGTGCTCCTTGCCCTGTCAAAGTAAAAAAAAAAATTTGGATTATTTTGTAGGGTTCAAAAAATCCAAAAAAATATGGCCTTCAAGCTCTTTGCATAACTAGAACAATTTATGATTGATAAATTTTTTGCTGAGATTTTCTTAATGATGTTTATTGTTCCGGTGTTCGAAGGTTGTAAGGGAATGTTTGTGATTGGTGCCGTTTTTTATTTTCAAATACATTTTGACTTATCAAGTAGCAATATTTCAGCAATATTTTTAATATCAACTGAAAGTTATTGACGTTCAGGTCAAAAATTTACCCTGTGAATATATTTTACCTGTATTTTACCTGTTTGTTTTTATTCTACTTGTGATCATTTTCGTAAGAGTTAAGGAAGTTTGAAGTTTGGCAATTCGTACAACGGTGATTTAGTCCGGCTGAAAATTTCAATTGAGGCAAGTTTTTTTTGCCTTACTAGCACATTACCAAGCGCTAGATTTTGATTCTGAAACCGTTTTCCAAACTTTTTAAAAGATCTTTTCAAAATATCAAAATATAACCAACAGAAAAATGGAAAAGAATCAATAAACGCGTGCAATTGGAAAAAAAAAACCAAATTGTTTTTTTTTCTACGAAAAAATCTCAATTTCGAACTCCAAACGATGGCCTTGAAGCTCTTTGATATCTGATTTTCTGGAACAATTTATAATTGGCTCTTTTTTGATAAAATTGACCCAATTTGAGAAAATTGGATCAATAGGTAAAGTCTTCATTTTGCTGAGAAAGCTGACAAATTAAATTCCGTTTTCCAAGCTAGAAGCCGATCACGTTTTTCGTGACTTTTTAACTTTTGCTGTTTAAAAGTGGAGTTTGCCTTCTTTTAAAGAAATAGAAAATAATTGAAGTTAAAATAAATCAAAGGTCAAGCCACAAAAATCCAAGTTTGCACCTGAACAAATTTTACGACTCTCCTGAAAAAAATCATCACGACCTAAATAAGAGTCATCACTGCGTAAATCGACTCTTAAAACTTTATTTCGAAAATAAAGGGCAGACTGTATATTCAGGTTTGAGCCTTGATACGAGCAGTCTTGTTTTTACGTTAGTAGATACTGAATACTGCACTTTGTATATTCTATAGAGGCACTTAGCATGGTAGTAACGCGATCACTCTGAAATAGTCAGATTGTGTATTCGATCCCCTGCCATGGCAATGATAGTGTGTGATGCCGAGCCCTCACTTGACCTCCAGCTTCAGGTTTACCGCAGCCTGGCAAATTTCGGATGCAATAGTGGCACCACGAAAAGGTTATCGACGCGAAAAAACGGCCTTGAGTCGCAAAAAAAGAACGAAATTACACAATCTGGAATGTGGGGAGAGAATATAAATGGAATCTAGCCTCGATAGGATTGTTAAGGTCTACTGATTGCTCCTCTGCAATTCACAAGAACCACATTATAATTTATAAAATATATCGTGCGAGAGAAAAAAAAAACAAGACCGGCCACATCAAGTAAAACACGAAATGTTCCGACCTTCCTCATTATATTATCTTCAGAAATTGTTAAAATGTTTTCATTGAAATGGTACCAGTGTTTAATTTGATGTTAACAATTGGTAATTAAAAAACAATATCAAGTTATTGTGCCAACAAAAATTGACAAAATCATTTTTCATTCAGTTAACTTGAAAAAAAGTTTTAAAAACATATGAACGTTTTTGAGCTTTTTCGCATTAAAAAGAGAAAAGTTATAATATTTTTTAAACTAATACAATCAATTTTTCAAAATTTTATATTAGCAATCCTAGCAATAAAATCTACTAGTATCTATTGAACACCAGTGCGGAAATGAGTAATATAAACGGAAAATTTGTATTGTTTACTGGGGATGTAGTACCATATTCTTTACTATATAAAATGTATGAAAATGAATTGGATTTCACAAATAGTTGACTATGGAGTCTAACCAGTTCCATAGATCCCTTGACCACTTCGTAGTTGACATCGAAGTTGCCGGTGTCCTCTTTGGGTATGTGCATGTCTATCGCCTTGCGTGCCTCCGGGACCTATGGAAACAAATTTGCATCGGAAATTTTCAACAACGGTTTGAAAACAAGGAAGGAAAACTTGTTCAACTAAGTCGAAACTATGGCTGCTTTTGAGAAAAATTTACATTGATTTTGTAAGAAGCCAATGATTAAGCATCATAACACTTTATATTATTTATAAACTAATTCAAAACTTCATTTATTGTAAATAAGTTTTTGGTTTGACAAATTTTTGTCGCTGTGAATGACTAAAAAAAAATTAGAAACCATAAGCCTATTTCCATAATAAGTCTAGGTTACATAGCGTGTGGGGGTTGATTTTCATCAATAATAAGAGCAACCTTTTTTTGATCTCAACAAAAGCCAAATAATCGGTTGCTTTTTTGTCCTTTTGCTTCCCTGGAAGTCTTAACTGGAAGTCTGTAAGTATTTCTCAAGTTCTGTTGTTATAGTTGCCCTATAACTATTAGTTATAAATTCAAAAACGAAAAGCAGTCTATTCACGCTCAGGGGTCCATCTTCCTGGTCATTTGAGAAGACAATTCGGACCATGGCACTGCCCTGCACCAGGTAGTCTCCAGGCACTCCGAACAGACCAGGACTAGGGGTGGCCAAATTCTAAACAAAGTCACCAGACAGTTGGAAAGAAAGTTGCAATGAACTCAAAAAACTGAAAAAAGGGATTGCTTTTTTTGAAGCAGACTCAAAAATATATAGAACATCAGAGCTCTAGCACGTCAAAATTCACTGAGACTTCTTTTGGAAAAAAAAAAAGTCGCTTGTGTACCGCGCAAAAACTTCAAAAAATTACTAAATTATCTGTTTTCTATTTGATGTCTTGATGTTTGTTTTTACCTGCATACTGATGGCTGTACTCGGCGACCAAGAGGAGGCGTCGTCTAACAGGTAGTCGAAATTGGGCAGGGCTATCTTAGGAGCATGAGCCATACTCAAGGCTTTCACTGAGAAAGTCATGCCTGAAACACATAAAACTCTATAAAGGTTAATTTTATTTGATTCAAATTAAGTTTTATCAATTATCTACCGAAACAGTAAGATTTTATCAATCAAAGAGCGTTGAAAAAACTTGAATGGAAAAATTTGACGCATTACGAGTCCAAACGTTACAAATCACTCGACCCGACCACATTTGATGTTGATTTGAAAAACTTCTGTTGCCTGAGGAAACAAATTTTCTCTGAGGCCAAAATTATTTATCTTCAGGAAGTATTAAAAAACTTCCCTGCATTCTCGAAACATCAAAATGAATTCGTGAACAAAAACAGACAAGATTTCCCTTGTCAGAACACAGCCCTAAATGTTCGGATTAACCTTCAACGTCATTAATAATTTTCGGCAAAAAGAATTAAAACTCAAAACTTGAAATAAGTTTATTTAACTGAACAAAAAAAAACAACTTATGTACCGTCATCGCCCCCTGTAATGGCGTCTTTCTGCTGCTTGAGTAGGTCGACGCCCATGCTATCGGTGGCGAGGGTGGTGCTGGGCTCGTCTGCCTGTTTGTTCATCTGACACGACTTCGCTATCGTGTCAATCATCCCAAGCAGCTCTAGACCCCATTCCTGTCAAGAGAGCAACAAAAAGTAGATTAATGGTTTTGCAAATACTTATGAAAAACCAAACACTCTTACAATTTCAATAAGTTATGAACAACCAAAACCAAACACTCTTAAGAATTTGTTTTTACTACCCGCACTGAAGTTTCATGGATAATAATCAATTATATTGGATTTTCATTGTCAGTCTCAATGAAATAACAAAATTAATCGATTATAATCGATTGAAAATGGATTATAATGATAAAGTTTTTTAAGCAATAAAATCCCAAAATAATCGATTATAATCGATTATTTTCAAAAAATTTTACCAAAAGAAAAATAACCCATTTTAATCGATTAAAATGGATTATAACTATTTCTTCAATTCTTTTTGTGTGCTGTTTTCATTTTTTCATAATTTTGTTAAACTTTAGTTATTTTGTTCTCTCGCTTAACTTCATTTTTCCCATTTTCAATCGAGTTTATGAAAAATTACAAAAATTTACCTATAGATCCCACACCAACTTCCCTCCACGCTTACCCGTACTACATTTAGATGTCCCCTAATTAGAGAGCGAGAGGGTACGTAAGGGGGGGGGGGGGGTACGTTGGGGGGGGTAATGTTGGGGGGGGGGGTACGTTGGGGGATGTCCCCTAACTAGAGAGAGGGGGGTACGTCGTGGTTGGGGGTACGTGGGGGGATGGGGCTACTTGAGGGGGTACGTCGTGGGTTGGGGGAGTACGTTGGGGGGGGGGGGAGTACGTTGGGGGGATTTGGTACCTTGAGGGGGGGGGGAGGTTGTCGTGATGAACTGGTCAAAAATGCTGTTTTTGGGCACTTTTTGGAAAATTACTACATATTGGCCACCCCTGGATGAACGTGTTCGTTCGAGTTTTGCAGAAAGTTGCAAAAATTAGAGTCATTGTTTACGAAATTTAATCAATTTTCATGGATTTTATGTAAAAAAAAAATAATCCATTATATTGAAAACAAAAATGGATTATAGTATATTATAATGGATTTAAATTTTTCCAAAATAATCGATTATAATCGATTAAAAATCGATTACGTGGTCTAAATTTGACATGATAATCGATTATATTGACAAAATTTTAGTCAACGAAAATCCATTATAACTGATTATTACCCGGGTTGACCTCCATAGACCGAAAATGCTACTCATACAATTTCATACACTTAGTCTATGGAAAAATGCTAGTCATACAAATTTCATACATTTTTGCAAAATGAGTTTAATCGAATTTCAAAGGTATTTTATAGTTGTTTTGGTATCAAAATTGGTATCTCTTCATTAAAAAAAGGAAAAAAAAATGGTATGAAAAAAATGCTAACCATACAATTTCCATATATGGAAATTGTATGATTAGAATTTTTTTTTAAAAATTTTTTTGTGAAAAAAAAGCTTTGAAAAACCAATTCAACTGCTGGCAAAACATGGAAATTGTATGACTAGCATTTTTTTGATGGCGACGACACAAATTTTTTTAGGTATTTTTGAAATTGCCCCCGAAAATTTTTTGTGTTTTTTTTTCAACCGCAAATTGATTTTCGTATTCAAACAAACACTTTTTGAAAAAAAGTTTTGCATGCAAAATTTAATTTTTTGTGTGTATAACGTAGTCCTGGATATACTAATATTGGATTTTGTTTCCTTTTCTCTTCATAACATTTTTCAAAAACGCTTTAAACTCCTCTTTCTTTTGTATGACATGTTTTTGTATGCCTTGATCAATGTCTGGTAAATTAAAAATTCAAATTTTAGAAATAATCATCTTTGAAAATTATTGCCAAAATTTAAAAGTTCATTACTTTCGTTATATTATTTGTCTGAGACTGAAGTAACACATATCAGGCTGTTTCCAATGCATTTTTAATGCAAGACGGCCAAACCGTTGGTTACTACGTTTGAGTAATCAAGGTTTATGTCATTTGTGTTCGGTTACGAACACAACCAAAAAGTTTTGAGAAATTAAAATGTAAAAAATCAATATTTGGTTTATGGAAAAATGCTAGTCATACAATTTCCATATATGAAAGAAATACTAATCATAGACCTTTCATGCAATTTTCTGTACGTATGGAATTGTATGGAAAGTGTATGACTAGCATTTTTCCATATATGGAAATTGTATGACTAGTATTTTTGGTCATCACGGGTACCCATGAAACTTCGGTGCGGGTATAGCTCAAAAATAGCTATCCCATACCTATGAAATAAAACAAAATCAAGAGTGTTCAGTTATTTAGCATATCTAGCTATAAAACAGGACTGATCAGATCTGATGCAGATCTGTGCACATCTGACATGCATTGTGCAGGTCTGCAAAACTAGTATTCAGACATGACTAATAACTTGCAGACCTGAACAATGCATGTGAGACGTGCACACTCTTCTTTGCATTTTGTCCACTACTAAACCGAATGGATTATATGTAAGTTTACTTGCCTGATTTTGTTTTCACGCGTTACTTATTGAATTATTGGGCTCAAATTTTGCTGCGTTTAAACTTTGTTGTATTATTTTTGTTTATTTGAATCTTATTTAGATCCAAATTTTTTAAAATGAGCCAATCGAGGACTAATTTTTCTAGCCAATCGTTTGCGGAAGATAATAATTCGCCAAAAAAACAGGTAAAATTTGAATTACCACCCCCCGTTTGACGGGAGGCGGCATGCTGCTTTTTATTAAAGTCTCTCCCCTCCCCCCCCCCATTTTCTCGAAATCCCCCAATAGCTGATTGAGGTTAATGGGAGGGGGGGAGGGAAGGTAGGCTGCATGCTGTTCTTTATGAAAGTCTGCATGAAAATTAACTTTAAGATTTCCAGCGGAATAAAAACTTTACCTGTTGATCTAGTTTTCTCAAGTTGGGTTAAAATTATCAAAGAAGCGCCAATCATAACTCGTTCTGAAAATTCAAAGAGCTCAAAGGGCATCTCCTTTTTGTTCAATTCGAAAGTTCAGATTTTTTCAACAAAGTCAGTGTCAGTGTTTTTTATGTTTACTTGTGTTCATTACCCATTTCCAATCTTCGGCTGGCTATGTTACAGGATGTGGTAACAAGTCATGTGGTTGCAAGCGTAAGATGCTCAAAACAACGCTGCGAATAACAGGTACCCTCGCCCCCAGAGGACGAGAAAGCTGTAATATATAGTCTGTTGATTTGTTATGATAGCTGTTTGTTTTCATTTCTTTTTTTGAATTTATTTTGTGATTGTGCTTCGTTTTGAGTTCGCGAGAGGTTTCGAACAAAGTTGACAAAAAACTTTTTGTTCAGTTGAAAATTGATTCAGTTTTTTTGCAGCACTGCAGATCTGACGCAGGGGTGAGTCAGATCTGGCCAGAGCTGTTGCAGAGTGAGTCTGCTCATAGCTGCAGAAATCCATTAGTAGATCTGATGCATATCTGCATCAGGTCTGATCAGCTTTAAAATAGACATGCTGCAGGTCTAGTGCAGGCCTGGAAAATGTATGACTTAACGCTGATCAGCGCAGATTTTCATTCAAAGATTTGGTACGGTATAGTTGTCAAAAATCTAGAGAAAACTTAATCCAAGAATCAAACAGTTCTAGGAAGAGATAAAACGTATTCCTTTCACTCTGAAATAGCTTACTCAGTCAAAAAATCTAAAAAACTATTGTTCAGAAGCTTAATCAAAAAGAAAGCACACACAACTAGGAAGCGTTGAAATAATTTAATGAAACTCCGAAACAGCTGACACAGTCGACAAATCTAAGAAATTACTGTTAAGCCCAGAGAAAACCAAAAAATCTAAGGATAATCAAATTCTGCACAGCAGATGAAACTAACAGGAAAATTGTGTTGGAAACTCGCGAAGCTGGGAAAAATTATATAAAACTGGGGGGGGTAATTGTACACTCAAACACTTCACGGGTCATCGTATATAACGGAAATCTTTCTGTGAGGATGTCGAATTGATATCTAGTATACAGCTTTTAGCTCACTTAAGAACATTGAATGTGTGCACTATTTTAGGAACCAGTTATAGCGACCATAGTTTAAAGAAAACGTTTGAATTTCACTCAGATGATTTTAAAAAAACACACGAAGATTTCTAAACCATGATGATGACTAGGAAGAAGAAAGGGTTCAATTCTTGAAGGATACTAGCCTCCATTTTACCCGCAAGAGGGGCAGGTGTTCCGGTCACTGCTTCGCCACTGCAGTGTAAAATAAGTGTGAACAAAACAATTAAGAATTTCAGCTTTCGAATTGTCGTGACAAAAAAAGGAAACTCAACTTTTGTATTTTTATACACATTTTTCTTTTATTTTAACTACATTTTGTCAAACCAACCAATAAGCATGCTTGTCTGTTTTTCTTGTATAAAGCCAAAATAAAGGATAACCTGGAGCTGAGGAGAGCATTTTTGAATAATTTCGATTTTGTTGACAAAATGCAATCATCAAAAACAAAGGAAATGTAGATATAAGTCAAATAAAAGTTTTGCAATTGACTCACTTGAACTCTTCCATTGGACCATTGGTGACATCAGTTGTGGTGTCATTTTCAGCTGCCAGACGATCTTCTCCAACCCTTTCTCTGATACCCTAGAAAAATTTTTTTAAAGGTATGGGGAAATGCAATCATCAAAGTTTGCCTACTGAGAGTCTATCCGTTAGTTTTTTAGAGTCTACGCCATAGTTGATTAGTTAATAAACTAATTTCTATTAATTAATTGCACATTGATTTAAAATTCAAAAAATGCACGTTTAAAAATATTTAAATTGCACAGTAACTTAATATGTTAATTTAAAATATAATAAAGCGTTTAATGAATTTAAAATTGACATTAATGTTTAAAATGCTTGCCATGAATATGCTGGATATTGCTGCTACTGAGGACTCCGTGATGGACTCCAGAGACCCCTGGTCTAGAGTGCTAGCCTGTTCCAACAAGTTGCTCCCTATTCCGGAGCTCAGGCTCTTTACCGAGTTCTGAACAAGAAATTTGTATAAGAATCTCAAAAAAAGTAGTCATCTTTTAGTTAAAGCATAACCAACCTTGCTTTTTGTGCCTTCCAGAATTTCACACAGTTTTTCAGCTCCAAAATAATTTTTATTACAAATTACTTAATTGAATAAGAAACTATAAACAGGTCCATTCAAACATTAGAAAAAGTTTTTGTTCAATGTGAAAACAAAAATAATCACGTGATTCAAATGTACAAACTTGCTTGAGAGAAAAATGAAACGGGTGTAAAAAAAGCTCCCCTACCAAATTGCGATTTTTGAATTAAGACGGCTAAATTTTCCCGGAAAGGGAGCTATAATGGGAAAAAGCCCGATCTAGATGATGATTGATGAAGGGTGCATTTACCATGGACGCTTCGGTGAGTTCGCCTGTCTTCTGGGTGGAGTCTTTAAGAGCACTGGACACTGAGTCAATGACCTCTGGACTGTTTAAGCCCATCAGACCTCCATCCACATTCACAAGGATCTGCTGCTTGATCTCCTCATTGGTCTAAAAAATCAAAGTAATTAATTTAGATTAGTTTAGTTAATAATAGTTATAATAAATTGTTTCCAAGTGAAGTAATTACAAGAAGACAAGAAGTGAAGTAATTACAAATTTAGTCAACACACACCCTACCCCCCCTTCAACACCCCCCAGCACCAATTACCTTCTGTGCCTGTGCTCTGAGGGTGGCCTTTGTCTGCAGAATGAGAGCGAGTTCTTCCTCCTCCTCCTCTCCCCCCACCACTCTTCCAACTTCACTACCCAGATGCTTCATTTCGTCCTCAATAGACGTTAATTCCTCGTCCAGTTCGGCTGAATGGATAGGCAAAAATAAGTCAGAAAACACGAGTTTACAAACTTCCAATTAATTGGACAGTAGAACTACGCGATCTACTTAACAATCAATCCCCCCCCCCTTTAAGAAAGATAGGAGATTGTTAAGTAGATTAAAACAGTCGAATTTTCTACCAAACAAAATACTGCAAAATTAGATTTCGCAATAGAAAGCTGTGTTAGTTTACTGTATTTATTCATAGGGGGTGAGGGTAGGAGATTGTTACGTAGGTCCGAGCTTCATATTCACTAAATCTTCATCAGAATAAAAATTGCAAAGGAGACATTTCAAATTGTTCACTTTAATATGATCACTTCGGTGGACGTCTGATGGCAGATGGAAAAATGAGTAACCATCCAATGAGGATATTGTAAGTTATGCAAGGAATAACGTCATTAATCGTTGAACCTTGCTTTGACCTTGAGTAATGGTCATCGTGTATTGTCTAGAGAATCAGTAGCCCATATGATTTGATTTGCTAAAAACCAGACTGTCCTGAACTTCCTGATTTCATCACTTATTTTTTTTCGATTCAATCAATACTGAGCTCTGTTTATAGTTTAATTGGCTGACAAAATTTTCGCACTTTCGGTTCCTAATGCATAAAAAACCCCATCATCCCCCCGGAATTAGCTATTAAGGACATTTTACAGTGTTTCGGGTTTGCTTAAACGGTTTCCGACAGCGGACGAACTTACTCATTAATTCATTCAACATGGTCACCATGGCTAAAGCGAATGCCGTAATGTTCCTATTGCTCTGTTCCGCCACGTATTTCGACATGTTCTGCTGAACTGCAGTTTCAATCATCAACTGGACACTTCTGGTCTCAGTTTCCAGGGCATATGGGTCGTCTGTGAGCAGTTGTTTGACCTTGAACTCACTGGGGTAGGTCAAGGTCACGTTTTCTGTCGGAGGGTACAGAGTGGTCGTGTTCACGTCTTGACACGTCACCATTTCCGACATCTTCACTTTCATGAACTGGAAAGCAAAATCGTAATACGACAACTCGCAACGAAATACAACTCGCCAAAATTCGACAACTCGTACCCCCCTCCCAAAAAATCACATTTTCGTTAAATAAATGTCAAGGTAAGAGCCTTACGGGTCAAACCGCAATTTTACGGTGCCATCGGTCAGAACATACCAATTGTTGGAAACTACGGTCTTAACATGTAACCGCAACCTCGGGCCGGGGTTGGAATCAATATAAGAAAAATGTTTACTCTATCTTTGACGCAGTAGAACACAAATGCGCCGAAGCAGTCGGAGACCCTGACGCACAGCACCACAGCCCAGTCTTTGCCTTTGTCTCCGTACTTGATCTTCTCATTGTAGGGGTTCTGAGGGCCACTGTAAAGAGCAGTTTGCTGGACCTTGAAGGCCTCCAGACTCCTGATTTCCTGGTTCACAGGCACGTCCAACATGTTGGCTCCGCTGACCTCTAAAACCGAAACAAAAGAAAAGGTCAAAAATCTGTTCTCAAATTAGATCTTTCCGTCTTTCACTGTGCGGCCACGCTCAAAACATAAAAATTAAATAATTTCAAAACAGGACAATCGGTTGATGTAAAAGTAGCACAGAATGTTCCGACCACACTTTGAACAAATATTTTGAAACTTTTTTAACAAGTTTTTTTTGGCGGTGGAAAAGAATTTTAGTCAAAACATTCCAATGATAATTTTTTTAATGTTCAAAACAATCTAATAGAGCTCATGGCTTAAAAGGACTCAGAAAACAAAATTGGTATGAAAACTCAAAATAGTCAGACCCATTTTTCTCGACACTGAGACATTTTTTTATCATTAAAATCCAAATAACTACCATTAACTTTCAATGTAATATCACACTTGACCACTCTGTGAATTATCTAAGATCGAGAGAAAAAAAAACGTAGTTACTTCCAGTCACTTCCAATTACGTGATGGTTGGAACGATAAGAAAATTTCAGAAACAGCCCCAGAAACTTTCTTAAGCCGACCTCAATTTCTGTTGACCTCAATTACATGAAAATAGGGGATAGTAATTTCTGTAAATTTAAGCTGTCATTTGAATTTTTCAAAATGAAGAAAAAACGGTGGCGACAACCTAGCTTGTTCTGTTCTCACGTATTATTTTGTAGGACTTGATGCACCCGTCGTCCGGGTCAACCCAGCCATTGAAAGAGAACTTCCAGAAGAGGTAGTTCTCCAGACAATTGCCAAAACTCATCAGGGGGAAGTGCTCCACTGTCATGTTGCCGCCTTTGGGAGGGATATTCAACACAATCGACATTCCCGCATTACCTGAACAAATTAAGGGTGAATTCCCATAGATTCCAATATTCATAGCTCCCAAAATAGAAAATCAGTCGCATAAGTTCCAAAATTTATCTTATTGAATTCTGATTGGTTGAAATTTGAGCCACCGAAATTCTGGATTGATTGTGTACTGTTCAAGCAGCATAAACTCAAGCTGCAGGATAGTGACCGCCGCAGCCACGCCAACGTGTTGCGAGCTTGCCACCAAAGAGTAGGACTCTAAACGAAAATTAGAGCCGGTTATCGCCGCAAAGCGGCAACGCGCGCGTAGCGCGCCCAACGGCGACCTTAAACCGAGACTCGGCTAATTTAGTCTTTTGACCAATTGAAAATATTTGGGACTTATGTGACTGCTTTTTTATTTTGGAACTTATGGGACTGATTTTTCATTTTGGGACCTATGAATACGCACCAAATTAAGGAGTGCGGTCTGTATTTAGACAACCGCGTATTCAGACACTGTATTAACCAATCGGAATCGAGACAAGGAAGAAATGAATTTCAGATCTTCCTTGTCTCGATTCTGATTGGTACACTGTCTGAATACGCGGTTGTCTAAATACTGCTACGTAACCACGAATTAACATTTCAAACCTGTATCGCATAGCGGAGAACAACAAATAAGGAAGATCAACAATTTTTGGCGGATATTCAACAAATCACCTTATCTATAAAAACCGCCATATCTTAAAGCCAAAATTAGATAAGAATTAAGTAAATTACATGAGAATTACGTAAATGTTGCTTAACAACAGTGGCAATCTGAAAATATTAATTTTCGGTTTATTGGAATGTAATCTTATTTTCGGTTTGTTTGGTCTTCGGCTTGTTGGCCTACGACCCAATTTTTGGAAATTTTTAATGATTACAGTGTTATCATTTTTTGAAAAATTTGAAATATCGCACATACGGTTGCGAAGGTATCATTACAAATAAGATAATTTTAACTATCGAGAAAAAGTGGGGGTCTTTTTATTTTTTCCCCCAAAATTTCTTAATTTTGCGATTTTGTAATATTCAACGTATAAATGCTGAGAACAAAATACTGATCAGTTACATAGTAAAAAGTAGACAAGCCATAAAGTAGACACGTCATAAAGTAGCCAACTACTATATTAACCAATCAAAATCGAGAACAAGAAGAAGCAAACTTAGGAAAAAAAAAATAAGTACTTATTAATTATTTATTTTCGGAGTTTGTTTTATGATCTGAATTTTGATTGGTTAATAAATTATTTGTCTATTTTTTGACTGGTATCAGATAAAGTTTGTCTACTTTTTGGCCGCACTTAATACTGACAGCACTGGTTGGTTCTAACAAAGTCGAGTTTGAAGCAGATACGAAGATGGCCATTTTTTTCCCATGGAACTGTTTTCTGTTTTTTTTCTAATCTGGGTAATAATAAATTTTTGACACCATTCAGTGCATTATTATTATTATTTTATGAAATTGTAGTCTTCTTCAATAAAAACTGGATTGCAGTACTGAACGCGACAAAATTAAAATTCACTGATTACAGTTACAACTGATATCATCGAGAAAGAAAAGAATGAAAGACGACCTCTGGAGCCAGGAGGGTACAAAAAAAATCACTTAGATGTTTCGGAAAATGTCTGTGTCTAGTGGTAATTTGTGCCAATTTTATTGCATAGTTTAATTAAAAAAATGGTTTCGCAGTGCTCGAAAAACGTTTACTTTTTTCAATTTTTTAAACAACCAAAATTTAAAACGTTTAATTTTAAATTTGGATTGCAAAAAATTTTTTTTTCATTGTATTTTGCGTTCAACTTCTAAATTTTGATATGTTTTTTGAGAAGCTAACAGTAAAATCCAAAAAAAAATGCTTACATTAACGTATGAATGTTGGCTGGTTCTAAAAAAAACGTCACATTGTTTTCTCTAGTAGTTTTAAGAATTCCAAGTGTTCTAAATGTGAGATTATTCGTTGATTTTAAATCAAAGTGCCTTTTCAAATCAAAATTTTTTAATCCCCGCAAAAATTATTATTGGAAATGGCATGCGTTCGAACACAGCAATGGGTCCCGTTAAATTGTCAAAAATTCTGCAGATAGATGATATAACTGCTGCTTTTTTCAAAGCCAATTTTTGAAAGCATTAATTTATTAATTTTGTATTGTATCTCAAGTCTAAAAGTGACAGAAACCATTCGATCTTAGATCTATTTAATTTTTTTATCGATGCAATTGAAATCAGTATTTTCGAAAAATGTAGTAAATGAAGTTCAAACAAGTTTCTGCCAAACATATACACGCTTTGATTATATGTTTTGCAGAAACTTATATGCGGTTTTGAGGCTTCAGCTATTTGTGATAATGACCTTAATTTTTGTAATTCAAGATGACAGTTATATCAATGTCTGACAATGTCTATGTTGATCTAATGTAACTGTGATTTAGCTAATGTCAGTGGCCTTATTTCCAGAGAAAACGGAATATTTATGCTCTGGGTAGTTTTGTTTTGTTCAGTCAATTTTTGGCGATCGAAATAATAGTTTTTAACAAAAAAATTAAAGATTTTGACAATCTGAAATCAAATGTCAAAAGATATTCTATCTCTGATCAATTTTTGCGAAGATCTGGGAGTTTAAAAATTGCCAATTTGACCATGCTCTGGACTAATTTATGCGCGCTTTGAAGATTTTTTTCACAATGCTGAAAGCGTAAGGCAATTTATTGATACGTGGCAAATTATCCCGCAAAAAAAACGTTCCGACTTGAATTGAGGCTAGTTAATCGGTCGTATTAGTTCTGTGTGACAAATAATTTTCCCAATTGATCGTTGATTTTGTCCAAAATTTATATTTTTTCTGATATTTTTTTTTCCCAAAAACTATTCGATATGGTTGAAGGGACAGTCAGAATATGCAGCGCTTTGCCATGATATACCAACAGACTTGTATTACTTCATCTATTGTTTTATCAGCCCTCCGTTAGAATATAATATAGAATATAAGCAAAACATAAAGAATATGATAAAGCAAACAGAAATTCGGAAAAAACTTCTAATGAATTTTAATATATTTTTTTCGACCTTCTGCAAATTTTGAACTTTTCATTTTCATTGAAAAAAAATTGCGTTGAAGCTCGTGGAATTTTAAAAATAGACAATATTCACCCTTTTTTCATAAATATAACAACCAATTATAAAAAAAAATATTATTCTTTTCTGAAAAATTTGATTCAATTAAAAAAACTTCACTTTCAATTTTTTTTTGATTTTAGGAAATAATAGGCTGACAGGTTTTTTCAAACATTACAAAGGAAAAACTACGGTTCGAAACTGCAGGGAAACATGTATAGTAGGTATAGTAGTTTTCTAGAGAAATTTAGATTGTTTACATGAGAAAAACACAACCAAAATAAAAAATTATTCAAAACTTTTGATCGTTTTCTTGAAGGAAACACTGTATACAAAAACCGAATTTCTCATTTTTTAACCTTCTTCCAGCGGTAAATTAGTTAGTAAACAGGAATCCTTCAACCCAATTGTTCTCGATATGTAAGAGTGTATGATTATAGTTTCTCGTTAGATCAAAAACAAAAAACAACAACGCAATTTTTCAATTGCAATCAATTTTGACAAGACGCATTTGCCTGTTCCGCTTCTTGTGCTTGGTTGTCTTGCATTCATTTCAATACGAGTGACATTTATATATTAATTTATGAAAAAATTATTCCCTTTATTTTTTAACAAAATCTTTTTTTTAGCTCGATAAACTGGTTACTGCGAATATTGCAAAAATTAATCTCACCATTTATAATTTTTCGTATAAATTGAATTGAGTTTTTTTTCAGGTTTTTAATGCTTTTTTCTGTAATTTTGGAAACAACAGCAATTAACCCAAGCCTCAGATAGACAAATTGTGACCTCTTAACTGTAAAAAGGATCTACAATCAGTGATTTAAAGGAATATCCAACATCCGGTAGTAACTATAATCGATCTGAAAAACTGAAAAATTCAGACAAATTATTTCACCATGAAATATAGTTTATATCAGTTAAATGACAAATTGGAACAAAAAAAATTGATTGGTTCTGATTTTATTAATTGCACCTCTACAAAATTGAAAAATGCTTAGATTTCAAAAAAACTGCATTGCGAGGCCAAACTGTGCAACGGATAGGCGCTCATTTTGGTGTGTATATGTCTCTGGAATTATGTAAAAACATTCAAAAACAACAAAAGAACAAAAAATGGGCAAATAGTGCGTCCTTGTTGCGGAACCTGCAAAAAAAAATTTTCTTTTCTATTCCGTCTCTTTCACTTTTCATAGTTATAGTAAATGGCTGCCAACAAAAATCTATTTAAAAAAAATTTCGATGAAAGTAACGGAAAGTTTGCGCTCAGGGTGGTTTTCGTTCAGATAAATTTCTTTAAGTTTGAATTAGCTTCATTGGCAAAAATTCTTATATCTTCTAAAAACTTTTGATAAAGCGAGCTCAAAACTTTAGAACGAAAGGTGTTATGAGAGTTAAAGCGTTATGAAGGTTTGAACTTGCAAAAAATGTCACTTTGGTATAACTAAGAAGCAATATTTTATCGACCTACTTATACGTTATTGGGGAATTTTACCAACTGGAACTGAACTGAAATAATCTTGTTGGAACTCTCAACGAAAAAGCATCAAAAATTTTCCTGATACCTTTTATCGTGCTTAGTTTTCTACCTTACCTTTGTTTCTACTAGGTTCTACCTTAGCTTATAGCTTAGCTTTGTTTCTACCGCTTTAAGATTGTCGTTTTTGCTCTTTTGACTTGTTGTTAACACACATAAAGTGTGGTATTAAATGTGCGTAATTCGATTAATACTTAATCTTTTTGTGAGAGAATTCAAAACCTTTTATTTCGCCCAAAATAAGAAACCATGTCAAAGTCACAATAAGGCAAAAAAGGAGTTTTTAATATTTTTCAGTTCGTTGTAGTGTTTTGATTGTAACCAAAAATTATCTTTTTGTTAATGTAAACCTTGTTCTTACAACTTAGAAAACAATTTGAATTTCAAAATCAGAAAAAATGAGTACTCAGCAATCGGCAACTTTTTTTCTTGCGTTTAGTTCTAGGTTAGATTAAATTGTAGATACAGTTAGTTGCACCAAGTTTGAGGGGAACTTTTTACTATTTACAAAACGATTGCCAGAATAACTGAGTTGATCAAGGCTGGCGTAATGCTCATTCCAATTCAGTAGAACTAACAGCCGTAGAAAATCAATTAGCTTTTTAATAGGTTATCGGAAGCAAGATTTATCATTCTGCCATAAACAGAGCCTGAGGGGACGAACTGGAAAAAAAATTCAAAAAAACAATTTGAAAAAGAAGCTTTGATACGAAAAAATTTGCTAGTAGCTCAGATACAAAAAATTTTCTAAATGATCTTTTGGTATTAAAATTTAAATTTTAAATTTAAATAATTTTCGTGTTTACAAAAGCTTCGAAGAGGAATTTATAAAATGGAAAAAAGTAAACAAGGATAACCGCTTGCTGTGCAAGTAGAACAGAATGTTCCGAACCTAGTCTCAAAAATACTACAAAATTTTGTTTTTAGTCTTAAAAATACAACAAAGTTTTGTTTTTTCAAATTAGTGTCGTTTTTTGTCGTGGTGTGATAAAAGGAACTGAATGGAAAACTAAAGATTAGGCATTATCGATAGTCACAATAAATAAGCAAACCATTTTTTGTAGAGAAGTGACTAGAAAAACGAAAAAAAAATCAAAATAAAATTTCTATTTCAATTTTTCAAAATTTTGATTCCAAAAAGGCGCTAAAATACCCAAAAAAAACCAACGATACTCGAGGAAAAATAAATTTTTACGTTCTAAATTCAGCTATTCGCTTTTGCAAGCATAGCATTTATGTCATTTTTAAGGCTGCTTGTCGGTCTGTTCTATTCGCTCGAATTAAGACCAAAAACTCAAAAAAAAATTCAAACCGGTTTTTCTCAACACTGGGAAAATTTGTTTCGAATCATAACTGTAAACGCGTTTGTCAGGACTTCCTTCGTTCGAATCACGACATTCAATTCTCACGACGTTCGAATGACGACTGTTAGAGCTTCAGTATGTTATATCACTCAGCTATATCCGATGATTACTTGTGGTAGCTGGTTTTGCGTGGAAAACAAAAAGAAAAAAAAAGAAAAAACTAAAACACACTCAAATACAAAATTCCTCCTCATTTTAATGGACGGAACAAAAACACAGGCATCAGACATTTTGAAAAGTGTCAATAAAGTCAAGGAGACTGAAAAAACATAATTGAACTTTTTAAATTTTTTGAGTTTCGGAGAAAAAAAATCGTCGCCTCAAATCTCTTTGAATTTTCAGTTTTTCGCTAATTCTGATTGGCTAATTTTTCGTCTAATGTATCCTTCTGGCAGGAAATTCCCCGGTTAGCCATTATGGAAATAAGTCTTGTCCTTAGCACCTACCACAGGCAGGCGGAAGTCCCATTTCAATCTGCAGTTCTGTCCTCGGGCTGCACATTTTGAGGGCCAAGTAGCAATCTACCACCCCCGCCTCTATTTGGGACGACAACAGTGCCATGGGGATGCCAATCCTCTCTAAAAAGATAAATAACCGTACTGATTCAGATATTTTGCAGAGAAATAAATCAAGAAAATAAAAAATATATATCATCTCCTTGAACTTGGTGAAAAAAAAACCTAAAACCTGCCTCTATTTTTTAGCTCTTAAAAGTAAATTCAAACGTTCTAACGGGGAACTATTGGGTGAAGAAGACTTATTTGTGATTTCAACTTACAAAGGAGTTGTGATTGGGCCAGTGCGTAAATTAATTGAGACGTTTCAAAAGTATCTGAATGCCAATCGCTTGCACAATAACTAGCGGCTTTCAATTTAGCTCAAACTTTGAGTCACCATCCTTTAAAATAGACAAAAGATGAAGAATTACAAAAACTATAGTTAATACATAACGTTCTTCTATTTCAAAATTGAACAAACTTATCGCTTCAACTTTTAAACAGGCTACGGTTTCCACATTAGCATAAAAAGCATCTCCCAAGAAACTTACGAAGATTAGTAGTGACCCTAAGTTTCTCAGCTGGCTGCAACAAGGGATCATTAGTCATAGTTATATTGTCAAAGTTCAGAATGTCCTTGAAGTTCACAGGGTCTGCAAGTCCTGGTTTCAGACACCTGAGATTCCATTGGAACATGGTCTTGGAACAATCTGTTGCTCCGGTGCAGTCTGCAAGTGCTCGAAAAAATCCGATCGGGTTTATCTTCTGAGCCGGACGCTTGTCGGCTGTGATGACTGGTTCGGCTGTTGTTCCGTTTCCAGTTCTAAATAGTTTTCTTCTTTATTTTGATCAAATTTATTGATTGAAAAAAAAAATTGAATTTTTGTCAAAAAATCAATTAAAGAATGAAAAAATCATGATTTTTTAAAATTTTTTAAATGATCATCGTTTTGGCTTCAAAACTTCCGTTAAATTTGTTTTTTTTTATTTTCGGAAAATCATTTGCTCTATCAAAGAAAGGATAAAATCACAACTTTTTGCAGATCCGCTTTTTTTTTTGGAGAAAATCTCGGATCAAAGTTAAGATTAGAATATAATTTCGAAAACAAGTACGCACATGACTTGGAAGGTGGGGACGCTGACTTCGAACACGTTGATGGAGATGATGGCCTGTCCTGTTCTGTAGAAGGGGTCAGGGCTCTTCTTGAAAATGGCCATCAACTCACACGCCACATCTGAAATTAGGAAAGAGTGTGAATAAACCAGGCAAAAACTACGCTGAAATTTTTGTTGAATTCCTACAAATTTTTGTAACTGTTGTGTAATTGTTCCAAAGTTGTTATAAAATTTATCTATATTATTGGCTAGTTTATAACAGACCACCGAAAATAAATTGCATAAGTCGTATACTGTTTTCAGCGACTGAGCGTTTGAAGTTGCATTTTCAGCAATGTTGGCATTTCGAAAAAAAATAACAGGCTAAAGAAGAAAAGATAGGGGTATAAGGATAAGGATCCACTTTAACACATTTTAAAATAAATTGAAAAATTAAACAATTAAACGGATGTCTGGCTGCCTTAAAATTTCGAAATAATTTTTGATTTAGAGTTTTACATCTTGCAAAAAAGTTTATTGCATCTGAATAGCATTTTTGCTTCCAATTCTAATAGTCTATTTTTCGGCATGAAACACTACTTTTTCCAGTAAATCTTTTCCAAAATCACAATAAACTAATTATCACCGGCTCGCATTCCATCAAATGCCCTAGTAACCAGTAGAAGGTCCCCTCTGGTGTTTGCAATTCGTCCAGGGCCCTGACCCTCCAAGCCCCCCGCGAGTCCAGGCTGCTGACCGAGAGGGAGGGGAGGGGGGTAGTTGCGGTTCAGTTCACCCAAATTGTTCAGAGGGTACTCTTCGTCTCCGCATTTGCCATACCACTCGAAGTCAACGAAAGACTAAAATTGTTTATTAAAGCTGGATCTTTTTAAATATCCCTCCTACAGTATCCCCCTCCTGATAAAAATTGTATCTCTTTAAGTATCCCCCCTCCTAGCAAAACCGTATCTCCTTAAGTACCCCCCTCCTAATAAAATCTGGATCTTATTAAATATCCCCTCCTAATGCAACGACTGCTAGATTTGTAAATTGTTGGGATTGCGGGGAAAAAGATACTACATGGAACTACATGAAACTAAATAAAACCCGTATTAAAAAAGCCGAGCATGAATTTGATCGAAAACCAGAGATTTTAGTTTGGATCCACGTAAAACATTATCTAAAAATTTAAATAAATCATATTTGATGTAGTTTCAAACTTCACTAAAAAAATAAGCAATTTCAAAATTAGCATGGATTTGGGGGGGGGGGGGGGGCGGACACCCTTCCTCACGGATTCAACCCCCTGCCAATCCAAAGAGTCCCCCTTTGTACTATTTTGAGATATCTATATTTGGTGACGGACCCTAAAAATTTTATAAAGGCGCCTTTGGCGCCAATATATACTAATTTTGAGCGGAGAGCGCGCCAAAAAAATTTTTTGGCCTGTTTTTCAAAATTTTGTCTGTGGCGCAGAAAATTTGACCAAAACAGGTTCTTTATAGTCAATTGGTAGAGCTCAGAAAATCAAATTGGCAAACCTAAAAAAAGGGGTCGACAAAATTTTCGAGCAAAATTTTCGACCCCCTCGAGAAAATCCTAGATCCGCCCCTGAACAATGGTGAGAAAATGATAATTCGACTTAAGCATTTTGAGTTGCTGTTAGAGTTAACTTATGGTCAGAGTCATCACCAAATTCTATTTTTTGCTGACATAGTTGGTATGCTGCGCTATTACTGTTGATTCCCTAAAAATTGATGGGCTACCGCGAAAAAAAAATGTGTTAAAAAGTTTTCGAAAACAGCTTTTGCTTTTGTTCTCATAAAATTTGCTGGACCCATTCTCAATGCATGCTTTTAGTAGTAAAATACCAGCAATTATACCTGTATCTGTTTTGTGATTAGTGGGAAACTTACCCCTCCATCGACATCCATATCCTTGGAGTATTTGCCCGGGTTCAGCAACACCTCCTGGTCCATGCCCAAGTCCAGACTCGTGACCGAATGGTACATCTGGCCCAGCAACTTGTATGACACTGAACAAAAGTTACTTTTTCGGCTCTCTGTCATTCCAATACTACCCCTCTCCCCTCCCCCTCACCCAAAAAAAACGAAAAAATAAATCATTTTCTGAGAGTGGGACTCACAAGTATGGTTTTATGGTGAACAGATGTTACCAGAGAACTTTTCACTGCGCAACATGTGTGTGTGTGTGTGTGTGTGTGTGTGTGTGTGTGTGTGTGTGTGTGTGTGTGTGTGTGCGAGTGTGTGTGTGTCTCTGTGAGAGTGATGGGAGAACGGGGACTAACCCAACTTGATGTAAGTAAAGGCGTAGTTCAAGTACACCGGGGATTCATAATTCACCAACATCTGTACACTCAAAGTGCACTTGAACACCCCGTACTCCAGCCCCTTGGCCGGAAGCACCAGTTCTGCAGTGTCGTTTCCGGGAAATGGGGGAGTGAATGACGCCCCAATGGACTTCCCGGTTCGTTCACTGTACTGCTGACAAGTCCACCACTTTCGGTTTTTAAGAGTGTCGTCGCAGTTGATAATGACGTTGCCGGTCAACTGAAAACATAGCCAACTGAAAGAGTCAGGAATTGATTGCTAAAAATAATTTCAATTAAAAAATAAGTGACCCTAAAGCTCTTGAATTTTTAAGATTGATGCTTCTTTATATAGAAGCCCTTGTAATATTGGTATCGGGGAGCGCAGTTTGTTTACTGAAGAAAAAATGCATTTAAATTGACCTTAAAGTCAAATCGAAAGTCAAACAAGAAGCATGACCAACTTTTAAAAACTTTGAGCTAAGGAGAGTGACAAAATATCTGTCCTTGGCGTGTGTTCAGTAAACTTTTGACTTTTTAAACAGCCATTTTTTTTGGGGGGGGGGGGGGAGTTTTCTAGGACTGTTCATTACGTAATGGTCTCATACGCTTATTTACCCGGGTTGACGTCCCCGGCTTATACAGTTTCATATATGAAGTCTATGGAAAAAATGCTTAACATAGAAAAATCATACAAAATTTCAGAATTCTTTTAAAAATTTTTAATGAACATTTTTGGTCTACCTGCCACTTTTGAAGCTTTCTGGTCTTTAAAAAAATAATTTACAATTCTTTTTATAAAAAATGCTTTTCATAAAAGTGTGCCCTTACGTACAGTATTCTTATATGTGAATTTTTGTGCGGCATTGTTCCTAATTTTTTCAGTTTTCGTACAACTCGTATAAATTTCGTATGATTGCTGAAATTTATTCGTAATGGCAATATAACGAAAAAGATCTATACTGAATGAAACTTTACTAAGTTTTTTGTACCATCTGAAAAATATTAATGATTCGAGCTCATGTTTAAAGTGAAAGTTCAACAGTAATCATTTTTTCGTAATTATGAGGGTTTGAAAACTGTCATATGTTTTCGGTGCCGTTAAGCATAAACGATGTTTTAATCCGTCTCAGATATTAACCTAAATTGAATTGACAATAGCTTTTTGGTTTTTATAAGGAAGCCTATAAGGAAGTCTGGTTATTCGGAGGCTCGCCTTGATATGAGCAACCTTGTTACAGTTCACTATCAAATATTTTTGAGACAGTTTCTTCAGTTTTGGATAAATTGTGTATTACCCTTCCATGACCAGGATTGCTAATGAAAAGACGTCAAAATTTCTGACAGTCTGTCCAAAATAATTGTTTTTTCGAAAATTGTTCATAAAAAATTCCGTTATGTCTGTAATATCCGGTGCGATAAATTGTAGAAAATACTCTATAATCTATCCCTCGCTGGCAAAAACGGTTTCAGATCAATTTCAGCATGAGAAAGTATGTAGAATAAAATGAGACCAATTTTAAAAAAGACTGAAGATTACATAGAAAAAATTACGATTGATTTGGATAAAAAATTGTCTCATTAAAAAAAAAATTTACCCAAATCGTTTTTAACTTCACTCAAAACTATTATTCCAGTATTTAGTTGTTTTTGTTTTCAAGGGGTTTTAAAAACATATTTAAATTGATTGATTTTCGAAGTTTTTGAGTTTGTGCTGCATTTATTTATTGCCAGTCATTTTTCATTTTACATCCATAGCGTCTGGTAGCATAATAAAAAGACCAAATATTTTTTGGAATGATTTAAGTTGCCATCTGATTTCTATTGACCATTTTGTTGATTTGTTGCTGAAATCTGCTGAAATCGATTTGCTCTAGATTTTTAGACACTAAAATAGATCTGCTTAGGGGCTATTAAAATGCAATAAAAGGGATTTTGGCAAGATGCGGATGGATTTCAACAAAACGGAAAATCCATCCAAATCGATCATAAACTGATCCAAGAATTTCAAAAAAGATAGATTTAATTCGACCCATTTCTATTGCTAAAATGTAAATTGTTAATCGATTTGGATCGAATTAAAGACAATTGAAGAGCAATTTAAATTCGTTAAAACTGATCCGAAACCATTTTCATTAGCGTGGGATAAATTCTTCGAGACAAAAAACGTTTGCAGATAATTTTTTTTAATAGCAAGAAAATTAAACTCAATTTTTTTAATAGTAATTTTCATATATTTAACTTACAAAATTGAAAATGTTTGTTTCCTATTTTAATTTAATTAGGTTTAAAATTATCCCCGTAAAACTTTTCTACAAAACTAAACAAATTAATGCACGGGACAGAGTTTTTCGGGGAAAATCTTAAACCTAATTAAATCAAAATAGGTAACAAATACTTTCCAAACAAATAAAGATAAGAAAATTACTATTAAAAAAATTTGAATTTAATTTTCTTGCTAATAAAAACCTACAAAATTATCTGCAAACGCTTTTTTGTCTCAAATTTGTATTAATTTGTTTGGTTTTGTAGAAAAATTTTAGATTTGTGATAAAAAATATTTGAATATACTGACGAAGTTCTTGTCCTTGTTGTATATCCTGTGGGGTGCGAAGACTTCCGATCCCCTGTAGTCGATGGACACAATGGGGAAGCCACAAGTGATGGGATCCATGCGGGAGAACTCGTACACTGTGTGCACCTGTGGAACAGAAAATTAAAAAAAAACGAACAGGGTGCAAGTCTGATAGCTGGGTCCCTAACATTCAAATGGGTCCCTGAAGAGTTTTATCTTCAAGAAGATGGGTTCCTAAACCTTCCGAAGTAGGGTGGGCACTTTGTTTAATGGTGTTTTCGAAATTTTCTCTGAAATTCTGGGAGCTATCTTTCATACTTCTTATTTTCAGGGGGGAGATTGAAAGTTGCGAAAAAAAGATTGTTCATTTGGTTAAAAGTAACACTTTTCAGCCAATCAGATTTGAGCATGGTGCCTCACTGCTTGAATTTGCCATTTAGTTTTAGGTGGATGACTGTTACTCACCTCTCCTACGGGGTTCCAGCAGAAGTAGTTTAAAAGGTACGACTTCTGGTCTGCGCCGAAGTGCTTCTTCACTTGAATAACGTTCTCCCTTATTACTCTGTTGGGCAAATTGGTCTGGGCTGTGTCCCCCTCCCCCTGCCACCCCTCCCAGTCCACTCCGTCTTCAGAGTCCTCTCTCTGGTTGTTCATCATGTACATGTAGCTGCAATAGAGATTTGTTTCTTTTTCTCAGATGTCATTTATGAATCAAGTTGGATTCTAAGAAGTAAGCATTTTTAAAAAAAAACTTTTGGTGCTATTTTGATAATTAACTTTTTCCAATCAGAAATTTTTACCACGAGCTCTGAACTGATTTGTATTGAACACGAGGAAACGAAAAAAAAGTTTGCAGTTAATTGCGTCTAAAAATCGAAACTGAGTCACATTTAGTTTGAAACCGAAAACGAAAGCCCTTCACAATTTTTGTAATACTTTTTTCTCATTTGGGTACATTTTCCCTCCTCGTACTTGTCCCAAAAATAATCCCACCACGCTTACAATCCTTTCCCCATACTTAGCCTTCCTTACACCTGTTTAAAACCATCACCCCCCTCCCCCCTCCTCTTTTTTCTCCAAAAACTTCGAATTTTTAGTTAGCCATTACTGGCAGATTTTTGTCTTATCATCTGGAAAATTCTGATAACCGAAACTCAAAACTGAAAAAAATTTTATCATTCAGCAAATTTTTCTTACCTTAAAAGAGATATATTTTTGGGACTGCTTTGATCACTATAATTCAAATTGCGATTTTCAAGGAGCGATATTTTTAGTTCTAATAAATTTTACGGGGCAAATTAAATCTTTCCAAACTAGTATGAGGCTAGCAATTTACTCTTTTCAACACATCAGCAGATAAACATATGTCAATTTTCTTTTTCGTGGTATGTGCGAGGAATTATTAAAGAAAAACATTGCTTTTTTTATATTGTTTGCAGATTCCCAACAATTATTACGCAAATTTTTTTTCAACGACGCTAAAAAGTGGCTGGAACATTTAGATTTTTTCCTTGATACTGGCAGCCGTGTATGGTTATAAGGTTGAAATGAGAAGCCTTGTTGTTTTAGGACTTCCAACAGAGTAAAAAAATCATCTGCAAAACTTTTCAAAAAGTTATTATAAAAATTCTTAGAAAACTTCAATGTTTTTAATGCCAATGTAATTTTTCATAGATTTGTCACGACAGAACACGACAAAAAGCCGCTGAAAAAAATGCAATAAAAATCATAATTAAGCCTCCAGCCAGCAAAAATTCGGCAAGGTCTCAGATTCAAAACTACGACCTAGAGATTATGAATCTCACACACGAGCCACTCCATCACGGACGCTTAATATCTGCCAAACACAAGCCACAAATAAAGCAGAGAACAGATGCTATGAAATTTTCAATGCTATCACTTTCATTTGCGAGTTAGCTTAGAAAAAAAAGAAGGTTCGTAATAATACACTACGCTGATGGCTAGTGTAATAAACTGTAGGGAAGTTTTTTTTTTAATTTCAAATAAAACCAAAATTTTTAGCAAATTGAGAATTTGATTACTTATAATTTTACAGCGAAGTTTTTTTTGTGATTTTTTTTGGATTCAACATCACTCTTAAAATCAAATATTGACGCCACTAGCTGTTTCGTTGGCTCTTCAAGTAAGGGTGAAAGCTTTTTTGTAACTGTAATATACACACCCTTCGGATTTCTGTATCAAATGTTATATCAAAGTTTAAATTAAACTGACGCATTTTCATTGGCCCAGGCGTTGCTAGAGTTAGACTGACTGTTGCATCTGTCATATCCATTTCTCAGGTTTCCGTCGGGATCGGGTGCCTAATACAAACAAACATTTATTTCCGGTTTCCCACTTTTTTCGCTATTTTCCTGTCTGCGCACAATAAAATCTTAAGAAATAAAAACATTCTGCAAAGTCGTTGCATTATCTGAAGGAATTATTGACTAATCTTCCTTTGACTTAAGCTCTTTGCTGTCAAAATTTGTAAGTTCAAACTGAAATCATAAAAATTTTACCATCATTTGCAGATTCATTTAATCATAGGGAAGCACACAGTTTTGATTCGAAACTAAAATGAATCACCAAAAAATTTTGCGATGATTATCACTAAAAAATATCGAGAACTTTGTACCGTTTCTAAGATATGATTTGAAGATAGAATTGTTAGAAAGCTACCCCGGTGTTGAGATCTTCGCTGTCGTAAAAGGATTGCAGGAATGCCAGAGGCTGTGTGCATCCCTCGCAGAAAGTGAAGCAACAAGTCTTCCAACCTGAAATCAAATACTTCTTCCATTTTTACTCCAGCTTAAGAAAAAAACTTAAATTTCATCAAAAAAATTTGAAAAATTTTTGAAAAAAAAAAATGATTCCCGAATTTTTGATATCATAGCAAAAAAATTACAGCAGACGAAAATTCACCCGGTGCTACTTTTCAATTCATTTATTACTTGCTCAACCACCTGCTATTTTTGTTTAATTTAAAAAATTTGGTTGACAATTTTATTTAAATTTGACATTGTTGAGTTGTACTTACCCACATCTTCGAGTACCAGAGTGGCTTCGACAGTGTCCTCTAGCTTCCAAACTGAACTGACTGCCCTAACTTGAGGAACAGAAGGCGCCAGGGCAATTCGGTACACATAGCCATCGGAAGACACGATCGGGTGTAGAACCGCTACGTGAACAAACTAATTGAAGAACCCACTAGGGAATTAAATAAGATAATAGTACCATAGAAAGGGGAATTGTTTGAGTAGAGAGGAGCTATGAATCGCTGAGAGAAAAGGGAGCTCATGAAATTTTGCTTATGGTTTTTTCTATTAATTGCCAGGTATTCTTGAAACGATGTTTCAATAAATAACTTTTCAAGAATAACAAGAATTTCTGTAATTTATTTTTAACAAGTGGGAAAATTACCTGCGTTCGGGCCTGAATCATCGTTCTGAAGTGGGTGTGAAAGTCGCACTGCCAATGATCCCAGCTCCACATAGTTTTGAAGACCATAGGTCTAAATTGATGAAAATTGAAAGCAAAATGGAGAAAGTGGAACATTGATTTAGTTCTTCATAGGAGTGGTTCATAGGGGGATAAGGGGGATATGGGGGGATAGGGGGGGGGGGGGGTCGGGGGGGGGGTGATAGGGGGGATAGGGGGGACTGGTAGTTGAAGAGAACATAATTCCATATCAAATCATAGTTCTAAGACCAGTATTATCTTTGAATCAAATGGGGTACAAAAATACAAAGACGGCTGACTCATGCTTCTGGACAATATCTTTTCGAGCAAGAATTAACATCGAAAAAAAAAGATTCATAGTCTCTCACCTCACTACATATACTGAACCATTTCTGAGCCATTTTTAGTGAAATATTTCTAAACCCTTTCCAGGGGCGGATCTAGGATTTTGGCGACCTTTTTATTTAGGTCGACCAAATTGATTCTCTTCTCCGAGCCTCTCCTAAAGCTTTAAAAAGACGCTGTTTTGGCCAAATATTTTTTTGCTCCGCAGGCAATTTTTTGAAAAAACATGTCAAAAAAGCCGTTTTTGGGCACTTTAGAAAAATTTTGGTCGGCCAAAAATGGATTTCTCAAAAAGTACCAAAGGGGGGACCCTTTGAGTCGGCAGGGGGGCTGACTCTTCCTAAATCTTTATTTTTAAACATTATACTGAAACATTTTTTTTGAAAACTCTTTTGTCAGAAAATACTACATTTTTTTTGAAACAAGGTTTTTTCAAAAAAAATAGTGGTCCATTTTTTATGAAACGTTTTTTTTCGAAACATACTGTTTTTTGAAACAAAATTTCGGTAAAAACCGTTTTTGAAATCAAAACTAAAAACGGCAAGCTAATTAGCTTTTTTTGTACCAGAGTTATCTCTCTACATCTGAAGAACAAATATTCCGATTGAATTTTAGACTCAGTTACCGAGTAGTAGAATTTGTGTAATGCAACTGGTGAGTTGATCTTCACTTCTTCAGGCATATCTGACTCATCGTTCCACTGCCACTCAAAAGTTTGATTCACCATAGCTGAATAAAAATTACAAATTTTGAGATTTTTCTATGTAATCTTGTTGATATTTTTTATTTATAGTACGAAACAATCAAAACTATATTAAATTTTTGGAAACCAACTAGAAATTTGGGTCGGTCTTATCCTGTGGTACTCGTATTTGTTCAAGTGAACGAAGCACACATAAGTATTCAATTTAAAACAAGGATAGCCGGTTGCTGTGCGAATAGCACAGAAAGTTCCGACCATAGTCTAATAAAAATACAAAAAAAATCAAATTAGTAACGACTAAAAAGGCTTCTATATGATATATCACTCGACCCTATCCGATTATTATTTGTGGTACCTGATTTTGCGTGGGAAACCCACCCGAATACTAAGTTCCTCCCCATTTGCAAGGGTCGGAACAGTTAAATTCTTTAAGACAATAATGAGTTCGAATGAGTGACACAACGCGTTTTTTTCTGGTATTAAGTTTTAATCAATGATTTAATGGCGGTAGGCTAACAAGCCGAAGGGCCAACAAACCGACAATAGTATTACCACTCCAACAAGTGGAAAACTTATATTGTTATGCAACAACAACAGATTATCACTATTGCTATCCAGCTGTTAGGTAATTCCTACTGTTACGTAACAATGTCATTTCCGCTCCAAAATATGGCGGTTCGTAGACATGGCGGTTTGCTGATTATCCGCAGACTCAATGGTTTTAAACTAACTTGAAGTTTGATTCAATCAATATTTTAATGGTTTGAAACTAACTTGATGTTTGATTCAATCAATATTTTAATGGTTTGAAACTAACTTGATGTTTGATTCATTGTAATCCTGTGGTAGTGATATCTGTTCAGGTATATTTTGCAGTTGGTATCTGTGGTCGGATAGTCACACACTGTGGAATCAGATGGAAACGTGACTGGATCTTCTTCCATCACTTGTCCCTCTAGCATAGACACGAATTCCTCAATTTGCACGCCTGTGATTCTCTCGTAAACACACACCTACGAGTACGACACAACAAAACTTTTGTATCCTACGAGCACGACACAGCAAAATAATTTTTAACGAAAACCTATTTTTTTAAAACTTATTCCTGAAAAGAAACCGCTCAATCATAAAACTTTTGCTCATTATGATTCGAATGCCCGGAAAAATCTGTTTTTCTTGATTTCAAAACATGTAATTTTTTAAGTTAGAGAAGTTCGTATAGGCTACATGATAGCAAAAACAGAGAAATGCAATTAAGAGAATGTTTGCATAGGTCACAATAGAAAACTCAACAAGTCTTCGTGTTTTTGAAAAAAAAACCGATTGATGGTGAACCGGTTAAACTTTCACAAAAATGTTTGATAATTTTGATGCTTAATGCTATAACTATCCGTCAAAGTTAAGGGCTAGAATAAGTTTCCTTTAATTTAAACATTCCCATTGTTTTGATCAAAACTCCTCAAAATTTTTTATTCGGCTAGTTCACGCCACCACACTCAGGTTATAGCAAAATAAATGTTGGTTTATCAATTTTTAAGCTTATTTTCACGACCCAAATTTATCCAAAGTGTCTTCTGTTTTAATTGTCTAATTGTTTTGTTGCTAATGGAACCAGTTCTAAACTAGTTTTTATGAACCAATTATTTTATTGATAGATTATCACTATAAAATATTAATAACTAACCAATCATATTCAATCTCTAACATTGTCACTTATTTGTAAGTGCTGAAACTACTTGTAGTTTCAGCACCAGAACAATTTGAATAAAAATTTGAATACAGTTGTTCTCCTTCTGGATAAACTCCAAGACCTAGCTCGCATGAACCAGTACCCTCTAGATCCATGGAGACTAGGAGACATAAGAGTAAGATTTAGATAGCCACTTGAGGTCTAAATCAGAAAAACTGAAAGTTTTGTTGTCAGCTTCTTTTCTTGAGTTAAGATCAAAAGTAGACATTTTGTTAGATAAAGACAGATACCAAACATACAGGCACTTATTCACTATTTGTCATAAGATTGCCATTTTATCTATTGCATCTAGGTGGGCTTAACGCTCGCTCAAATTGACAAGAATAAACAGTCATAAAACTTAGCCTGGCGCTTAATTTTTACTCAGAAGCAAAAAATGTTAACAGAAAAACGTCAGTCTGGTTGAAAGACACCAGTTTTGATTAAATCTTAAAAAACTGGTTGAGAGACATCCGCTTCGTTAAAAGTTTGCCTAAGAAAAAGACAACTCCAAGCAACTTGAAAGATAGACGGAAAAAAATTAACAGTTATCCAAGTCATCCATAAATTTTTACAAGCGAGTCAGCAGGAAATCATTTGAGAGAGCACATACTGAGGATCTGGTCAGATGAAGAACTTTTTTTGAGATGGAGAACCTTTTCGTAAAATGAGATTAATTGAACGTGAAAAAAAAAACAAATTTTTGATCAAAACTTGGCAGCTAAAATCTCAATGTCATGTTTGCTATACAAACAGAAGAAAACTAAAATATGGCAAATGATTTGATAAATTGACCTGAAATTAAAAATTTTACGCGGAAAAAAGAGGTCAGGTCGGCGCATTTTGCTAATGGACAGGAGAACAGTAAAAACAAAAACCAGGGATTTAAAAATCAGACAATTGGGGGAACTCAAGCTGGCGAAAAAGCTGAATCGTCGCTTTGTGGGGATCTACACAGTCATCGTCCAACGCGTTTAAGGAGTGTCCTTGTTTTTATACCCACCGAAGACGGAGTGCGGACTGAGCCAAAAACAAGCAAAAAAACTGATTGATAGTTTTTCATCATATAAGTGAAAACAGAAGACAATTAATAGTAGCAACCAGAAACGAAAAAAGCTGGAAGCCGAAATTGAAGAAAAAGAAGGTCAAATGGCCGCAGCAAGGAACAAATGAAAGCTGAAGTTGAACAGCCCAGATATCAGAGAGAAGTGAGATTTAATTACACAAAAATTTTGAAAAAAATGCCGGTCAATCACAACCCATATAACTAAGTATACTTTTGCGAAACCAACAAATACGGCCATGTCAACTTATGGGTTCAAAGTATTGACCCTAATCAGCCAGCCATTGAGAGCAGGGCCAAGACATCCCGACACAGAGAGGTTTTTTTCGCGGCAATAAAACTTTTGATCCCTTAACAAAAAATCAATCAAATTCATTCATTTTACTTCAGTCCAAACAGCAATTATCAGCCACAGTAGCTCATGAATCAGGGTGACTTAAACTTCAAACTACTCTGAGCTGAAACTGGCGGAGTTCCAGTTTCAGCTTAGGTAGTTTGAATCGCTCGAGTTGTCGCGTTTTTCCTAGCAACTTTAGATAGCAAAAAGAAGCTTTAAAATAAACATAAAAACGCTAAAAGCCAAAAAAACTGAAGTGAAAATCCACGAATTGAGCTATTTCAAAGAAAAATATTTGTTAGTTTGGCAGAAATATAATAAAAATTTTTGAAGGTTTATCAGTTTAGCAAACGCACAACTGAAGAAAAATCAAAGTCGACCCAAAAAAAAACGCGCAATCGGTGTCATTCTAGAAATTTCTCAAGTTGTACCAAAATCAGTAAACTCCACTCTTGATTTCAATTATTTACTTTTTATTTGAGAAAAAGCAGTCACAATAAATCTCGCTAAGTTATTGCAGTAATTGGTTGAATAAAATAGCATCCGTGCACGTTGAATTGGTGATGCAGTTGTCTAATTCTACAAATCACTATTATTGAAATTTGGAGGAAATAATTTCAAGCAAAAAATCACCAATTTTTACAGGGTGCTCACAAAATATTCGAAAAAAGGAAAAGCAAGCAATCAAGGAATTGTCCAAACTTTTGAAATATTAATTCAATACGCGTAAATGAAAAGTATCCAAAGGTAAACTTGAGTGTCAAGCAAAAAAAGGTTAATCTTACAAAAATAAGTTCCAGCTCAAACCAAAAAAAAAGATTTCGTAGTTTTTGGAAATTTCCTGACCAACGTCGTCTTCATTCAGCAGCAGCGAACTGTTGCAGCTATTCAAACAGCCCTAGATTTTTTTTACCCAGAATAAAAAGTATGAATAGAAAAAATAGAAAAGAGCTTCTTTTTGCACCAACGGATTGATTGTTTCCCATATCGTTGAGAAATCTCTCAAAAACTCAAACTCATCGAATTAGGCAAGTGAGAGTAAGTTATCCTCAAATTCATGGACCTTCAAGCATGAAATTGATAACAGAGGCGAAGCTTAGCTTCGTGCCACTTGCGATTCAACACAATCTTAAAAAAGCAAAAGTCGAAAAAAATGAAAGTAATGAAAACAACTAGGTAAACCAAAAGTTTTCGTATTTCTCGATGAAGAACACCTAGGGCCCAGCTAAAGCTGGAGGTACATGATTGATATGTTCTGAATTTATTATACTGCTGCGGGACTTCAAAAAAGCTTTCAAAATTTGAAAATTTTTACTTGTTCGAAGTTCATAACTTCTTATAAAATAATAGCAAATTATAAAAGTAAGCTTCCATAATCTGATGGATAATTAAACCTATGATATCAGATTTGGCCAGATAGTTATAGAGAAAAGTCCGAAAACGATCGACACATCCTAAAGTTGACATTTCCGAGAATCATATCTTTTTGTTCAGAAAAATGGAGCGTAACCGCTTATGCAGAACAGATTAACGCAATCTCTTTAATCGATTGATTCAAAAAACCCAAGTTTAAAAGGGTGACTCTCGAGAAAAAAAAAATAATCAAAGTTTTGACTTTTCCAAGGACCAGAACTTTTTGTGACATTTTACTCTTTATCTCCATTGAACCCACAAACTCAGGTTTGGGAGGTTAGTGTTTGAGAAAATATAGAGAAAAATTCAAGAAACAGTAAAAAAAATCAACATTTTGTTTATTCTAAGGGCCATAATTTATGTGTGAAAAAGCCTTGGCGTAGCCGCTTATGGATTTTTCAAATCCGTTCTACTCATTGAAACCATAATCTCAGTTTTGTTTCTGACAAAACGTAAAAAAAAATCAAAAACATTGGTCAAATATTCCCCCACAAACTTTTTCGATGACTGTAGACAAAGGAGCAAAGCGCAAAAAAGACCAGTGGAGCATGCAGTCTACAAAAATGTAGGCGGTCTTTCTATGGATACCACTTTTGTGAAAATGGGTAGAAGGGATTAAAACTGACAAAATATTCCAAAGCTTCTCAACAAAATGAAGTAAACAAAAACCCAATACCATACACTTTCATATTACTTATTTTTTATCAAACAGGAATTCTGGGCAAAAATTCGAAGCAAGACATTTGAAAATCAATATAGCAGCTGAACAAACTTTACGAAAAGGAAACAAGGCCGACAATTTTTGACCAGACACCAGTTAACCCGAAAAAAAACTGATTTTGCAGCAGCATATGAAAAACTGATTTTGTTAAACTAGTTTTCAACCAGAAAAAAGTCTACATTTCGATTTGATATCGCTTGCTAATCGCAAGCGTCATCAAATAGGGATCCCTGTCAATGTAATCGCAAGCGTACTCAAATAGGTATCCCTGTCAAATCACAAAATTGGCCGAAGTCAGATCTATTCAGACTTTCAATCAGCCCTTCAGTTTAATCGGACCCGACAAAATTGAGTTCAAGAGTTGAAAAGACAGTACATAAACCTCTGGCTCGTTCCCAATTAGCCAATACGAATGAGAAGTAAACGCGTGATCCTAGATTAAGGTGTGTTCGGTCTCATTAGACCATTAAATAAAAAACCACGGAGTGAATATATTGCTAGGTTGATGGCAAGTTGGCGTTCATCGAAATAGCTGACCAAAATCGGCAACATCAAAGCATCTGCACAGCTAACCATCACAGGTGGCGTTACCTTGGCTAAAAAACTGAAAAATATGGACATGGAGTGATAAGCATCCGACTTCTCAGTGAATGGCGGATCAAAAACCATTAAAGTGGCCATATGCAAAATGCAATCGAGCACTTATCGAAAGTGAAAAAACGAGTTTGGACATTTTAAAAAAAAATTTTGTCTAAATTTGTCTGAAAAACGAAATAATTTGGACTGCGTTTTCGCCGGTGCTTAGACAGCGCTTAAAAACAGCAATCAGGGTTGAAAAAGCTGCAAATTGATTACCTGAATCCCACGAGCTTTCTTTCAAGTGTTCAAATTCGGCTGGAAAAAGCTCAGAACTCTGACAGTGGTCGTCGGAGCAGTTAAAATTTTTGAATTGCGTGAGCAGTAACCAGCCAAGTCGAGATATTGCTGAAAAACCGCCCAAAAACTGCAATGAGAACCACCCCTAATCATGCTTGAAATTTTCTCCAACTTTGTTAGAAAAACGCCTAAAGCAGGTAAAGGTTACAGAGCAGTTTTTGAGCGTGTGTTTATGTTTATCCTCCACATTATTCCAACAGTGCTTAGAAAAACTGGTGAAAAATCTCAGTGAATTCACACTCAATGAAACATCTGATCACGTGTTTTGACTCACCCTTTGCTTGAACCGGATCATCGAAATGACATTGCTGACAGTAAGCGTCACATTGCGACATCCACTCGAAGTGTAGACAACATTAAACACTATGGGGTTGCTGGGAGTGTGCGCACCAGACACCAAATCCACTGATTGCAAGTCCTCGACATCGGGATCCCAGTCGAAGTACGCAGTCGCATTGGTTGGAAAAAAGTCTACAAAGTGGGCGGCCTCTGCTGTGGGGATTATAAGACTGACGTCCAGCACACCTGTAATTAATTTGAAATTATTTAAAATAATTTGCAAAATTTATTTTATGCGTAAAAAAAGTGTTGATTTTTATTGAGCCACGTCATTTGGAGATACCAAACTCTTCCGAAACCACGAAAAACCCAATTTTGCAATGAAAAATTAGCATAACCGACAAACTTAAAACCGACAAAAAAAATTCTGAGAAAGTTTTGGAAATTGAACTTCATTTGGGGAGCTCATACTCCTCTAAATCAATGTACATAGTCACCGCAAAAATTCAGCCAAAATGAACCCCCTCAATTTAGCCTTCGGAGCCAATATAACTAATTTTGAGGGGGAGCGCTCGCCGAAAAAACGCATTTTTTGTCATCATTTTCCAAAAAGTGCCCAGAAACGACGTTTTTTGGCCTGTTTTTTGAAAAATTTGCATACAGCGCAGAATACTATTGACAAAACAGGATTCTTTTAGTTTTTTCGGAGAGCTCGGAAAATCAAATTAGTCTACCTTTAAAAAAAAAGATCCACAAATTTTTCAAAATTTTTCGAAGCCCCCCCCCCCTAGAAAAAATTATGCGCACGCCTCTGGATCATTCAAATGATTTTTGAATTGTTTTGATTATTTCTAAGATACAAAAAGCATACTAGTTGAGCTATAAAGCAATGGAATACCACTGACAGCTCTGTTTTAGCTTATAAACTCTTTTAATAAAAATTTGAAACTGTTAATTATAAAATTACTAACCATCTTGATTGCCTAGCAACGGTGTGGCCCCGCACAAACACCCAATGGCGGCATCCGAAAACTCAACTTCATATTTGTCGAGTACAGGGTGCTTCGGCTTCACATTCCAACAAACCTCGGCGTTAGACACTTCGTTTTCGACTTGAATGCAGACCTCGAATGGGGTAGTAGCCAGATAGACGTGGTCGAATTCGGTAGCTTTTATGAAGTCCTCGTTGGTCAGGGTGTCTCTATCGTCTCCCCAACTAATGCTGATTTTCAAACCGAAGTAGAATGCTGAACAAAATTTAATTTTCATAGTTAAATGAGGTCAAAGAGAAATATGATAATTTAAAAATCGGATTGGATGGTCCGCATTAATGAATTAAGACTATACTATTCAGCGTCGAACCTCACAAAGATTCCGCTTTGGCCTTTTTAAAAAAATTAACTTGTGGACTCGAACGTAATCTAATTTTGAAGAAGGAAGCGGCGCCATAAACTTGCGCAAAAAAGAAAGGCGTTCCTAGAAATGGCGTTTTAGTTCATTCTATGAATCGATTAGCAATCGGTAATTATTATTATTAATTAGCAAAATCAGGTTAGAGTTAGGAGCGCGGTCAACAAGTAGACTTCTAATCAAGCAGACAAAGTCGTAAGGCAATCACAATTGAAATAACAAAACAAACGTACAAATTATTTTCTATTCTCTTTTATGATTGGCTTACGACGTATATTCCAGGAGAGTTGTGAGAACGAGCCCAGCAAATTGTTTGATATACCCATTTCCTCGAGACAACCTCTTATTGCCTCTTAAAAAGCGGGACAAGGAATTCAGAACACTGATTTATACGAGAAATCAAATCGACTATTAGTTGGGTGGAGTTCTGAATCGTTGATTCCTGGTAAATAATCAAATATTTATGTGACGTTTAACTTCATAAGAGACGAGCCGGGTGTTTTTGTTCTACCAAATTTTAGTTTTTTAACGATGATCTTTATAGATTGAGACCAAACTCCTTTCAATTTCAAGATTCACAGGAAAAACAAAAAACTTCAATTAACTTTTTGTTCTCTCCCCTCCCCCCACAGGAAGAAAATCTTGGGTGTTTTCTGTTATACAGCCCAAAAATTATATTTTTCATATTTTGATAATTGTATCATTATACTCAAATCTGATTGGTTGAAATTACTTCCAGCAAAGAAAACCTGGATTCTCAATGGAAAACAGAAGCTCAGTTAATACTATGTCATATATTTGGGCCGTATGACAGAAAAGACCCGAAATCTTAATGAAGACCAAACGTACCTGCTGGATTATCAACATCCACTTTTATTTTGTAACTGGACAGTGTTTGTGCGAAGGGGTGAAATGGGTACAAAGGGGTCACCAAAATGTCTTTGATGCCCTCGTGAACAAACACCCTGAACTGGTAGTAATACACGGGCACGTCTGTCTTCTGAACCCCGTCGATGACGTCATCGACTAGGAGGTCGGGATCGTCGTTGAATTTGTCAGCTGTCACCCAGATCTCAACGTCATAACTGAGGTCATAGTATGGCGCCCTGAAACAGAAACTCAAATGATGGACTTATTGTAGGAAAAGTGTAAGATTTAACTAAAAATACTTTTAATAACACAAAACTTCGCTGGTGCACAAAACGTCGCACTAGCAAGTATAAAAAAATCCTCTGCGGGGAACGGCGCAACTAAAGTGTTTCGAAAGCTAAGCAACTTGCTAAATTTTTTTGTCAGCCAAGACATCCGAAATTTGTCAAAAATTTGAGCTCATTAGTAAAATTTTTAATTTTTTTTTAATCCTTGGACTAAGAAAGACAGAAAGGAAAGAGTTAATTTCTCCAAATCACTGTCATCATTCAGTTTTAATCAACCATCATTTAAAGGTGGCAGGACAATCTACCCTATTCCAAACTACCCTATACCATTCTACCCTATGCCATTATACCCTACATACCAATCTACCCTATACCAATCTACCCTATACTAATCTACCCTATACTAATCTGCCCTATATACCATAATGAGGTATCATAATGTAATCTTTCAAAGTCCTAATTAGAATCGGAAAGATACAGCACGTGTTAATTCATTTGAGTCTAAATTTTTGGACTCAATTTTGAGTCTTTCACTTAAGGAAATTGTTCTAAAGACTAAATCGCAATTAGAGCCTCAAAATCTGAAATTTATTTCAATTAACAAGTTTTAATCCCCAATTTTCAAAATCACGTACAAGAATGAAACCAAAACTACGTCATTATATCAATTTCCCTTGGAATAACATCTACTAAAATGAGTCAAATTTCTTGGGGTTTATCCCAACAGAATTGGCGAACGCTTGTAATCGGTGGCCACGAGTTTACGAAAAAACAGGAAACAAAGAATGGAAACATTCACTGGAAGTGTTCAAGATGGGGGTCCCATAAATGCAAAACGACAGCAATAACCAGAGAAAACGATCTCATTTCCTGTAGAAATGAGCACATGCACGAAGTATTTCCTGGTCGTTCGGATGCAAGGCTTCTCGTGCAGAAAATGAAACAGGACACAAAAATACAGCAAGTACCAGTCAACAGCATAATTATAGCAAACGGCCTGCAGTCTGTCTCCGAAGAAAAAGCAGTTCAATTAGCTCTTCCTTGCCGGTCGGCTATTAACCGGGCCCTCAATCGACAGAAGGTAAATGATAGACCCACGTTGCCTCCAATTGTCGACAGACATTTTGAAGTGCCAAAGCAACATGAGGATTTTTGCGTCTTCGATAGCGGCATTGAAGATCCAGAAAGGGTGTTGATTTTTGGAGATCGGGACAATATCCAGAGTTTGATATTACATCGAGATGTTTGGCTGTGTGATGGAACGTTCAAAGTTTGCCCGATTCAATTTTATCAACTCTACACCATCCACATTCAACTCGCTGGCTTTTACCCCCCCCCCCTGCATTTATGCACTGTTGCCCAACAAAACAGAACACACTTACAAAAAGCTACTGAAGGGGTTATCAACCATCACCGAAAACACCGAGCCTCACCGCATTCTCCTCGATTTTGAACGTGCAGCACTGAACGCTTTCGCTAGTCACCATACCGGAGCGTTGCTGAAAGGCTGCTATTTTCATTTATGTCAAGCGTTCAACCGGAAAATAAACGAAGTGGGCCTGAAGCGACTGTACGAAACTAATCATGATCTCAATTTGTCATTGCGCTTAATTCCAGCCCTAAGTTTCGTACCAGTTGAAATGGTCAATGCTGCTTTTGACTTGGTCATTGAGGAAATCGAAAACGTGTCGGACAAATTTGATCTTGACGACAATATCACTCAAAAACTTGATGAGGTAGCCTCATACTTTCAGCGCACCTACATTAAAGGCGAAACCATCGGAAGGAATTCTCGCGAACCTCTCTTCCCAGTAAACCTTTGGAATCATTCCGAAGAAGCAGCTGCTGGGTTAATAAGGACACTTTTTGAGGTTCCCGTGGCCGTAGAGGGCTGAAATTTTGGGAGGTAATAGAGGCCAATACCAAAAGAATTTTACCTTCTCCCTCACCCCGCCCCCCAGTACCGCCTTGGCCTGGTACTGGGGGGTCTACCCCTCCTTTTGTGATCAACTAGTCAAACCCTCAGTAATTTTCGAATTTCATTCAAAATTTGACTTGTTGGTGATTTGATCTTTAGAGCTTTTGATTTTCAAACACAGGCATTATCCGCTATGCTATGTCGACTTGATGTGATATGACTTTTGTTTGTTTAAGAAATAGCCGCAACGCATTTCTATAGCAACATTGGATTAAAATTTCTGTTCGTTCATGCTTTGAACTCATTTCCATTTTGAACGCGCAAGTTTTACGTTGCTTTGATATTTTGTTCACGTGCGTCAATTATTCTTTGATCATAATTAATGGTTCTTTGATTTGTTCGGAAATATACTGTTTTGGATTCTTCAAGAGGATGGGGTAAGTTTCAATTGCTTTAATTATAGGGTAGAATGGTATAGGGTAGATTGGTATAGGGTAGATTGGTATGTAGGATAGAATAGTATAGGGTAGATAAGCATAGGGTAGATTGGAATAGGGTAGAATGTCATGGAACCCATTTAAATACGAACAAAATTCATTTTTGGAACAATTTAACAACATCAACTTTATCAACTCTAGACAATGATTGGAGAGGATAGATTAAGGGCAAATTCAATGCCCACTATTTGTCTACCCTGTATACGATTGAAAGAAAACAAGTGTAATTAATAATATTATTAGTGTTATTAATTATTAAATTATTTGAAAAATGGAAACTGCGTTTATTGATACGCGCTCCTCCTCAAATTTTATGCCTGTTTGGAGCCCAAGACACCTTCAGAAAAAATAAGAGATAGTTGCCCTATAAAAATCAAAAATATTATCAATGTAAAATTTTTTGGAAAATTTTGGCAACCAAAATTGAGGTCCCCGCCCTCGCTCGCACTTCTCTGATTGGAGTTCGTTGAACTACATACCTACAAGGTTTGACCAACTTTTTTTCTTGGATTAAAACGCGATCATAAAAGATGATTTCTTGGAACCTTCCTTGTCAAGCTCGCTTTTCCCGACTCACGGAAGAAGATTAGTGAGATTGATGGTAGAAACTTGGGCGAGGTGTCCCTGGAATGCCCACTTGATGCCATAGCCAGTGTCGCTTGTGCCCGGATAACTGGCCACGTCAGTTCCAGCGGGGTCGCCCTGGAAGGGACCGGGACCAGACGTGAACTAAAACACAAAATGATTGACGATTTCCAAATTTTCTCTGGTCTCGAAACTTTTGGGTGTTGGCAAATGTTTGAAACTTCACTGATGCGACAGGGCTTACAGTGAAAGCTGGCCAATAGTGATTGGGTGTTTAAGTTTGTATTTTAAGTGGCTGAATTTTCCTAGCTAACATTGAAACACTTTTTTAGACCCCAGAGCCAAGCAGTAAATTAGGTACCAAAGAACGCAATAGGACTAGTAATTTTGACAGTTGTCAACAGAGCGTTGGAATTATACCAAAAAACACAAGAACCACGAATTGTTTTTGAAGCATTTGCAAAGAAACAAACTAAATGACCTGAAAGCTTTTACACTTTCGAGAATATTCAAAGATTGGCACCATTTAGAAAGAGCTAACCTAATTTGAGAAAACAGAATTAATAAGTAAAAAAGTTTTTTTTATTCCGCTGATAAATCTAAGACATAATATACATCATAAAAACAAAGTCAATCTCACTTTTGCGAGATTTGAGCTTTCTTTGTTGGAGAGCGTAATTTTTGAAACAGTAAGGCTGCTCATGTCAAAGCTAACTTTGACATTTTTGACTGCTTTTCGACATCTATGAAACAGTTTTTGAATTAAACATTGATGGCATGCTTCAGAAAAATGAAAAGATTGGATTTTGGATCAAGTTAACATCCTCCCCCCAAATAGACCAAGTAAAGATCCTCCACCCCAGCGCTTAAATTAAATTAAATTTGCTAAGGGCTGCATGTAAAATGCTCGATTCTGATTGGCTGAAAATTCCCAACTTAGAACCAAGTTAACATCCTCCCCCCTAAACGTGTTTAGGGGGGAGGATGTTAACTTGGTCCTTGATTTTTTAAAATCCTCTCAAATGTTATTTAAATTACTAAAAGATGTATTTAGCGTCCATTAACGTATTACTAAGACCAAATAGGTATAGTCTCAATAGATTTTGGATAGTAGGTTTGAGAGCCTGATTAAGTTGTTAAGTCGCTTTAATCACACAATTGATTAGTTAATAGCATGATTCAAGATTTCTACTTGAAAAGAGAAAAAAAATCTCGAGAAAAAGTTACACCAATCACGAACATCCCACCATTTTCTTAAAAAGTAGATATATTTGAATGTTTCGACAGTTTTATGTTTCGACAGCAACATAATGAGTGCATTCACGTTGTTGCGATTGAAAAAAAAATGTTCAATTTTTTGACGTGAACTTGTGTTCAGCCTCTATTTTATACATTGGCTCGCCAATGGCAGCTAATTAACCACCAGCTACCGTTGTTGTCAACTTTGCAACGCAGGTCTTTAAACCGTATAAAGAGGTCAAACATTCACGGGAATGCTTTCACACTCAACTTCATTCGAATGTTTTCAGTTTAAAATTATATAATCACCATTTATGTTTAGCTGCTGGAAACGTCGCTAGAGTTTTCATGGTTTTTCACGTAGATTTTTAAAATTGTATAAGCATTAACAAAAAACTAAAAATTTTCGAAAACTTCTCCTAGTTTTGTTGGTTGTGCCAAAAGTGGAATTAAATTAATCGAATAATTTAACTAACACAAAAGATACTCTGGAAATGCAAACACAGTTGATTCTTTTCCTCAACCGAGGGCGGCTGAAAAAAAAAACATTTTAGATTCTTCAATTTTGAAAAAACTAGCATGTTGGATTTTTATTTATTTAAAAACTGAAAAAATATAGAGAATAGTACACTGTTGGCGTTGGCAGCGTTAAAAGATCTACTTTTTTAGGAAAAAAAGCACAAAAACGGTAGCAGATCTGGAAATATTATTGTTACATGTCAAACGATTGGTGTTCTCCGTGGGGACAGTATAGGGAGGGGGGATACGTGACAGTAAGAACAACATGAAGCTATAGTAGATTCATGAGCGTGAGCAGAAATTTTTATAGTCGGGGGGGGGGGGGGCGGTTTTTCAAAAAAAATGAAAATTTTCACGACTTTTTTTTTAGATCGACCCATTTGATATTCCGAGCTAAAACTATAAAGACCCTGTTTTGTCAAAAATTTTCTGCGCCCCAGTCAATTTTAAAAAAAAAAACAGGCCAAAAAAGGCGTTTTTAGGCACTTTTTGCGCTCCCTCCTCAAAATTATTTATATAAGCGCCAAAGGCTCCTTTAGAAATAGTTTGAGGTTGTCCAACGAAAATGGATGTCGTAAAATTATACCAAAGGAGAGACCCTTTGGAAAATTTTGGCAACCAGAATTGAGGGGGGGGGGGGCACGCTACTGAAAAGATTATAAACTACAAGTTTTTTCAATGTTTAGGACCGTGGCTATTATTCTCATAACAGATGGACCGAATTCGCGAAAACTTTCAATTTATTTTTGTCTTTTGACAGTTTTTGAGCATATATTTTGAAAACTTTAAGAAAACTTGAAATTTCAAACTTGGTAAATAAAATTTTTGGATATTTGGTCCTTCTGGCATGAAAAACTTCCCCGAACACCACCCACTCCGCCATCATACATTATTAAATTGAGTCGATGAACTAGCATAAAGTTCTTATAGCATAATAAACATCTTCATTACCTCATAGACGACATCAGTAGAAGTGGAATCCACAGTGTAGTACACTTTGGCAGTTCCAGGGTCTAGTGCCAGAATATACCCTGGATAGACACGGAAGTGGTCCGGCGCCTCGAAGGTTCCGAGATCGAGTTTGTATATTCCATGACACCCACACCCACTTGCGCAGTCGGCGTCAAGGGTGACCTTGGAAAAGATAAAATAAAGTTCAGAGCAAAACTAGCAACAAATTATTTTGAAAAAAACTAGGTAGTTCAAATTGAAAAACTCGTGTTCACTTAGCGAACTTCGCTTAGACAACTCTAGCCGAAAAATAGTTAAGCAATTTTTGAAAACCCAAAATTGTCATCATTACAGATAATTTTTTTTAATTTGATGAACTTTCGACTTGTTGGCCCATCACCCGATTACAACGAACTTTGGTTGCAAAAATTTTATACTGTACAACTTTGAAAATATATAGTATAAGTTTTTTGCAAACAAATTTCATTGTAATTGGGTGATATGCCAACAAGTCGAAGAGCCAACACACCAAAAAAAATACCGTTATAACAAGCCAAAATATAATAATGTTACGTACTTAACAACAGATTTTCAATGTTGTTATGCAACTGATGCGAAATTTTATAGCAATTTTTGTTATGCTGATAAAATTTCGGATTTTGGCTTCAAATTATAGCGGTTTGTAGATATGGCGGCTTGATAAACATCCGCCTGTAATCGATCATTAAAACTAAACAAGACTGCTCGTATCAGGGCGAAGCCCTGAATGTTCCGACTGCCTTTTAAGGTTTATGGAGCAGCAGTAATAACATAAAAAATTAAAAGAAATAAAATAAATTGAAATTTTTTTTTCTAAAATTTGAATTTTTTTAATGAAAATCATCCCCCCACACGCCAAATAAAGTACAAAAAGATAGATTTTCTTCCTTGTAACAAATCAATTATGGCAAATAAGCTTCCTTGTACCAATTTGGAACGATTTATAAGACGGATTAAATCTCCGCTAACTCGTTAATAGCGCGAATTATATCGCGCGTTAATTGTCCCAAATTGGTCAAAATGGCAATCTTTAAACCCTCATAACTTTACGAAAAATGATCACAGGTGAAATATCTTTTCAAATTTAAGCTCAGGACAACAATAGCTTTCGAATGATATAAAAAATTCCGTCAAAAATGGCTAGTTAAAAAGTCGAAATTTGTCTGAAGAAAAAAAAAACCCACCCCGAGCACAAATATTCCGTTACTTTCGTTTCGAAAGTCGGAACAATAATCGAAGTTTCACTATCTAAGTTTACAATAGGTCTGAAAACTGTCTATTTTTCTGCATATAATAGACTTTATCTTATCCATTTTTATCACTGCGGATAGATAGAAATCTTTACTCTAACCCTCCCGTACCCAGCAGATTTTCTATATATTTCTTGCAGAATTTGATTCTCAGATCTGAAACTTGGACCTGAAATAGGAAATTTCAGATTTGAAATTACTTTGCAAAACAAAATTTAAGATCTGAAATTAAATCTGAGAAACGCTTTGTTAAATTATATAATATGCATTCGAAGGAAACAATTGAGTTTTCATTTTTTGCTGTTTCAGAAATACACAATAATATTTTGATTAAATACCGGTAAAAAAAAATTCTCAAAATTTAGACAAACAGTTTTTTCTTCAAACTAATTTTATTGCTCAGCTGTTTTAAAAAGTTTTTAAAAATTATTAACAGACTTATTAAAAAACTATTTAAAAATTATTCAAGCACTTTAAAAAATATATTTTGGTTTTCATACGCAACTTATGCGTTTCCGATGTTTATCTCATGTTTCATGCTTTGCGAACTATATTGCAGCAGTCTACGGTTGGAGACTTTGCGGAGTTCCTGCTAGCAGCTAGCAGAAGCTATAAAATACTGAAAAATAGCGAAAACTATGTCTGAATCATTGTTTTATTTAAATCTGAAAAAAAAACAAAGAAAAACTAAAGTTGAGATCTAAAATTAGATTTAAAATAATTTTTTTAGATCTGAAATAACCAAGAAAAACAAAATTTCAGATCTGAATATAGATCTGAAATAACCCATTCTTAAATTATTCAAGTGTTATTTTAAAATTTCACAACCTTGTTCAGATCTGAAATTTAGATCTGAAACATATTTTTTTCAGATCTGAACTGGAACTTGTACTGGGTGTATGTTAGCACAGTTACAATTTGTGAGCTTCCCGGCTATAATGTCCATTAAACACAACAATGCGATAAGCCAACTAGTTCGCTCGCAATTGGCTAACTAATTAATAAGAAATATAGGGCCTGAAACCAGTCTTCATTTATTTTCAAATACCACAATTTTTGCCTATTATAAATATATTAAATTGTTTGTTTTTAGATTCCATTCATTAAAAAATTCAAATCAGTTTGAGAGAACGCCGAGGAACTTTGCAGCCTGTGTTCAGGCACCTCAAATCTTGTTTTGACCTGAATTCTTCTTTTACTTTCGTAGTTAATAATAAATCATAAATTATTTTCAGGCTGGCAATTGAAAAAAATGCCAATTTTTGTTGATTTCTCAAAGCAGTATCAAGCTTGATAGAACCTATTAGACCATATGCTTTGTTTTCAGACGACCCTGATGAAATTGTTTTATAATCAGAATATCAAAGCTATTTGGAGCAAAAAACTGAAAGTTCTCGAAGAAAGTAACTCACCGTCCATTCCGCATCTGGAACCATAGTGTACCCCACGCCATTGAACGCCTCAGACCGATTGGCACTCCTGCACATTCCGTCGGTACACCCTCCCCCCAACTGACAGAAGGCGTCCCCACAGTCGCTTGAAAAGGGGGGCAGGCAGGGATCTCCCTCGGCAAGACATTCCATTGTCTCGTAGCAGTACACTGTGCCACCCGCACAACTCGGCTCGTAGAGCTAAAAAAAAAGTTAGCATGATTTATATTCAAACTATTTTTTTTGGTAATCAAAAAGTAGTTTCAACATCAAGTTCTTGTTGACTTCTAGACAGTGTATAGCAGTCATGGTTTCTTCAAATTAACAAAATCAAGATGAAACTGAACCGTTTAAGTGGGATTTAAAAGCCGTATCCTCAATGTTTCATCTTAGATTGAAAACTTTAAACGTACTTACTTACCAAAAAAAGTGTCAGGAAACATATTGATAAAAAATTGATTTTGCTTAAATATCTATATACATTTTTGTTTTTGTTGTGCTCTTAATGATAACAACAATGACTCACCTTCTGTACTTTTTGAACGACAGAGAAAATTTCAACCCAAGAAACAACTTTATGTGACATAATAGAAACTCCAGAAAAAGCCATCAAAAATTTCCTTTGACGACGCAAACACATTTTTTTTTCAAAAATTACCAAAGGTTTAAATTTACCCTGAATTTGATCACGTCTCCAGCTGATGCTGCTTTGACGAAGTACTCGAACCCTTTGAGGACTCCCTCGCAGGAGAACTGGGCCTTGGGGTCAATCAGTACCTTCCCTCCCCCAGTGGAATAGAAGTAGGAACTCTCGGGACGGTAGGACAATCCGAAGGAGGCATAGTCCACACAGTTAATTGTCTGCATCACTGGGTTACCCGCCAAACAGTGATACGGGTCTAAAACAAAGACATATTTTTTCCTGTTAGGTGGCACACTTTTGCAGTATAGAATTACGTTTTTCATCTTTAGCTCTGGGTTTTTCTCTTGAACCATGTCGGGCTAGCGCACAACTAGCTTGAGCAGGTAGCTGTTTTGATTACAGTAAAAAAGAGCACCACAGGGACAGTAATTTGTCCTAACAGAGGATACGAAAAAAAGCGAACCAACTGACAAAGTTTTTGAAGAGCTCTCTTATTTAAGTTGAGGTGGAGTCTCCTGCTTTAATAAGTGTTCATTCGGGCTGACTTAGGAAATTGTCAATTTGGCTAATTAGGGACAATTAACGCTCGAGATATTTCATGAAATTAACGGATATGCGGCTGTTTATTCAGCTCATAAATCGTTCTAAAATTAATTGACGCAGACTATTTGGTGTTATTTATGAAATCCTGGACGCTAAGACCATCACTTTGTATCTGACATTGCGTGCGGGGGGATGTAGATCTAAAAAAAAAACGAACATTTTTTTTCAGTATTTTCAAAAATTATGTCAATTTTTTCAGTTGATGTTTTCAAAAACAGTTTCAAAGAAGTTGAAGTGCAAATGTAACTCTCAGGGCTTTACCCTGGCATAAAAACTCTTGTTTCGAAGAAAATGACGGAATTTTTGTCCTTCTCCAGACCAATTTGGACTTTTTAATTAGCAATTTTGGACAACATTTTTTGTACCATCCAAAAATTATTGTTGTCTTGAGCTCAAAATTTAGAGGATAAATCATATTTTTTTAAATTATGGGGGTTTGATTTTGCCAAAACTGGCCAATTTAGGACTGTTATTTGCGATATATTTCGTGCTGTTAAAGCGTAATCGAAGATTTTATTGTTCCGAGTTTTGATTAAAACCGAGTATATATAACTGGTGTTTTTTTAGTCAGTTTCGGCGATCGAAATAATAGTTTTTAACAAACGATTGTTATGCCCAATTGAAGATAGCGACTACCTGAAATCAAATTATAAAATATATTTTACCTCCGATCATTTTTCGTAAAGCTTTGGGAGTTAAAAAAATTTGGCAATTTGGCCATGCTCTGGATTATTTTAGTCGCGCTTGAAAATTTTATTCATAATTCTGAAAGCGTAACGCAAAATACTTATGCGTGGACAACTATTCTACGCAACAAAATTGCTCCAAATTGAATTGAGGCTAGCTAATCGGTCGCATTAATTTCGTACGACTCAAATTTTTACATTTGTTCTTTAAAATTGTCCGAAAATTCTATATAGATTAAGGGGAAGTCGGAACACTCAGGTTTACGAGGAGTCTTTGCCCTAATTTACGAGGAGTCTTAACCGTCTTAGAAATCGTTCCAAATTAAACTGAGGCATGCTACTTAGTTTATTGATTACTTTGCTATATGCGAAACAAATCACTTGGTACGTTACATAGCGTGATGCGTGGTGATTTTCAAAAAATCTCACTCAGAGTCTTATGAAGTAATTCTCATTTGTTCCGATTTTGTAACGAAAGTAACAGAATATTTGTGCTCTATGTGGATTTTTTTGTCTTCAGACAAATTTCGACTTTTTAACTAGCCTTTTTTGACGGATTTTTTTTTCATCATTCAAAAGGTATCGTTGTCCTGAGCTTGAATTTGAACAGATATTTCATCTGTGATCGTTTTTGTAAAGTTATGGGGGTTTAAAGATTGCCATTTTGGCCAATTAGGGACTTTTAACACGCGGGACTATTAACGCGTAAGCGGAGATTTAATCCATCTTAGAAATCGTTCCAAATTGGTTGAACGAAGCTAATTTGCCCTAATTAGTTTGTTACTAGGAGCTTAATTTATTACTTTGACTTTTATATGGCGTGGAGGGTTGATTTTCACAAAAAGTCTCAAATTAAAAAATAGTAAAATAATTTTTTATTACATTTAATTTTTTCATGTAATTACTGCTCCGTAGACCTTATAAGGCAGTTGGAACATTCAGGTCTTTGCCTTGATACGAGCAGTCTTGTTTTCTTTTTGAGAACATTTCATTATTATTCTTTAAAGCGAGCACTACTCCATAGACCTTAAAAGGCAGTCGGAACAATCAGGGCTTCGCTGATTCCGCAAAATCTGTTCCAATTCAGAAATGTTTCAGCGCTGATTAACCACTGAGATTTTCAGCGCTGATTAAACGATATTGGATAACCTGCCACTGATCAAGAACTGAATCAGCGATTGCAAACTCTTTAGATTGTGAATAAATTAACTATTGGAAACTGATTTGTTCTTCATGCCTTTATGCAGTCTATTGTAACATATGACGAGTTTAGCCATGATGACACCTAAAACGATTATAAAAAAAGAAATCTGAAAGGTTGGCATATAATACTGCTTCAAATCAAAAATTTCCAAACAATCCTCAAAGATGATGGCCATTCTAGGGTTTTCGCAGATATCAAAAATTCCGAAATGGCTGACCAAAAAATTGAAGAAAAAAAACAGCCGCTGTCAAAAATATGCACACACCACTGAGCAAATTTTATCAAAGGCACGAAGGAATGTTTTCAATTTTTTTCAAACACCTCGAAAATGTCAATAAAGCGTTAGGAAAACTCATTGCTAACGGGGTAAGATATAAAGTTTCACAGTTACAAGAGCTGTTCGGGCGAATACCTTAAAGCCAGAAGGACCGAAAATACTGTTAATCAATCAGAATTCAGAAGAAAACTTGCGAATATCAGTTTGCAGGACAGTTAAAAAGAGGATGTTAACTGAAGATTTTCGTGAATTCGTTTTTGATACCCCCTTTCGTCCATCAAAACCCCTTTTCTTAATGTTTAATTTCTGAATTGATGGTTGTAATTTGGAGTCTCATTAACTATATCCCTCCCTCGGGTACCTGGAAACGATTGTAGCCCTTTTAAGAAAGAAATCAACGATTAAGCAAATAAGAAATTTAAACCTAGAAATGAATCCCCCCATGCAGAAGAGGGATATAGTTCAAGAGATCCCTAATTATTAATCAGAGTGACAATTATCCAAACGTAGAAGTCGCGAGCACAGCTACAAAAGTACAGTGTTTTCTCGAGATCAACACTGTACTGTTGTAGCTGTGCTCGCGACTTAGACGGGAGTGCGCACTCAACCTCTCGAAAGTAAATTTCTTACTCATAACAAAAATCCAATTTTTGAATCACTGCTATGAATTTTGGCGAACCAAATGCATGTTCATGTCAAAAAAAATCAATACTTTTTTATTTTCAATTTAGAAAAAAAATTGAAAAATGAAAACATAGTAGTATATTTTGGTTACAGCTTCATCCATTTAAAAAGAATAATTTAAACCGTTGTAGAAGCGTTCTACCAACGTAAATGCAGTTGAATATTGCTACCAACTGAGGGCGCCTGAAGCAAATACATTAGAATTATTCAAATAAAATAAACGCAAACTTGTTAATATGGATACACATTACGCAAACTTGTTAATATGGATACACATTACAAAAAAAAAACGCACGTGCAATATAGTTGATGTTTTTGCCTTTTGATTTCTACATTTTGAAAGAGAAAAATCTAATTTTTTTTCAAGTATACCTACGGGTGAAGGCTTTTTTGCCCCCCATTGAGTAAAACCAAGTCATGAGTCAACAACAACTGACGGAATCTCAGCTACCAATTACTCATGAAGTGCTGATTGAAACGGAGACAAATTTCAGAAATGCGCTAACAGCAAACAAATCGACGACACAAACAAAACAAATCCAAATAATCAAAATCATCCCCCCATTCTCGAGAGAAATTGTAAGGTCAGCTGAAAATGTGGCTCAGGCATATCGAAGTTGTGCTTCCGATATACTTAAACAATTCCCCACAACAATGCAACAGAAGATGACAATCTCAAAAACAATAACCGTGACGAAAGATGACCGCAAACTTCATACACTGACAGTTATTGCTCCCCCCGAAGCAGAGCAATTCATAACTAGCATCAAAAGCGAAGGAATCATTCTTCTTAACAGGACGGTATTTCCCATGGGATGCTTTCCAAGGTCTCATAGACCCAAGAACATTTACCCTAAACTAGCAAAAATCAAATTGTCGAACTTGCCTTATGTATGCAACGATATCGAAGCGAAATTAATTCTCCAATTGCCAGAAGACATAATTCATAGCCCCATATTCCAACGTGAGACCTGTATCGTAACTGAACCGGGTCAGTATGTTTACACAGGAAGAGCAATTTTAGAAGTTAAAATACAAAACGAAGAACAAGAGAAAAAGCTGAAGGACTGGTCTTATAAATCGAGAATGGATGGCTTCAAAATGTGGGAAGGTGTAGAAATCTCGTTTCACATACCTTCACTACATGAATGTCAAAAATGCAAGATGTCTGGACGCCAAGAAAAAGGTCATCACGATGATTGGTGTAACATAGGGAACCAAATAACCAAAAATCCAAATAATCACTACCCACAAAAACCAAGCTCCAATAATGCCAGCGACGAGAAAAACGATGACAAAACAACAATCGATAAGTTTTGTGATGGTACCGAAAATGAAGAAGATAAGAATGTTGAAGCACCACCATCTGGAGTTTTGATTGATGAATCTAAAACAAACAGTGCAGCTACTCCAAGCGAAGAAAAACAAAAGAATGAGGTTCTCAACAATCAGGTCGTAGATTTTCATTCTTACTCTGCAAAAGAAAAAAAAGACAAACTAAATATCGAAAATAACAAACGAAAATGTTCCTCTGACGGAAGAATGCTTACAAAAAGAGAGCGTGAAACTTCACCAACCTCTTGGTCAGTTTTAACACGGAAGAAAGGGCCAAAAATGAAATCTAAAAATAACGGAGAAGACTTGGTTGGAGGGAAGTTTTAGCAAAATTTTTATGTGCGAAAAACCAGATGTTTTTTCCGTTAATATTTTTAGCATAGGAAATCCAGCTAAATTACACTCACTTATCAAAAAATGCCAAGTTTTAAAAAAATCACCCAGTTTCATTTTGTGCATTCAGGAAGCAAAAATTTCGAAACTTACAAATATACATTTGAGTTTACTGGATAAATATAATGTTTTATTCGATTTCATACCGGGCTCAAATAATTCTGGTGGTTTCTTAACGTTATGGTCATCAAACTTGAGTCCTGCTAAAAGAATTGCTTCAAGTACAGGTTTTCAATTGTTAAAGTTTGTCAAACTTGATTGGTTTGTTATCAACGTTTATGCGAACCCAATTTCATTCCGAGCAACTTTGAATTCCCTGAAATTAAGCATCAGATTTTTACCTAACAAATCGAAAATTATCATGATGGGTGACTTTAATGCGCTGAGTTATGATAATATTAACAGTTCTTCAATACTTAAGTTAAATGATGCACGTATCAAACGATTTACCCAACTCAAAGAACAAATTCTTGACTGTTTTGGTTTTGTTGATTTTGCACTCAAGAATGATTTTTGTGATTATACACATTATGACAAACAACATAAAACTTTTGCACGCATAGATTATGTCTTCATAAAATTCGAAACAGAGTATGATTCTATGCAAAGCATTCAAATATCAATATCTGATCATTTGCTCTTACACGTTTTTGTTAAGCCATCTAACTTGTATCAGCGCGGCCCTAGTTACTGGAAATTAAATGAAGAAATTTTAAACAACAACGCCAGCTTAATTCGTGAAGACCTAAAAAATTTTTACGAAAATGAATCACCAAGTAGTTACGAAAACTTTAAGCACAATTTTCGTGACCTTCTGAAGTTTATTCAAGAGAACAAAAAGCGTGTAGATCAGAAAGAACTTAATTTATTGAAGTATCACGAAAATGTTCTCAGAGATTGCATTCACAGCGGAAAAGGGCCGAACCCTAATTTGATTGAAAAATATCATTTGGTGCTGGAACATCTTCAAAAAGTTTCCAAGGAAAAAGATTTTTCAGATTATCGAAAAATTCAGAAAACACTCAGCTATACATTCGAGGGTGTTCCCAAATTTTGTAGTCAATGGACATCAAAGAACACAATTAATTCAATCAAGAGAATTCAAGTGGATCAGAACGTTTATCATACGGATGAAGATATTCTTAATCAATTTCGAAAGTATTTTTCAAATATTTTTTCAAATAGTTCTACAACAGACTCCGATCAACTACTAAAGACATTTTTATCAAAAAATAAACTCGAAAAAAAATGAGAATGATGGCTATAATTACTTTACAGAAGATGAAATTCACTTGGCTATAAGCAAACTGAATTTGAAAAGTTCGCCTGGACCAGACGGCCTTACTTCTAAGCTATACAAGACTTTCACGGATGAGTTTTGTTCGATTTTAGCTAAAGTTTTTAATCATTTTGTTCATGGTGGAAAACTTCCAAACAGCTTTTATTTAGCAATAATCAAACTGATCCCGAAATCTGAAAATGCCATAGCAGTACAAGATTTTCGCCCCATCAGCCTTATGAATACTGATGCGAAAATCTTTGCCCATGTAGTCTGTAATCGAATTAAAAATGACCTTTGCAAAGTTGTAAAAAACCATCAGCACGCGTATTTGCCTGGAAGACAAATGCACACAGCAATACGAAAATTGAAAAAAGCGATTACTCCAGAACGATTGGCTACCCGAGGTTCATGTGCTGTAAAATTAGACTTTTCTAAAGCATTTGACAGAGTTGACAGATCACTTCTCATCAAAATTTTGAAAGGGTTAAACTTTGATGAGCTTTCAGTTAGAGCTATTGAAACTTTGTATTTAGACTCAAAAGCAGTAATTGAGATAAATGGCTTTTTATCAGCCAGCTTCAAAATTTATCGCGGTGTGAGACAAGGTTGCCCTCTTTCCGCTTTTTTATTCATAGTTTTTATCGAACCCCTTCTTCAAGCAATTGAATCTACAGAAGCAATTGAAGGTTTCGTGATATTGTGCCCCAAACTAGTTTCATATGCAGACGACATAACTTGCCTTATCAAAATCCGATGTATTGACAGGTTGTTTCGCTTAATCGATACATTTTGCAAACAAACTCAAATGATGATTAACATAAGTAAAAGCGAAGTGCTTTCCATACCTGATTTATCACCCTATAAAACAGTCAAGGAAACAAAAATACTTGGTGTCTTGTTTTACACTTCCCAAAAAATTGAAAATATTGAACTATTGTTGAGTTCACAAATTCAAAAACATCGCGGGTTAATTTCACTTAGTAAATCTTTGAGGGCCAAATCATTAACACTGTCAGTTTATGTTCTCCCTAAGTTTTTTCATTTGGCTCGTCATACTACAGTTAACTTGGATACTGTTAGTAAATGCCAAGAATTATTAAATACAGAATTGAAAAAAACAAGCAGACTCGACATAAGAAAAGAAGTTTTATATCACCCCATCTTAGATGGTGGGATAGGCTTACCATGCCTACAACTTAAACTTTTTAGTATAAAAATTATCGATTTCTTTGCTTCTGATATGTCAGATCAAAATAGTTTATTACCAACAGATTCAATTTTACCGAAAGAAATCGAAAATTTGTTGAGAAATACGAATATCTCTATTGAAAAAAGTTCAAGTGATTTTGCAATATTTTCAAACAGTACCAATAGCCGTTTAATTATAACAATACAGACAAAATCGCGAGATGTTTATTATTTCTGCTTACAAAACTGTAATTTTCATCGAGCTGCGATTTTCCGCTTGGGTTTTGCAGCAAACCGTTACCTCTGTTCAGAAGAAGAATTGATTAAATTTACAGGCAAAGTTTGGAAAAATTCAATGCTTGATGTATGGGAAAAAAACTTTCTTTATAAATTTGCATACGCTGTTTTTAAAGATCGAGAAAAGCGGTGGTTTTTATTTCTCGAGAATGCCCCCGAATCTTTCTATTGTAATTTAGAATGCGAAACATTCGAACACCTAATTTTCAGTTGTCCCTCGCTACAACCTTCAAGAAACATATTACAGATTAACAATTGGCGTGACGTTTTTGTATCAACCAACATTGCAAGACTTAAGTATGTTGTTTCGGTTATTCGTGGTGCATATTCAAAATCATCGACGTCATGGAAAATCAACTTGCAAACATTTGTGTCATGGGAAGTATGGAAGATGAGAAATACAAACTGCTCCTTCTGATATAAACTATAAGGAAATGTAAGACTTCAGCAACAAACCAGGATACCCGCTATCCGGTAAAAGTAATGTCAATTGAACAAATATGATGTTATTTGTTGTACATATTGATTATGAAACTTTTAACTAAACAAATTTAATTTACAATTTGAAAAAAAAAAAAAAAAAAAAAAAAAAAAAAAATTACGTGGCAAAACTGTACAGCATATGATTGGATAATGCGTCTACAGTACCATTCAACTGTGCCTGTATAATAATGCGATTTCTTCAGTCATTTTAATTCTTTCAAAGCAACCAACCAATTTTACCGGTAGCGTGCCGAGTTAGAGGGGAGTTAGGCAAGGGCGGATTTAGGCGGGGGGGGGGGGGGGGGGGGGTTTGAAGCTTTTCTCTCTCAGGAGTTCGACACCCTGTTGACCCAAAGGGTCCCCCTTTGAACTATTTTGAGATATCCATTTTTGGTGATGGACCCTAAAAATTGTTGGCCGAAACAGAGTCTTTTTAGTGCTTTGAAAGAGCACGTAAAATCAATGTCGTCAACCTAAAAAAGGCGACCGCTTCCCCTCTCACTTGCTTTTGCCAAATTTTTCCACCAGGGGCCCAACTTTAAAGTAGTTTTAGGATATCCATTTTTGGCAGACCAACGTCAAAAAATTGCTCAAAACGTCAATTTTAGCCTGTTTCTTTTCCCAAAAAATTTCCTGCAGTGCAGTAAATTTTTGACAAAATAGGGTCCTTATAGTAATTTCGGAGAGCTTGGAAAATCAAAATTGTCGACCTAGAAAGGGTCAAGAAATTATTCATTTTTTTTCGAAAACCCCCCAGAAATTTTTTTGCGCACGCCACTGTATATGACCCTGAAAATAGAAAATTAAATCACAGTTAAATCAAATTAATCTAAAATTCTTAAATTTCCATCAAATGATTGTAAAAAGATCTTTTTTGATGAGCTTTTCAGTGCTTTTAAACTATAGCTCAAGTCAAAACTGAGGGGGCTTCTAAATGATATAAATTATAATGTTTTAAATAATGAATAAAATCAAGTTTTTTGTTCTATATCACCATTTTTTAACTATTGAACGTACTTTATTCGATCGTTTTACTCGCTTGACTGAAACTCAAAAAATTTAAACCGGTTTTTCTTGACACTGGGACAAATTTTTGGAAACTTTTTTTGTCGTTCGAGCATAACTGAAAAAAGGTTGACATGATAAACCACTCGACACATTCTGATTATTATTATTAGTTTTGCTTGATTTTGCGTGGAAAAAAAAGAAAATTTAAAACACTGCAAAACAAAGTTTCTCTTAAGTTTAAATGATCGGAATAGTAGTTTTGTCTGGATTGAAAACTTTATTCTCATTTGACATGTATACTGCCTATAGTTCACAAGAAAAAGATGTTTCATCTGAATTGGTTTTTGTAACATTTTGGCGGTCTTAAGTTCGCCAATTTGTGTCAACTAATATCTACAAACTTTAGCAGGACAGTATACGTATAAATTATCAAAAGATCAAAACATAAATGCGTAAGAACGCAGATCATTTTAGGGTATTTTTGATAGTTGATTCGAGCAATTGTGTTTTTGATCAAAACTTAACTAAACTTTTTCGAAAAACCATATGTGAAAATGAACGTTTTGCTCTAACAAAAAGGTCATTGTATGGCCTACGCCATATAGCATTAGTGTTTGAACTTATTGGAGACCAATCAACGGGCCGTCAGAATATGCAGGGCTTCGCCCTGATATGTGAGCAGTCCTGTTTCATTTTGAGCCGCATCGAATTTAAAAAGTCTTAATAGGAAATTTTATTTTGGGTGACAGTAAGCTGGGAGTAGAAAAACTCATTCGCTCTAATTTCAAAACTAGAAGCTTGAAATCGACTAATTTTTGAAAAACGGTTTAATTTTGTTTGTTGCCTTTTTTGTATTTTGTTCCGACTTTCGAAGAAAATGCAGAATGTTTGTCATCTGATGTTTTTTCTCGAGGCCAATTTCAACTTTATAATTAGCCATTTTTGACGAATTTTTTAAGACCAGCCGAAAGATTCGTTCCCCCGAGCTGAATTTTAAAAATATATATACTTCATCTGCAATTATTTTTTGTTAAATTATGGTGGGTGCTCAAAATTGCCAGTTTGGCTGACTTGGGACAATTACTGCACGAGATATTTTGTGCTATTAACACGTAAGCGGCTATTTGATTACCTCATAAGTCGTTGCAAAATAAACTGAAGATAATTTCCGTCAAATAAAAATACGCAAGGAGAATATAAAAAAAAAAAACATTTTTACCTGGCTTAGCGTGTGGGGAAAAGTTTTTAAAATCCAAAAAAAAAATTAAAATCGTAGCATTTTTTCGATTTAATCAAAATTTTTTTAGAGTTCTGTGGTTTTTTGTTTTGTGTATTGCCTCAATTCTCTGCCCAGTACCGTAGTAACTTAAATGAATCTAGCTTAAATTACACTATTATCTATTATAGAAAAATTTTCAGTGGTGTTGACTAGTTTATACTTTGATTGGGGTATATATCCTCGTTTTTTGTAAGTTGGTAAAACTAAAATCCCGACTCGTGGTCGTGGTTTTATGTTCAGATTTTCATCGTCCCAATCAAATCAGATTGTGATCAAAATTTCATGGTCAAAACGCGGTTCAAAGACCGACACAATAGTTTGAATATAGTCTCTAATTTAAGATTGAATTAAACCCTTCCGCCCCAACCCCCCTTTCAGAAAGACCAAGTCAGATTTTCCACCTGAGCGTTTAATTTGAATTAAATTTTCAAAGCGCTGGGTGTTAAATTCTCGATTCTGATAGGCTGAAAATTTCAAAGCAGAAACTAAGCTAGCATCCTCCCCGCTATGGTTTTCCGGTTGTCTCAAGTTTTTATTATAGCCATAAACCATAAAAACTTTACAAACTGTAAGTTGAGGAATCTGCCTCAAATAAGCATTCCCTGATTATTCAAATCAAGGGGGGCCAAGATCGTTCAAATAATCGCTTACAATTTATTTGTGGTGTTTTTTTTATAATCTCCTGTAAAAATTGCTCGCTCCGCGTAAATTTCTTGCTCTTTTTGCTGTTAATCTCACTTCTTCTTAACGTTAATCGAGCACGTGTGGAAAAAAGAGCCCGTAAAGTTATATTCAATCAACAGACGTTACACGTAAAGTAAATCAGGTTAATGGAATTATCAGGTAATGACAAAAAAAATTGCTAGAGCTCGTAATAAAGAATTAACTCGGGCTCAATAATATAACGATCTCACAGTTCAATTTAAGATGGGTTCTCCTAACACGGTTGTCTCTTAAGCAACCCACGAAATCAATCTCTAAAATTAATCGTTTTCTCAAGCTTTTTGAATAGGTTCCCGCTTCGATCCGTACCCAAAATAAAAGTCAGGCTACACATGCACTTAGTGTTAATCTCTCAAAACTTACGATCGGAACTATCAAATTGTCTTGGTTTTGATTAATTTTTCTCTCTCTAAAATCCCCCCAACAGTAAGGTAAGTCTATTTTTACACCGGTATAATTAAATACCTCCCTCCCATATAAGTCCCGACCTTCACTGCGGTACTTTCCACGTTCGTACTGTAAGCTAAAAGTTCCCTGAGGTACACCAGTTCTAAAGGCTAATGTCGCAGTGGCTATTCAGATCGCTTCAAGTAAATTTTACGCCCAACTGAACCTCAGCTAAAGTTCGCATTTAAATGGCAGCAATCCCAAGGTTTTTATTTGGTTTATACTACACATGTTTCTGCCCCCCACAGGTAGGAAACCCACGAATCCGCTTATGTCCCTACTCATGGAGGTTCAAAAATCTGACGTCTGATCTATTCCAGTTTCAATCGCCTAGCCAATACGAAGAGCCGTTCCCCCTCCTAAATTCCGATCAAGCCAATAAACAACCCCCCAGAAGCTAATTAAATACCCTGTTTCCCCATATTACTCTGATGAATTAGCTCCTATTCCTTCTGCACCTGTGCATCAATAATTCTGTGAATACTTCGGCACCACTAAGAATATCTACTCCTTGTCCGTTAGTCAAGCTATGGTTGACCCCAGTATTTACTAAGTCCCTTCTTGTTAATTCCAATATTCGATAATATTTTATAAAGGACAGGATATTCTATTAACTCTTTGCGATCCCGTATCTAAATTTTTTCTTGTTCCCCACCCATAAGTGAGTTCCGTTCTCGTCTCCCCCCCAGGATGATTTTGATGAATCAGCACTGTCGCTAGGTACTTTTTCGTGTTTTTCCGAGCCATTCTGGAGGTAACCGTTCCAAGGGTCAATTAAGGGTCACCTCGGGGTCACTAGAAGTCAAGCAAAAGTCAATGAGTTCAGAGCCAGGTGGGGGTCCCACCTGCCAAGTTCCATCCATACCCGATTAGTAATTCACGAGTTATCACTTTTCAAAGGCTAATTATCACCTTTTCCGGGGATTGGCTATTAACACCGGAAGGAGCCAACAGAGAGGGTTTGTTCGCCAGACGTCTTTTTCCGGGCTTGGGTCTACTACACATTAACGCCATAAAATCAATATGCCCCGCTCATTATTTTCCGCAAATTGCCTATTTCCGGTCCCAGGGATATTTTTCCCAGTGCTAATAATTTCCGGTCGGACCGTCGGATTCGGTCCAAACTCAAACGTCATGCTTGTCTCACCACTACCTACCAACCCTCCAAGATTCCGCTTTCTAGGGGGGTATTTGCACTGGCCATAAAACCAAAAGTAGGGGTCCGAAGGGTCTGGGGTTTCAAACTTAAGCTTCCCTCGTCTAGGGCTTCCATATAGTAAATTATGGGGTCATTCCTATTGTTAGGTATCGAGTCCCAATGGGGCATTTTGCACTTCTGGGAACCGTTATCACTCGGCCCCAGGGGGTCCCCCGCGGCCAGGGTTTTGCATGCCCGGGTCAAATCATCTCTAAGGGTCAAATCATCATCTCACAATGATCCGACTAGTGGTTCCTAATCCGGGGGGTGGGGGGAGGAGGGTTAGCACATTCTATCCCCCCTCCAGTTTCCTCCAAAGACGGGACTAATTCCTCAGAGCTTGGGCTATTTTGAGCTTAGTGCTTTGTTTACCTTTCTATTTGCCGAGTTGGCTAATCAATCTCACTAGCATACTCCCAACGTTAGTCTTTTTGTGTTAGATACAACTTAATATTCGCATTCGACATGGACTACGATAGATTAAGTGAGGTGTGAGCGAACATGTTTTTTTTTTCAATTCGAACAAACACTTACCCTCAATTCTAGAATAGTCGAACTGGCGTCTGTCCCTGTCGCCCCAGTAGATGTCCACCTTCAGTCCCGTGCCCACTATGCTACTCACACTGCAGTTGCTTTTCACCCCGTACTTGTAGTACTCCCCACACCCCACCACCACGCCCTCCTTCGCCACACCCTCCCCAACTGACACTTTGGTCGCGTCCAGAGGCGGCTGGAAAATCAATTTTATCTTTAGCCAATGACGGATGTTCAACAAACTGCCATATCTACAAACCCTCATATTGGCTTTATTGACAAACCACAATAGTCAGTCAAAAGAGGTTTTGGGCTTTTTTTCTGATAAACTACCCAAACTTGATACCTTGATTTTTGAAAATTGGATCATAATGCTCAAATCTGATTGGCTGAAATTGATCATCACCATAGCAAAAGTTTTATTGCGAGTAAAACTTTAAGTTTGGGCCGTACAATAAAAAGTTCCAGATGTTGAAACACAGAGGTGATGCGGAGTCTCAAATAACTTGCAATCAGTCGCGGATTTAGGGGAGAGGGACGCCCCAACCTCAGGGATTCGACCCCCAGGGCGGATCTAGGATTTTCTCGAGGGGGAGAAAATCCTAGACCCCGCCCTTGTTGTCCAAGATATTTTTCAAAACATGTCAAAAATTTTGTCAAACTTTTTTTAGGCCGACCAAATTGATTTTCTGAGCTCTCCCAAATCAATTTAAAGACCCCATTTTGACCAAATTTTCTGCGCCGCTGTGAAAAATTGCTTAATACTTTTGTAATTCATTTTTCGGAGACAACTGTTCATCACACCAAGCACAAAAAACTACACTAAATTGATGAAATGTGATCGGAAAATTCTGTGCTAATTAAGCAGCAACCGGCTATATTTGTTCTGATTTGTTGTTATTTCACTGAAATACAAAAAATTGTCGTTGAAACATCAAAAAAAGAGATACACTTTTCCAGAACAAAGAAAGGTAGGATAGAAAAAGTGATGAAGTTATGAAATACGAACGAATCTTCCGTCCAGTTTCCCAGTGAGGATGTACGATCCAGGCACAGTATATGTCCACGTCATCCAAGAGTTGCTATTTGGATAAGTGAACCCAGCTCCAGTTCCGAAGTCAAACTGGTAGTACATCTACAATTCATAAAAATCACAAATAGTGTCTATGTTTTCCAATTTTTTTCAGAAAATATTTTCCAAAAAAGTTGTTAGAAGATTTGAGTGGAAATTTCCGGAGCGTGAAAATATCAATTGATACAAGCAGTAGCGGATTGCAAATGACAGTAGCGGACCCAATATCAGGCTGAGAGGGTTTGTCAACTTTCTTTTTACAGTGTCCCCCTTTTGGTCCTAGTTCACAACAACTATTGCTGGTTGAAAACTCTAAAATTTTCTAGATGCGCCTTAGGAAAAAAATGGGTGACATTTTTTCAAATTGTTTAAAATATCTCAAATTTTCTCTTTCATCACATAACTCCAGTAGTCGTCTGTTACCAGTTGTCTGAACGCGTGAAGGATCTATTTTTCAACAGAGAGGCGGAGACCTCTGCCATATCCCTAAAGTTCGTGACTGATGATTAATTTGTGAAATCGCGACTATCACTTACAAACGCCTTGCAGAAGTTGGGAGGTGGTGAGTAGTCTAGTCTTGCACTAGATGGCTCCATCGTCATCAGTTTTTTGTTAAGATCCACAAACCACACACTCGGAACTCCCTTCTGGGTGGTGAAAATACTCGAGCTAGAAAAGAATGAAGGCATATTGGAATAGAAAATGGGAGACCCGGGTTAAGGTTCTCGACTTAAGCGAATTGACTGCCAGATATGAGAGTAAATCAAGTTACATCAAAGTTGTGCACAGTCGATTTAGGTGCGATGTGGGAGCCAAACTATTCTAGTGTGTGTTGATGTGCTAGGTAAAAGAAGCGAAAGAGCATTAAAACGACAAGATATTTAGACGACAGGAGTTCTATCATTCTAGTCACTGTCATAAATCACGTTTCAGCTGGCAAAATTAGCTTGAGTTTATATTTTGGACTTTTTGGATAAAAACAGTCCAATTTGTGGAAAAATCAGATCCACGCCATGTGATTTAAAGTAAAAGCATTCAGCTCAAAACAGCTTTTTGAATAAAACGTTTGACCAAGAAATGCTTTTTATTCCGACTTTCGAAGAAAATGACATAATGTTTGTGCTCAGGGTCGTTGTATTTGCGCCAAACAAACTTCGACTCTTGAACTAGCCAAGTTTACCGGAGTTATGTTAAGTCATCTGAAAGATATTGATGTCCTGATATCAAAAGAGAAAAATTTATTTACCTGTAATATTTTTTCGAGAAGTTTTAAGGTTTTGAAAATAGCCAACTTGGGAGGATGTATTTCATTCGATAAGGCGTGAGTGGAGCAAAACTCGGCTCAGAATTGTTCTCAATCCAATTGAGGCATCACATTTGTCCGAATTGTTACGTGATCATAAAAAATTTCAATAACTTTGTACTTTATACGGCGTAGAGGGATGATTTTTGATTTAAAAAAATTTCCAAAAAACTTTTTTTTTATTAAAGTTCCATTACTTTATACGGAAGCAAAGCTGAGCTTTATAACACTTGCGATGCACCAAGTATGAATTAAAACAGCAAAACATTCAAGAAGTATCAAAGAGGACTTCGAACGATGTTACCGTTGAACAAGAACAAGAAAAAAATCAAGAATTTTAATAAGTTCCATATGCGGTCAATTTGCCTTTATGAAATTTTTGGTCCACAGTTTTATCGTTCGATCAGATATATCAGAAGTCTGTGTGAAACAAACTATTAGGTAAACAAGCCGACAGAAATAAAACCAACAGCCAATAAGCTGAAAACCAACGGAAACTTTACGGGAAAAAAACTGGAAAAATACATAGAATGTTGAAATTGCATCCAAAACAGTGCCACATACGTACTGAATGCAAGGTGGTACGTTCAACTCAGAAACTAAACCGAGAACCGAATCGACAACCATAAAGCCGAAAGACAATCAGTGAAAAAAATAAAACAGATGTTTTATAACTATACATATTAGTAGATCTATCAAAATTGATGAAGATATATATTTTGAACATGCGCAGAGAATAGATTGCAATGTTAGCATTGGAACAAAATTAACAAGCGGGAATAAAGCCGAAAATACCTGAGCAGCATTTCTTCACGACAAAAAAGTTCAAAAATTCCGAAACTAATAAAAAATTGATTCTCTTTTAATTCAAAACACACACGCGCAGACAATTTTTTTTTCATCTAACAACGCAATCAGAGTAATTGATATCAATACGCTAACTAAAAGCTATTAACAAAAAAAAACACTAAAAAAATTGAATTGATATATTACAAAAAAAAACATAAAAAAGCTAGTGTTGATTAGGCCGGATATTCAAATTGGAAACACGCTCAAAATATTTCTGTCAACGCTCGAAATATTTCTCAAAATATTTCTGTTAACGCTCAAAATATTTCTCAAAAAAACGCCCAGTAGATGAATGAGTCCCGAACTTAGGCGATGAGTCCTGTGAACAAAGCTATTTACAGAAAAAAGTTGTAGTACCCGATATACGGGAAAAAAAGTAGTACTCGATTGCAATACCCTTGCTTATCTCAAAAGAAAAAAAAATTTTTTCAACCATTACATAAAAAATATCAGGCAGTCGAAATTTTCGGGGCTTCTCCTTGATGCAATCAGTCTTGTTTCAATTTGAAATGTTGTCTAAGCTTACCAAATTATGATTTCTTAAAACTGAAGATGTACGTAATTGAAACAATTAAAAGTCTTCCGATGACTTAAAAAGTTTTTTTTTCTTTATAACAGCTGTCATCGTAGTTGAAAACTTTAGGTGACTAAAATCATTTTTACTAATTTATTTACTTACACTTTGCTAGATAGTGCGCAATTTGTCGATTATTTAATTATGTGGAATTGAATTTTCAGTCTCTTGTTAAATTTTGTGTTTAAGTTTCAAATTAAATTTTGTGTAATTGAGAGTCCAAACATAGCTATTATTCAGCTTATTATTTTTCGCAAAACTAATCATTAAATTATGATTTTTAAACTAGTTTTTGCAGCTTAACTAAAGCTTTTTCGACACTAGTTTTTAAAGCTTAATTAGTGCTTTTTTCGGCACTCAAGTGCAAAGTATAAGCATGAATCGTTTAAGTTCTTGTTATCAAGTTCTTTAAATTTACTTAAGACCTTGATACTCAACTACCTGTATACTCAACTACGCACTAAAAAACTTCTCAAATTTACTTAAGTTTTTGAAGCTTAACTAAAGCTTTTTCGACACTAGTTTTTAAAGCTTAATTAGTGCTTTTTTCGGCACTCAAGTGCAAAGTATAAGCATGAATCGTTTAAGTTCTTGTTATCAAGTTCTTTAAATTTACTTAAGACTCGTAATAAAGTACACAAAAGTTGTCAAAATGTATACTCAACTACGCACTAAAAAACTTCTCAAACTGAGAAGAAATTCAACACTGAGGCGAAACTGATCTTCGCACCACTTGCAATAAAATTTAATATACCAGTGCATGCAAGCAGACAGGAGATAAAATCATTAAATCCAGAAAAAGAAAAAACACTTTACGAAATTCAAAATGTTGTCTGAAATCATGTTCTTTTTGCGGAAAATCCGTCCAGAAATACAATCGACGGCCATTAATTAATTTCAAAAAATTAATAACAAGCAGCAGCTGAGCCGATGAAATTTAAACAATTTCCAGTAGAACCAAAAATATATACTTGTTGTCATGAAAAATTTTGAGCTATAATTTTTATTCTAAGAATTTTAACATTTTGTGCGATCCGGAATGACACATAAAACTTATGCTTCTTTTGAAATGACCTCAAGTTAGGTCCATTAAATCGATTAAATATTAGCTTTGTCATTTAAGCCGAATAAAGTGCTTAAAAAAAACAGCAAAATATACAAAATTAATGATAGCAAAATAAAAAAGTGAACGAATAATTCAAAACACTGAAAGTAACTAGCTCGAAAACTATGTACAAAAAAAATCAGTTTCACGAAGTGGCAGCTAAGTCGAAAAAACATAAGCAGACAAACTAATGGCCGACATTTTTTCGAAAGGAAAGTTTCCAGTTTAAGAAAACAAACAACAGTTCTTGGTCAGCTTCGAACCCACGACCTTTGCCGTCCCAAGCGTATTCTTCGCCTCCAGCCTGACTGCCAGACAGGCATAGAAGTTAAAATTCCTTATAAACCAAAATACAATTGATGCAGTTAATTCTGTTAAGCAAGTTTTTAATACAAAAGAGTATCTATAATCCGGTGTGATAACGCTTGATAATCGCAAGCGTAAAAAAAGTATATTGTAAAAATTAATGTCCAACTTTCTGGCAAGTTTTGTCATCTTCAAGTTTTTTTTGTTGTATCGAAAAATGAATAACAAATGCTGCCCAGCAAGCAGTTATTTCAAATGGAGCATTGCATATATCAGGCTAGCTACAAAAAAGGATAAATTTGTCTTGAGAGAAAAATACTTAGCCGAGCTCAACAATTCCATTAACTTCTTCGATTGTTGGAACAAAAAAGAACATTTTTTGTTCTGGTTGAACCACCTGTGTTTTTAGATTCGTAAGATTAGTTGAATACAATATGTTTAATTTTTTTCAAGCCTATTGAGTCGTGGACCTAAGATTTAGGCGGAGAAGCAGTTAATTTAGGTGGTTAAGCTGAACAAAAAAGACTAGACGACGAGATTATAATGAAACTAATTCCTCGTAGAGCCATTTATTTTTTGATCAAACACTAAACAACTTCTGAAGAACAAAGTTAGTTTTAAGAAACACATGAACTAGTTGTGAACAATATTTTCATGTAATTATCCGTTGATAATAGGGTGTTACAGTTTTTGAGGATTTTTTGGGGAACTAACTAGCTCTCAGTGACCACTCCATCACCGCCCTCCGCCTCGTGGAAGCCCCCGCACTTGTTGTCGTCTGGGTCCTCCTCGGTACAGTTGCTGTTGCACTTGTCATCTGTCGCCTGCAGACCAGTCAGAGCCGCTGCATCCAAAAACAAACTATTATCATGATAGAACGAAAAAAATATATATCTAAGAACCTGATTTAAATAGCTCCGCTCAAAAAGAACGACATGCTAATGAAAATAATGGCTTAAGTTGAAACTTACCTCATCAGGTGTTACTTTGGCACTTTGTTTTATAATCAAAATTCCAGTTTAAACCGATCCAACCAAGCGATACAACCAAAGCGTAGAATTCTCAAGCTACCAAACAGACAGTGAGATCAAAATAACTAAGTCGAATAGAAACGTTAAAAAATCAACATTTTTTTGGAAAAATAAAAAACTCAATTTCAGAAGAATAGACGAGAAACACAATCACTAGCTTCAGACAAGCTTTTCTAATTTCTGCGCGTTCACTAAGGGAACAGCCCGAGGTTAGACGTCCATTATTCCGAAAACAAAAAATGACAAAGCAATTTTCTGTCAGAAAAAAAATGTGAAAAATTAAGTTGTTTGAGTTTTTATTTTTAAACTTCAACAGACCTGATTTATTTGAATCATTATTAATGATTTTTTGCCGTTAACTCATGCAAAAAAAATTCACTAACACGACAAAACATAAACCTCAATCATTTAGGCCAAATAAAAGTTCCAATGGAAAAAAAAAGATATACCAGTCAGGGTTAGTAAATTCACAAAACTAGAGGAAGTAATCAGCAACACTTGAGAATACAATGAAAACTGCTTACACCGCTAGAAAAAAAACTGTGGTGTAGCAACTATATCAACAAAACAAAAATTGATTGAGTTTTTAACTTCTGTATTTCAACGGATCTGATTATTTGAATCAAGATTAATAATTTTTTTGGCGATAAACCGATGCAAAAGAATTTCATTAAACCAACAAAACATGTAAGCCAAAATCATTTAGGGCGTATAGAAACTCTAAGCAAAAAAAAACAGAAACAAAACGGAAAATATACCAGCCAGGTTAGTAAATTCACAAACTACAGAAGGTAATCAAATACACTTTTTGAGAACACAATGAAAACTGCGAACACAATGAAAACACAATGAAAGCGCGACCAAAAAATAATGCCGAAAAAAATGAGGCAATAAACTATTCCTTTTTTTTCACTGAAAAAAAATATAATTACAGACGCTAAAAAGACAAGGTCCGAATTATGGAAAACTTTTGAGGAAACTGTTTTGAACGTACAGATGTCGAAGGCACACATGCAAATGTCGCCCTCCTGCAGCACGGCGAAGTTCGTCTCCTGGTTCGAGCACGTCTCCCTGCACCCATACGTGTTCAGACTGAAGTCTCGGTAGTCCCCTGCAGCCCGTTTGATCACGCGGTCTGTCTTGTCCACCGGGAAACAGCCCATCGTCATTCCGAAGATAGGAGCTCTGGCACGGTTTTCTAAAAATTAGAAAAAATTATAAAATTAACGGAAAATTGTTTTCAAAATTTTTTTCCAAAACTTTTCAAAAAATTTTCGAACATTTTTTATAAATTGAGTTTTTGCTATTTTTAACTATTTTTGTTTCTACATACAAATATTTCTTCGCAATAACGCAAATAACGAATTCAAACGAATGCAAAACAAATTTTTGCTTTTGCTTTTCTGTTTTTGGGTATCAAAATCGCGACCAGTTTTTATAAACTGTACGAAACTAGTTAAATTTAGGGAGGACTTTTTAATTATTTTATTACGAAGGATTCTACAGTCATGATTTGCATTTTAAAGGAGTTAAGGAGTCTGAAACCTTTTTTTTGTGTTGAAAAAAACCTGATCTGATAAAAATTTTTCATTCATCTCAGATTTTGATTGTATCAGTTTTTCATTCATTTATTGAGCAGTTAATGTTTATGACGGTATTAATTTCCAGTCGTTAAAACTTCGATTGAAATTTTTCAATTTTTGTTTAAAAGTTTTCAGGTATGGCTGAGAGACTTAAAGATACCGGTGAGCATCGTAGCGTAAGTTCTGAAGCGCTCCGCTAAACTCCGAGTCCATGGTTTTTACAGAACTATTGGAACCACTGATTGTGTGTTAACAATTGTTGATGAGCACCCAATTGAGATGCAAGTGGCACAGAATGTTCCGACCGCAGAAACTATTGTAGAAAATATTCTTTTGAACAGCAAGTTTTTTTGAATTAATCCAACGTGTTTCCCACTTCCAAAATAATTTCCCCAAAGAACCAACAAGCCTCGCCAAAATAGACTAAGTTGAGACCAAGCGCCCTACTATTTAAGTGTACAATCGTATTCAATTGTAATTTGCTGAAAAATCCAAATAAGAACTAAATAGGTTAAATTTCTCCCCCTTGAAACGCTTTAGAAGGGAGGATGTTAACTTGGTCCAAAGTAACATTAAACTACAAACCCAAACATTGCTCTTTAGGGTTGCCGTACCACCCCTCCCCACATATACAGTTCTTGGGTCCTGGGTCATCTGGGGGTCCCACAGAGGCACAAGTCACGTGCGGGTATACCGAGGGGTGACAGTCATTGTCGGTGGAGCAGGTGTCAGTGACGTCATCACAAGTGGGAACTTGGGGACCTGAAGCAAAATTGTGTGAACTTCTTGTTGACAAATGACTCTGTTTGTCGACAAACTTTTGTTACTCGCTCAGAAGAATGGTGCTGTTACAAACCTCGTTTAGAAGTATGGTCCCAAAAAATGCCACGACGACAGGACCACTCTTCTAAAAGAGCTTTTTGAAAAGGGTTCACTAAAAATAGCGGGGCCATACTTCTAAACGCGCACCATTTATGTTATAAATTTTATCTAATATTTAGTCAAAATAGTATAAGATACAATAAAAATTATATAAAATGGTTTTTATCGAACTTGAATCAAATAAGTTTTAGTCAAGTTGAAATTTAATAAAACATACCTCCAGCCCAGCAAACGCTAGAAATCAGCAAAAACTCAAAGACCAAAAAGATCATTTGCAATGGCCGGCAATGAAATAACGCGAAACTTTTAGTTAGAAGAACGATTAATTAATTCAGTTTAATTCAAAATTATCAGCTATTTAATGTCAATGATTAGGTAAATGTTCATTTTAGAACTACTTTCGAAATTTAACATGACTTTTGGATAGGAGATTACAGAAAAAAATAACTGACCAAGATTTTCAAATATATCCGGAAATATGTTTCAGCTGGTCGCTTTAAGTATTTATTTGCTTGTTTGTATGATGATGGAGCACATTTTGGAAACATCACCTGTTGGGAAATAATTAGCCGGAAGTCTTATCATGCTACATAGGTTTAATCATAGTAATCAAAACAAAAAAAACGTATATTTAGACAAACTACTTCACTAATTCATCAAAGTTTTCGAATAGCCACAAGTCTCAGACGTGCACATGAATTTGCCGAGCGAGCGCTTTCTGGAAAAAAAAATTGCTGACTTTTTTAGGAAACCAAACTGATTTTCCGACTTTGTGGGCCCTAACGTTTGAAATATTGTTTCTCAAAAATTCTGAGACAAAAACAAACTTCGGTTGTTGGGATCTGTCTGGTCCCCTGTTCCCTCTAGAGATGTGACCAGTCATTACCGACCCCAATTTTGCGAATGCATTCCTTTTCCGGCACTTGGTTAGCGGCGATTGGGTGCTGGCGACAACTGGTATCATTTAGCCAGAACCGTTCAAAGACAACAAGCAACCGAATCTTCCATGAGTCAATCAAAGACAATGTTGTGTTTTCCGAGTTGTCTCAGACGTTAAGAGGGATTTTTTTAATTTTTAGCTTTTCGATTCTGATTCTCTAATAATAAAAAGTTCATTTTAGCAATTGACAAAAATTTACAGACAATAGAGTTAACCACTGTCTGGCATGCCAAGGGAACATTCAAAACATGTCCGGCTTTATTTTATCAAATCTACACTATCCTGCTGTAACTACGCAAAGCAAAGTGAGAATCAATATATTCGGCCTTTCAGACAGCTAAAAGATATCAGAACGAGCCTTGAGCCTTCCCAAAGATTCGTCAATTTTGAAAAAGCGTCAAATAACGCTTTTCAAAAAATGTTCAGCGGCGTAACTATCAAAGGTTGTATTTTTTTCAGCGCAAGCAAATTGGCGCACATTTCATGAACTTAAATTTTGCATCCTCACACCGACAACTTAAGAAAACACGCAAATTACTTAAGTCAATTGTCGCTCTGGCTCTGATTCCATAACTTAATTTCGCAATATTCATCACTGCATCAATGTTTTATGCAGTGAAATTTACAAGGAGGACGAATTCCCCTCATTATCCTATGTGAAATATTTTGCAACAAGATGATTTTGAACAATTTTTCGCAGGCGCAGCGAAAACCGTTTTTCAGCTTACAATTTTCAAGTTCTAAGTAATGCGTAAACGTGTTTAGATTTCGCTGATGATTTTGCCGGAGTTAGTGGATCCGCCTCTTTTCGGCCTTTACAAATCTTTTTCAGGTGTTGCCGACCGGAAGTTGCAAAATCAAAAAGTTTTTTTTTTGCGGAACCCAGAAGTTGGTTTTGAATCAGCAACAATGAATATTTCTGCTTTTCGCCTGATAAAATTGCATCAAAAAATGGTTCCAGTTTGTGGCTAGTGGTTTTTAAGCTGCATCGTCGTTGGCATCAAAAACTTACACTTGTAATGTACTATACTAACTCAGTCTAAATTTTGAATGATGATTTTTTTTTTGCAAGAATTTGATGAATTATGATAGCTTCAAGGCCAAAAACAGTGCAATGAGTGCTCTCTCTCTCAATCATGTTTTATTGCTATTCGTAGGAAATTTTATCTCATTTCTGTTGGAATAAAAGTTCTTAAGCTGCCGAAGCTTTTTCGACACAACCTGTGGCCTAGTGATAATTCACGAAAAAATTTAGTTTCAAAAATTTCGGTATTACAAAAAGCGTTGAATAATTTCGACGCAAGGTTCGAACTTGGTCTTTTTCAATTTTCACGGCATGCCGTGATTCGATAAGTGCGCTTTGAGTACTTCGAGGAAAATCAATGATATACGACACATTTTGAAAGAAAAAGAAAAAAGTTTTTTTTTGTTTAGTTTTTTTCATTATTGTGCTCGGAATTTTGTTCGGAAAAAAATGCCAAAAACTTACTTATCAAATCACGGGGTGCCGTAAAAAATCGAATTAGACCAAGCACGAACCGTACTTCAAAAGCATTCAACGCTTCATCTGATTCCTTAAAACGTTCTTATCAAGTCACGGGGTGCTACGAACAATTTGGTTTAAACCAAGATCCAAACACGTGCCTTGAAACAAAAGCACTCAACGCTTCATCTGATTTTTATTATAATAAATCAATGCGATCGAAAATCTGAGGGCAAAAAATTGAAACCACAGCAACAAAAACGTTTTGACTGACATTTTAGCATAAACACCGAACCCTAAAATTTAAATTGAACGCATGCACTCCACTCCATTGGTTCGTTTATTGTTCCAAGACCACCTTTTAACTAACTCAATAATTTTTTAAAATTTCTTGACTGTTTTTGACAATAAATTTTAATTTCACGAGGAAGAGGGAATCCACAGAAATTTAGAATATCTCTCAATACAAAAAACTAAATAATGAAAAAAAAACTACACAGAAAACTTTTTTTTAACTTTGAAATTGTGTCGTTTTTTTGTTCTTTTTCTATCGTTTTTTAAAAATTGTGTCGTTTCTTGAAAATCACAAAATTTTGGCGCCCGACAAACTTTCGAAAAAACAACTATATTTTCACGGTTCAACTTTAACTATAAGCTATAATAAGACCTATTCGCTTGTTTTTTGCTTGATAATCTTTGACACTTGCTTTTTCTCGGCACTGGGAAAAATTTCTTCTTTTTTCATGTTATCACAACTGAAAAAACTCTGCTATGATGTATTATTTGACCATTTCCGATGATTATTTGTGTTACTTGATTTTGTGGTACGTGAAGTTTTTAACACCTGAAAACAAAAACCCATCAAAAAATAAAAGTCTATCTTATTTACAATGGTCGGAAAAATAACTCGGGTAATTGGGAGAACTTTTAATGACTCAACGCCCTCGAGGGATAACATACAAAAAAAATTTGGGTTCATTGGTTAATTAAAATCGTTTTGATGCATTTTCGCATTGTTTTAATTTAAAAACTGCCTCCAAATTAAGCTAATTTTCTTCTTTTTCATCCCTAGAACTTTTGACAACACATATAAACCCAATAAGACGTTTTTGATTAATAGTAAGACGAAAGATATTCTTCGAAACAATTAAAAAGACTGCTAGTACATCAAGGCAAGGCCCTGAACGTTCTGACTGCTTTTTAAGGCCAATTAAAAAGTTGCACGATTGAATCATTGACGAAATAATAATAAAAAAATTCAATTTTTTCTGCATATTATCCCCCACGTTCTATTCAAGATGTGAAGGTTGTGTTTAGCGTCTCTTAATATTTTGAACAGACTACATTGCTGCATTAATTGAGTTTGGAATGCATCAGTTCGCAGCTTACGCGTGTTATAAGCACGCATTATATCGCGGGTTGAATATAAAAGTTGGGCGAGTTAGAAAATTTCAAACAAAGTTTACAAAGTTTACAAAGTTTTTAATTCATGAAATATTGAGATTAAATCATAATATGATATGATAATTATGATTAAAATTGAGCTCAGGGCAACAATATTTCTCAGATGGTATAGAGAATTCCCTCAAAATTACTTAGTTAAGAAGTCGAAAACTGACTAAATAAATAAATCACCGCAATAAAAAAAGTTCCACACTTTCTTCGAAAGTCGGATAAAAACGTTGCCCGCGTATCAGGGCGAAGCCCTGAACTTTTCGACTGAACTTTATCGAAAATTTTAGTTTTTTGGTAAAAAATTGACAAAATAAATAAAAAAAAATATATACATATATATTTGTCAGTTTGACCCCCCAATTGGCTAAATAAAATTGACTAAATAAAAAACCACCTCAAGCATAAAAATTCCGTTCTTTTCGAAAATCGAAACAACAAGAGTACTCGTATAGCAAGGCGAGGCCTTGAATGTTCCGACTGCACTTTAAGACCTATTAGAATTTTTTTTGTTTGAACAATTGACAAAACATTCAAAAAAAGATGTTTTTTTCTTTTTTTTTCTTCAATTCATTCTCCCACATGCTATGTAAGATACAAAGGGTGTGGTTGGCGTGTCTTATGGTTTTAAAAGGAGTTAATTGCTGACCTGAATTCAACTTGAAAAACAATAATTTGCAGCTGACACATGTTATAAAAACACATCATTTTGAGCTTTACTTATCCCAAATTGAACGTATGAGCAACTTTCAAATACCCGTAAGCTTACCAAAAAATTCGCCAGTACAGTTTTTTAAACATGAGCTCAGGACTACAAAATTATTTTGATGGTATAGAAAAATTTTGTCAAAAATGCGGACGGAGTCGAAAATTTACTTTATAAAAAATCACCCCAAGCGTAAATATTTCGTGCTTTCTTCAAACGTCGAAACTGTTCACACCCAAACATGTTTCGATTTTTTAGCGCTTCCACTCATTGTGAAACGATGGCCAAAATTGTCCCAAAAACAGGTTATCGAACTTATTGTTTTGAGGCATTTTTGGAATCGGCCAACTGTTTGGGAAAGTGTGCTGCCAGAGTTGCGGCTTCTAAGCATTTTGCGAAAACTCTGGTAAAGATTTTGGAGTAAATATGCACAATATAATTACAATACTTACTTTTGACTTTTGGAGATTTTAGGTGTCGGCGGTGTGTGCAATGAAAAATTTGGTCTATAATTCTTTCAAATAAAACTTTTTGAAGTTTCAGGTTCATCAAAACATCCAAAAACTTTTTACCTAATGTACAAAAGTCCTCGCTTCCCCCAAAACAGTCTCGGCCGGTTTGCGTGGAGGGGTCGTTACTGTACAAATTACAGCATTTCGTAGTCAGAGTGTAGCAGGTTTCCTGTTGTAGACCACTGGCATACACTGCACCCGGTTTCTCGGGAGACTCCGTCGGAAAGAGACTGATTCCTGCGTCCGAGGGACTGATTTCGATCTCGTCGCACAAAACGTAGTTGCTGAAATAGCCAAGTACTTGCACTTCGAATGAAGCGCTCGTATCGTGTACTTCAAGTAAGTCCACTACATGGCCAGCTTCAGATTCTGAAATTAATTGAATATTTTATCAGCAAAGAGACACAGAAAAAGAGCGCTTCACCTTTTCAAGTCTCATGCAAGAATCTACATAAGAATCTCACCAATTTAAGAAAAAGAGAAGTTTCTTGATGTAGTACTTCTCTCAGGAAACAATAAAGCAGAAACAAGGTTCCTCTCCTCGTATACCAAGGCAAAATTCTGAATAATCCGACTGCAACTTTTGGGCCACTTTAAAAGTTTTTTGGCTGAAAAATTGACGAAATTCTACAAAAACAGAAATTTTGTTTCAATTTTCGTAAAATTTTTTACCCCACACGCTAGTGTAAAGTACGAAGGTATGTATTTAGCGTCTTGTATCCATTAAAAAAACTACCAAATTACTTGCCTCAACTCGTGTCTGGACATTTGTGTCCCAGACATTTATGTCCCGGAAAAAACTGTCCAAAACGCAGAAATTGTCCAAGAAATTTGGTTCCAAGACAAAATTGTCACAAAATTGTAGAAATTAGCAATTTTCAAACCCCCATAACTTTACGAAAAATAATCTTAGGTGAAATATGTTTTAATTGAGCTTTAAAAACAATATTTTTTAGATGGCATAGAAAATCCGTTGAAATGCTTGATTAAAAAGTCGAAAATTAACTGAATACAAATTTTTTTTCTCAAGCTGGGTTTGCTTGAGAAAAAAAAGTAATGCAGAAAAGAATTTTAGCAGACAAAAAATTGCGCAATTATTTTGCAAATATTGGGCCCAAATGATAATTTTTTTCAGTCAATAATGGGTATTCTATATAAAAAATGACACAATTTTGGTTATCAAAGGAAAATAAACATGTTAATAAAAAATATGAAGATGAATGATTTCACAAACGTTGCTGGGCTACATATATATAAGAGGCTCTTTTGAAACACTTTTTGTCTGCAATTGATAAATTTTGCTTAAAAAAATCAAACCAAATCAATTCTGCTAAACTTTTAACCAAAATCCCTCATCATTAATTTTTGTCTGAAATGAACTCAGTTTGAGAAAAAGAATTTTAAGTTTCAAGTTTTGATCATTTTGTCCGGATAATTTAAGTCAGCACTGTAGTAAGAGTGGTAGGCGCTGCATTGTTTTAACGATCTATGCGGCACGCAGATCTGTATATGAAACAAAAACGAATTTGGTGAAATAAAGTTTTCATTTAGCAGTGGGTAACTTGCAAAAAAGGGGGCGGGGAGGGGGCTTCTTAAACAGACCTAAAAATTTTTTTTGAAATTTTGCTTCTAAATTCTGAGCAAGAGGAGCAAACTTTAATTTCTTTGCCAGATGAGATTTCGAATTTTAGGCAAGGTACGAGTTGTTTGCTTCACAATGAGGTAAATTTAAACACAATCTTTAATTATGATAGATACTTTTACTGCATTAGCTCTGGCGGGCTATATTTGAACTCCCATTTTGGATTGAATTTTTTTCGAACCTATATATAAAACGCTTATTTTTACGTGAACTCTATTTGCCCCCTCCTATCGCTCTCCCACTGGATTTGTAAAACAATGTGGGTAAAGATAAATCAAAACTGCTCCTATCAGGTCAAACACTAAAAGTTCCGACCAGCTTTAAGCTGTCTTTACTCAATTCCGCTTTAAAAATATTACAGAAAAATCTTCACAAAATTGCTTTTCGTTTCAAATCAAAATAAAGCTCCATTATGCTTCGAACAACTTTTTTGCTTCTACTGATCTCTTATTCGGCAGATTTAAGTGCTTCCATGAACTTTCTAATATTTTCAGCCGGTTGAAATCTTCGAAAGAAAACTGAAGGTATTGCGCGCAATAATTATCCCAATGAAGTAATTTTGAATATCACGTTACCTAATAAAAAGTGATGAAAAAAATCAAACATCTCCTAAAACATCAAACATTTTGAATAGTTTCTGTTAAACTCTCTCAACTGCTGTTTTGTGAGGAATTCAATCTCGTCTGAATAAAAAAACTAACATCAAGCAAATAAGCTACAGTTGAAGCTAATTGAGACCGATTAAGGGGCAGTCGGAACATTCAGGGCTTTGACCGGATTTGCGAGCAGTTTTGTTCAGTCAATTGATTCCGACTGAGATGCGCATCGTTCCGAGTTTCGTTAAGCTAAAAATCATCTTTCCAAGTTTTTTTTGTTGCCCTTAGTTAAACCTACATTGATTGCATTTATCTTCTCAGCTCAGATTAATAAATTCAACGTGGCTGTCAAAATGAACTGGGATGTCTAATGTCTTTCATTTAAAAACAAAACATAATTTACTATCAGGAAAAATGTTACTCTTAGAGAGTTCAACCAAAAAAAACATCCCCCTGAATTGAAATATCGCCCAGCAAATCTTCATAAATTTTTCCAGTATCTCCTCCTGCAAAAGGGGGGAAATTTTTCAGTTGACCGAAGTTTTAGTAGTATACCAGATCAGTAAACCCAGTTACATAATGCTTACTTCGTTTGCCGAATCAAAGATTTATGGATAATATTTTTTGAACTAGAGAAAAAGTTTAATTATTCGACTTCAATATTTGTGTCATTTCATTATTTGTGTCAGTTTTTGTTGTCAGGAAAAAATATTTTGTAGTACAAATCTGTCTTGGGTTGATTTGTTTATGTGAGCTAATGATGCTATTTCCGAGCACAAAAAATAGTTGTAAAAAACAATTTTGCTATGTATTCTTAATAACAAAACCTAATTTTTGGCCGATCGATAGTCAAGTTTCTCTAAAGGCGACTTTGACTACTAATTTTGAGGAGGGAGGGGGCGTGCGCCAAAAAAACTCACATTTTTGGTCAACAGCTAAAAATTAACCGTTTGGTCTATTGTTTCATTTACTTGCTCGCGGCATAGAAATCTTTAAAAGTTATAAGGTTTTTGCGGTGCTTAAGGAGAGCTTAGGAAATCAATTGGCTCAATTTATTTAAAAAAATCATCAAAAATTCAAAACTTAAATCCAATTATTTTATAACAGGATGACACTAAAATGGAAGGGGATAAATGTATTTAGTAACCGCAGAGAACAAGACTTTCTACATCCCAAAACAGATTTTTAAATGAAAAAGTTTTTTTTTGAACTAATTACAGGATCGTATATTAATTTGAAAAACTCAAAAAATTGGTAGAATTAAAAATCAACATTATCACCTCATGTTAAAAATATTTTATGGCACAGAATGTCTTAATAGTAGTGTTCTGGGTTCTGTGAGTGCTCGGAAAATTAATTTGGTCGACATATTCGCAGTTTTCCTTCCTCCGCACCGAAAACCATATAAAAAGTTCGCGTCCCCAGAACGACCGACTAATTATTACCTAGCTAGGGGGTCGGAGGGGTTGAACACCCCTTCTCAATGATTCCTATTTAGAGCCGTGAATTACTACCAAAGAGCGACACTTGCAAAAGGATCGAATCATTGAGAAGGGGCGTTCGCCCCCTCCAACCCCCTAAATAGGTAATAATTTAGAACCATTGAGAAGGGGGTGGATCTAGAATTTTCTTGAGGGGGGGGGGGGGGGGGGCGGGAAAATTTGAAGAAAAAAAAACAGGACAAAATTGCACTTTTCCGGCACTGCCCCCATGTAGTGCATAAAACCTTCATTAAAACAATAAGCGCAAAATTTGCAATCAATTTAGTAAATTGGACAAAACATGCAGCAATTATGAAATATGCAGGTTAGTTTTCAGTTAGTTCAAACGACAAAATATATAGTAGGACAAAATCTGTTCGGCCTAAAAAAAACCAAGAAAAATCGTAGATACAAAAATTGGCACAAAATTGTAGATGCAAACGTTACATAGAGAAAAATTTTATGCAAGGCAAAGAATTTCGCTTTCTGAGTCCCAAAGTTTTCAATATTTTAATTCTGAAGTTGAAAAAATCTTTTGAAAACTTACGATGAATGGAACTAAACGTCATCAGTGCAGCTATCCATATCTGAAAGGTGCCCCTGCCACGACTCTCCATGGGCGTTAAAATTACAAATTATTTTAACTAAAGAAGGATTTAGTTTTGAGTAGTTACCATTATTTCCTTATACTACGTTTGCAATCAATATTTTAACTTTTCGGTTCAAATTCAACTAAATAACAGACCACTACAACACATTTTTGAACAAATGGAACGTTTCATTTCAGTCTAACTTTGAAGTTTTTATTATTGGTAGGTCATTTGATATCTGAAAGATACTTCCGTTTTGGATACGGAACGGAACAACCATAAAGCCAAATTTCAGCGTCGTTAAGGCCAAATTTTTGCAATAACTGCTGCATTATGCCGAATAATCTGTGTTCTGATCACTTAAATTAATTCTGGCATTCTACGGTTTTGAAGATATAAGCAAACATGTTAGTTACAATCAAAGTCTGAGCCAATTTATACAACAAAATTTTTCAAAATATCATCCTTGTCCTCGAGATCTCTTCTTCGGATTAAACTTCGCCCTTTTGATACCTACATAAAAATCACTTTGACTTATCGACACTCATAGATTGAGTTAAAACAGTTTTTATACCGAGTAGAGACATCAACATATTTGTTGGTAGTTTGTAAACTGTATTGATTTTACAATAAAAACTTGATTGGCGAAAGGGGAAAAGTTGCAGTTTCGAAAACATCTGACGCAAATCAAGCCGGATGTTTCAGAATCTACGTTGACTTCCCATGTTAGCAAAGTATGAATAATTAACTTTCTTCCCGTAGCTGAAATTGAAAAAGATACAACGACTCTCGGAAGATTTTGCTTACTTTTCGCAATAAATAATTTAGTTCAAAAAAGCAGAAAAACAAACAGGATATAAGAGAATTTGATCAATTTTCGTCATCAATCAAAATATTTTTTCAAGAACTAACTAAAAACTACAAGAATTCTTCTCCAAATACATTTTTGCCTAATTTTCATTCGCACTTAAGGAATTTATTTTGTTCAAAATTAGCACGTTTGTTAATGTGCATACAAACATGAATTACTTTAGAAAACAATTCGCAATTACCAGGTTGACGAATGATGAAGACATCAATACTTTTTGTATAAAACAAAAAATAAAGTGTTTTTTGTGGCTGATTCATTTTGCTTCTCATTTGAAAAACATGAGCACTCAATGAAAATGCACATATCAAAAACAACTTTTTAAACTGCTGACCATTCATACTTGTCACTCAAATGCAGTTGACTAAAAGCGGGGACCGATCGTTTAGCAGACCATCAATAAAGTGATGGATGATTGTTTGACAGACTCAAAAAGACGCTCAGTCTGGGGCCTATCTTCCCCAATTAAGACAGTTATCTCACAATTTGTCAAAAAAAATCTTTAAAAACTCAACAGTTTAAATTAGCGGCAAAACAACGATTTACGAGCACAATAACACTCGTGTTGAATTGAAGCGCAGCGGAGCAAGCTGTTGCTAATCGCGAATGCCGCGTTTAAGTTAGCTATCCCACTTTATAATTGTTCTGAGTCTGCTAGAAAACCGGTCTGCTAAGAAACCAGTCTGCTAAAATCCCTAGCACCACTAAAAGCATCAAGGAAGTATAGAAGAACTTGTTCTAGGCGCAGAGTACTAAAATGAGACAATTCATGAAACCAATTGATAATTACAGCAGATTAAGTTTCAACTTTTTTTATCTTTCTTAATGACAAAACCAAAATCAAAATCAATTGCAGAAGCTAGCACCCAAAATTCCTTGCACCCCAATTAGTCTCGAAAAAGCTATCTTGGCAAACAAAAATGCAAGCTGGGTGAAAAAAAACTTAAAAAAATATATAGCCAATTATTTTGTTGCAATAAATTCATAATGTAAATCCAGATTTTTAGTGAAATATTTGATATTTTTGATCGCACAGACTGCAATTGAGCTCCTGAAAAACAACAACTACAGCCTTATTAGTAAAATTATAATCTAATCAATAAGCATAATTTGTTGTTCCGACTTTTTTAAATGCAAAATCATGTGAAAAATTTTTGAAAAGCTTTCTTTTGTATTTTTACGAGGGGGTGAAAAACTTGAAAAAGAGTAAAAAAAAACTACTAATTGCCAAACTTAAGCGCAATATTATAAAACACGCGCAAGCAGCGGAATAAATTGTCTCATATTGAATGCGCTTCGCAAACACTAGCGAGAAAACCACAAAAATTAGCTCTATACAGTGCAATAAGAAAAAATAGAAATAAGCCTCGATTTAGTAAAAATTCGGCAAGGTCTCAATACGATCTGCGAACTACGGCGACATAAGAATGTGCGTCTAACTCACTAACCACTAAACCATGGCTGCTTCATTACTGACAAAAACTAGCCTCAAATAAAGCAGAAAACAGATGATATTAGATTTCGAATGCTGCAGATTGTGATTATTTCAAAAGTGCCACCAAGCTATGAACATTTTGCCACCAAATAATGAACCCTTTTATTTGCGAGTTAAGTTTTAAAAAATAGACGGTTCATACTAACACACTAACGCTCGCAGGTGTAAATAAGGCAAGTCTTTTGGAACATTGCAATGTTCTTTTTTTATAAAGTAGGGAAACTTTTTTTAGTTTTCATGAATTTATCAATGTTTCAGTCAAGAGCTTTTTAATTGGCCTTAAAGTAGATTTGAAACATTCTAGATTTTGCTTGAATGTAGCAGTAGTCTTGATTTATAACAAATGATTTCTAGATGGTTTAAATCAAATATTACCATTCAAAATTGAATAGCGTGTAATAATTATCACTAGTTGCCAACTTTCAAATCCTCATTACTTCACTTCATGATTGCAAAACAGATATATGTTTTTGAAATTTTGGCTCAGAGACTTAAAAAGTTTTGGGACGTTTCAACTAAAACTTAAAGAAAAACACCAAAGCACCCACCATGAATTTTCCGTCAATGTCTTCGAAATCCGGTTTAAAAAGAAACTGGTCCATAATGCATGAACAACTTACTCATCATCAAACAATTTATTCTCAATAGGAGAGCTTTTTTCTAGCGAATTCTAGACTACTTGCTTGTTGTATCAATCAGCATTTAGTTCAAAAATAAGGAGAATTTAAAAAAATACAAATCAATGCAAAAATTGTTTTTGAGACATTTGATACGTAATAAATTTGAACAGAACAATTTAAATTATTTTAGAGAGGAAAGCGGAAACCCCATAAAAATTCAATTCTATCCTCGCCTGATCGTAAGTATATCAAACTCATTTTTCCATAATAAAGCAGAGTAATCAAAAGTTTGATTAGATACATATTAATTTTTTTGAAGCGTTAGATGCTCAAAATTACCAGCCAAAATCATCAGTTACCGCAGTTCAAATTCAAAATTGCGAAAGCATCTGTGTGTTGTTTTTATAAAACTGATTAATGATTACTTACTGCATATCTACTTACACGTTCAACACAGCCCAACATTTCAAGCCAACTGATTTAATGAAAAACCTACTTCTAGCTCTAGAACATGACCAACTGCGACATAGAAATTATGCGTTTCACGCACTAACCACTCAACAACGGACTCTTAATCCTTCACAAACTGAAGCCACAAATGAAGACCAGAACAGATGCTATGAAATTTAGTGTTACAGATCGTGATTATAGCAAAAAGGCACAGAAGTGAACACTTTTAATGAACATTTTATTTGCTAGATAGGTTAGAAAAAAGAAGGTTCGTACAAAAACACTAGCTGCTCGCTCGCTAGCGTAAATATAGCCCACAGAAGATTGGAAAAGCGTAAGACAAAAAAGAAACCAGAAAATTACAATTGAAAAAACTTTAATTTTCCGACTTACAAAGAAATATTTCTACCACAGTGAAGCTATTCAAATTTAAAGTACTTTTTATGATAATTTTTTAATGAAATAGTGGATTTCAACTTCAATTTAGAAGCAAAGCTGAGCTTCGCGCCACTTGCGATACAATTAAGAATGACTATGATTAAAATCAAATGGAAAAGGAAACTAAAAAAAATCATTTATACAATCCTTTGTTTTTTCAAAAAAAATTGATACAAAAAATCCGGATAAAAAATTGCCTGCACCGTTGGAAACTCTACAAAGAGCTTTAGGAAGGCTTTTGGAAGGCAAGTTTTCAAAAATGTTTTTTTTCTGCGGAACTAAGCAGACAAAAAAGCGGACAGACAATAATTTAAATTAGCCAAAACTTTCTATTTGCAAAAAAAAAACAGGTGTCAACTGGAATCGAACTCCGGCGTTTGTCGTCTCAAGCATGGGGGTTACAGCAACATGGAATGAAGCTGAAACATCGAGTTACAGGAACCAAGCCGACAAAAAGACGGACGATAACCAGAAAAAGCACAAAAACTCTAGCTCGCCAAATAAAGGTCCCGGCCGGATTCTAACCGCAAGCCTTTACCGTCTTGATCTGTTGTTTTACCTCTACGCCAGATGCACCGGATGGTTTGTTGAGTTTTAACTCATTACCAAACGGTTATTCATAACTACCAAACGACGCAATAAGAGGCCACTTAGTCAATATTTTTTGTGCCGAGAACTATTAAGCCGATAAAAAATACAAATGAAAAAAAGTGAAATGCTAACATATCGAGCTGCTGAAATTACAACCACTGTGAAAAGCAAATATCGATTCGGCCGGATTTTAAAATGCTAAAAGCAACTACAGTGAAATTTATTTTTAGCTTAAATAAACGATTCCAGATGTGGCAACCAAGCCGACAAAACATAAGCAGACAAATTCTTGGCCGAAATTTTTTTGAATCTGAATCTTTACCGTTTGAAAAAAAACTGACCCTAGTCAGATTTGAGCCCAGGACCTTTGCCGTCCCGGGCGTATTCGTAACCAACAGGCTTAATGTGCACGAGACACTACAAACGTTGAATTCATAATGAACTAAGGTACACGACGAGTACCATGAGTCCTGTATACAAGGTTGTCTATGGGGGAAAAAAGGGTAGTAAGTGAACTGAAACCCAAATCACAAAACAAAACGCACAAAAAATCAAAAAAAAGGCGAAGAAATAGTTTTGATAGCTCCTGACAAAAAATCATCGAAATCTATAGAGTGAAAGCCTCTTTGTTCTTTTAAACTTAAAAACAGTTTTCAGTGATACTAACTTAAAATACTTTACAAATAGCCAAAATGTTGATCATAAAATTCAACTGATTTAGATAATTGTTTTTTACATATTCAACTACCCGGTTGCATTAACCTTGCTTATCTAAAGATTAAAGATAGTTCACAAAATTATGGGAGTATAAAGTTTTCCCATTTTTTAACTCTACACAACTTCGCACTTTTCAATTATTTCGCGCAATATTAAACCGGCTAATCGAATTGATGCAAAATAAATTAGACCGAACATATTGGTCCAAACAACGTGTAGCTAGATTAGCAACCTTTAATGTAATGCTTCGAACTGCGGCTGAAGCTTCACAAAATTTACAGAAATTTAGTTCATTAAAAAAAAATCAGCTATCTATTTAAGACACCTTAATCTGATTTGCTGAACAAGTTGCACAAAATGCTCCGACCAGTTTTTTAGTTGTTTATTTAGATTTTTCTTGGAGTAGCAGGATGAATTAAAATAAAACAAGTTGCACAAAATGCTCCGACCAGTTTTTTAGTTGTTTATTTAGATTTTTCTTGGAGTAGCAGGATGAATTAAAATAAACCTCGCAGTTCGATAAAAATAATGTAGTGAACTTTATATGACGAACAGCTTCTCGTTGAAAAGCAGCCAGTAAAGCGAAACTTTCTGAAATTGGTTTTTCTCGATCAGAAAAATTATGACTGAAAAGACTTTAATATGACAACATCTTGTGAGCTTTCTCTGAAGTAGAAATAAAGTCGCGCGAAAAGTGTCAAAATTTGTTTTCTAAACTTTTTAGTTATAAAAAACTATTCGATGTCCGCCGAGACACGAGGGTCACCTGTTCAATTTCTGATATATCTACAAAGTATCTTTTTCAAAAAAATCTTTTAACTGAATATATAACATAGCAATTGGATGTTTATACCAAAAACTTAGCTAAACTCAATTATATTTATAACCAGGAGTAAAATCTGTCACTAGCTTTGAGAAGATTCCATTTAAAAGTTAATTAACATTTAACTAAAACTATTCAGGATTACTTATAAGTTTTGGATGATAAAATGATATTAGAGGTTGCGTACTATGGTATTTTGCACGAAAACATCAATAAAAAACAACTAAAGTAGCAGAACGATGCAAGCTTTAAAGAGGAATAGTACATTAAGTGTACAAATCAACTTTTCCAAAATCACTCCAAATTCGTTGGATCAAAGTTGCCAAAATAACATATATCATAGCATGCTTACTTATCGAGACATAATTTATCGAAACTATACTTATAGAAAACTAACTAATCGGGTCGCTAATTAACAGCAAAAATTGTTGAATTATATAGTATCTACGATTATCAAGACCAGTAACTCCTTTTAACAGCGAGTATTTTCAAATCATACAAAACACTTGCTTTCGCAAATGTGAAACGAATCCACGAATCAACAATATTAGCAATCTCTCGAGTATTGTCAGTCTGGGAATGCTGGTCTTGAAAATCAAAAAAATATGAGTAGATTTCAATCTACTTTTGTTAGAATTGGCATCAATTGATTGCGTAAATGACTCGGTGAAAATCATCATATTTCGAGGATCATAAGGAATAGAGTTAGTTCTGTTCGGAAAATGATGGGTTCCGTTCGAATATTGTGCCTCGCCGTTTTCATCCGTTTGTATTTCCCTAGTTCCGCACTGAATTATTTGAGTCGCTGGGTCACATTTGCAAGAGCAATTCCGAATGCCTGAAGAGCTGAGAAAGGTGTCTGGAAATCCAACGTGTAAGCGTTGTCATCTATCCGCCCAAATTGCAGAACCTAGACAAATAACACTCTTTGAAACAGTCTTTTAAAAGTTGAAGTCCTATCGTCTGCCACTTTTTCATGGTCGCCAATATAGGTGTTGAAAAATATGAAAAATAATATCGTTTGTGGTGCCTTCGAATTTAAAAAATCTCCAGTCATGTCCCATTTTAGATAAAAATTGACCTAATTTGAGAAAACTAGATCAATAAGTACATTCATTAATGGGCTGGGACATTTGAAAATTAAAAATCTAGTTTTCAAACAAGAATGAAAGTCTCGTTTTTCCCCACGTTTGCTCGCGTACTGTTGGAATTAAAAATTAAAATTAGATTTCACTCGTCAAAAGAATTCGTGCTTTAGTTGAACTTGGCGACATAAAGTTGGAAAAGTGTCGATGAACAAAAAAATCTTTTATTGAAAATTTCAAAGAAAGAAATATCACGTTAAACATATCACGTTAAAGAAAGAAAGAAAAAAATAAAAAGAAAGAAAAAGGCAGAAAACACATAAATGCCCTCTACGGGAGTCGCAGCATAGGCCTCAAGAATCCAAGTCACTTGCCCTACACAACTGTGCTACTGAAGTTTAAAGAACCGAAACGCTAGCCGCTGATAGAGGGGAGAACATATGATATTAAACTGCCAATACTTGGCAGCACACGTTTCTAACAAAATGATCACCATTTTATGCGAGTTGAATTGAAAAAATATACTCCAACATAACACAATGCTCGTTTGTAAAATATTTGTCCTGAAAAAAATAACTAATCCAGCCAAATAAAGGAAGATTCGTCGCTCTTTACACTAAAACCACAATAACGATTGATTGGACCTGGTCTTTGCTGTGTTCAATTTGAAAGTTCTTGGCCGACTCCTGGGTGACCCTGCCTCCGAAGTCCAGTTGGTAGACTTGGGTGCTCTCGTTCCAGATCGGCGACTTGTTCAACATCACAAACTCCTCCTTCTCCGACCGCTTCGGAAGATTCTCCGGCTTCCGTGGCAGCTTCCGGAATTTCCGCATCTAAAGCACATCCACGTTTTGAAAACTAACAAACCTTCCTTTTTACAACTCAATTTCTGCCCTTTAAATTAACCAATTTCAATTCAGAAAGGATTTGAATGTATGTAACGAGACAAGCTTGCAGAAAAATTTTGCACTTATGCACTTGGTAAGAACCTTACCTGTCTGCGTCTGATTTCAGGATTTGCTATCACTACGGCGCCACCCGCAGCTTCGTCTCCGCTCAGATAACACTCACTATCCGAAGTGTCTCCAATATTGGCCGATTTATTATTGCACAAATTATACTGGCTTCCTGATCCGGAAGGATGCGGCCCCGCGCCGCGACTACTTGGGCTATGTTTCCTATTCTGATTGGCTGAACTCGGGTTCGATCCCCCCACTGACCACGACTGGGTTCTGGCGTGATTGCGGTCGGGTGATCCGCCGAACGCTGCGGCTGGTGGCGCTAGACTCATTAGACCCAATTTACTCCTCACCGCTGCCTCCTGACGACAAGATATCGGTGTATTACTTGGCTGTTGGTGACTAGACGAAGCACCACTAATAGAATGGCCGCTCATTGCTTGGCTTGTTTGCAGTGACATACTTTGTGGAGTGGTACTATTGTCAATGCTGTTCTGATTTGTCGGAGGACAAGACTTAGTTCTGTAGTAGGGAATAGACTGGTACAAGCTGGAACTGGCATTTGAATCACTCGGAGTATGATGGAAACATGTGAACAAATTATGCGGAGATAAGAAACAGTTATCATTCGTACTCGACGACGTAGACTGCACAGCAGCGTAATGCGAGTCTGTTGTATTCGCATTGGCGAAATTGATTGCCGACGTCGACTGTGCCTCCGAAGGCTTCGACTCTCCAGAACCATTGTCCATTCCTAATGATCTCTGTTCAGTGTTGGACTCCACAGGCAAAGCACAGCTTGCAGGCCTGTTTGAACATGCGTTCTGAATTGACTGTTGTCTACTTGAGGAAGGTCGGCTGTTCTCCGCGTTGCTACTGCTGCATTGCAGATCTGTCCCACTTTCGGCCGAGTCGTCGTCACTTCGACAAATATTCGAAGCTACGTTGGGTCCCGTTATTGGCGGTTTATGGGCCAAAGGTGGAGGTTGCACAGGGGGCAAACTCAGGAACATATTATTTGCACTGGTCGACGCTGAGTTCGAACACGATCGACTATGGACTCCGCCTCCTGCGAAACAACTTTTGGGTCTGACTGTGAATTGCGGCCGTGGTCGACAGCACGTCTCTTCTCGTTGCATAAAAGCAACGCTGCTGTTTGCATTTGGGTTCGGTTTATTCAACGTCGGCTTGTGACACCCTGGCGAGACAAAACATTGTGGTGCAGCCATGGATCGGTTTTGAATGTGCGCCAAATTCGTGCACTGCTGGCCCGAAACATGTAAATGAGATGGGAAACTTGGGTAGTTTGCCGGTTGCATATTTGGATTGAAAACATTCGAGAACATTCTCATATCATGTGGATTTTGCTGAGAGTGCATCTGGGGCATGGATGAGTTCGCAGAGGAGTTCTCCTGATGTCTGTTTTGAGGTATGAGAGGTACAACAGGGTGCTTGGGACATCTTTGCATCGGCGACACCACCGGATCGTCACTTCTGTTTGTGAGCACTGACGCAACTGCAGCTGCAACTTCCAGCGGTTTTCCTGACTTCACAGACGTCACTGCTTGGATCACTAAACATGAAAACTATTGGCTCTAGGTACAATATAATTCAACTTGATACCACCTGACTTCATTATAGTAATAATGTTAATCAATGATTAAACTCAACGCGCCAAAAAAGGAAGCTTGAAGACATCAAACTATTTATCTGTCACTATCAATAACTCCTGAATTACAATTTCTTTTTCAAAAATCTAGCGATAAACTAAGTAAGACATTGAAAAATACTTTTTGAATGGCCACCATAGAGCAAATTTTGTCATATAACTGATGAAAACATTCCAATCCAGCCAACAACTTCAGCTATGATTTTAAAGACATAAAATGACACTTTTCCCAAATTTTTCCTGCGGTGCATAATTTAAGTTAGTCGACCCATAAAAGCGTTTCAATCGTTTTTTGAAAATCTACCCAGTTCGAAAAATCCTAGATCGGCCCCTACTTCAAGCATATAGAGAATGAGTTTCCGTAAACGTACCTCTTTGTTCCATTATCTCCTCGTCGCTTCCGTACTCCGGTGACAGAACAGCCTCCGACTGGTTTGCACTGGCTCGTTGCATCTGCTGCTGCCTGGCTAGAAAATGGTACTGCAAAGCATAGAGACTAGACGCATTATTCAACGGGTGATTCAACTGAGGTGGCCTATCATTTAAAGACTGTCGTAAGCCTAGAGGTCCCAAGGGTCTCGCAGTTGGATGCATGACACTCGCAGACTGTCTATCATTATCTTCTATTGATGACTGGTTTCCAAAATGGGCGCCACTTGTAGCTCCTGGAAACGGTTTGAATCCCCTCGCTGGACCCTTGCCGACGTTAAGTGGGGGACCTCTTGGACAAATTGGGACTGTGTTGGGTGCCTGAGGAGTTGAGATCGGAGCTGTGACTGCCAAGTGTTGGCTTAGAGGAGCGACAAGTGAGTTCCCACTCCCAGGAAACACCACAGTTCCCAGTGCAGTGGACTTTGGATTTTTGGCTGATCCATCGAGCAAAGGGATTGCGATTGTCATCTGACGAGGTTGCAAGTGCAGCACGGATGTCTTGTAGGACACGTAGCCTACGTCAGTCGGTAGATTCGGGTGAATGCCGTGTAATCTGAAATAATAGATTCTTTAGAAAAATTGATAACAAAATGGAATCAAAATAAAACAATCAATTTTCTTCAAAAGTAACTTTGAAAACTCAGGTTATTAAAAACCTAGCAGATCAATTGAAAAATTCAGTGATTCTCAATAAAAACCATTCGAAGATATTACATACAATGGTCCAAGAGATCAGTTGAAACATCAAAAAAAAACAGCTATATCAAATGAACTTCTTTAATATTTAACCTCTCTTGGCCAGCATATCTCAACTAATCAGTACATATATCGAATCATTATTAGTGCTTACCTAAATTTGGTGCCCCACAGGTTAGCCAGCACCTCGATGAGTGGCTCCTTCTCTGGTAGTTTGTCTGGGAAGGGCGTGTCTCTGCACCTGGTCGACACTTTGTCCACTGGAGTGCGGAACTGGCCTTTCGTCTTCTTTTTCTTCTTCTACACGCACAAAAAAGCAACTTATGACATCTTGGAAAAAAGTAATCAAAATCACCAAATAAAAATTGTCGTTTTTCGGTCTTATCTTGGAAAACTCGCAAATTAAATTTTTAAAAACTGAATAAAAACGACTGCTGTCTTCTTTCCCGAAAAAAGTTCTTCAAACAAAGAGGCGAAACTGGAACTTCGCAAACACAAACAAAAAAACGTCAAATAGCTCTTGAAAGTTCAAAAAAGGAGAAAAAATTGTTAAACTTAGAAAAAACCATCTAATATGTGCCTGAATCAAACCCCGACCTGGAGATTATGAGTAACACGTCCTAGTACCTGCGCCACGGCCGCTTGACAACCTTTAAAAAATAACCCACAATAAAACAGATACATATATATATATAATCCTATGCAGCAGAAGTAAACCAGATATAATTTTTTTGTTACAACAGTGACGCCAAATATATGAGCACTTTTATTTGCTACTTGAGATAGCTCCGCTTGAATAATAAAAAGAGGTCAACGAGCAAAATTATTTGCTAACCCTTCTTCGGTGCGACGATCCTGACTCGTCTCTGTCAGCCTCGGCTCCCGAGAGAGGCGAGAAGTCGTCATCTCTCTCACTCTCCCCGCCACCAGCCGGTGGTGCCCTGGAAGCAGAAGCTCCAGCTCCTCCTCCTCCTGAAGGTCCAACTCCTGCAATTCCTATGCTGTCGTCTCCTCCGTTTCCATCCCCATCACACATGATGTCACTCAAGCATCGCTTTGTGTCTAAATATATTTTTCAAAATAAAATTCCTTACGCGCAAATTTTTAAATTAATTTTCTTTAGTTTCTGCTCGACGTTTCAGTATGACTGCCAGATGGGCCATCGTCAAGTCAAAACTATAAAATGATATGATAGCCAACAGCCAGCTGGAAAAGTGTCAATGAACGCAATAATTGTGTTTGAAGTTTTGCCTTTTTGTAAACTTTCGAGTTTTATAAAATTAATATATGGCATTAAAGCTCTTTTGGATTTCAAAAAAATTCTGATTGACAGTTTAATGATAAAATTGACTCAACTTCAATAGGTAAAGTTTTTTATTCCTCAGGGAAATCTGAGTAAAATCGACTCTCGAAATTAGAAGTCTATCGTGTTTTTTGTTTTGTGCGAAATGAACTGTACATATAACGAAATCAAAAGTCCAGAAGCGAAAAATAAAATTCCAAAAAAAAACGAAACAAAAAATCATCGCGACCCATATCAGTCTTCACTACGCTCATCGACTTTTTTATGCAGAGAAACGATAGTACGACAATTCATGTTTTCCCCAGAAAAAAGTTTCATTACATTAATATCAATTGGGAAAACCGAACTGCTGGGAAATCTAAAATTAAAATCCTTGAACCTTACAGTCGCTCAGGTTTTTTGTACCATTTCTTCAAGGTTAATTGGAGAGCTTAATTTACCTTCCTTTTAGCAACTAAAAATTAAATTGAGCTTAGAAAAACCAAAAGTCAAACTGCAAAAGGTCAAAATTTCAAAACAATTTTCAAAATTTACTAACACGACCTGCCAAAATAAGTGTCTTCACAACGTTCATTGATACTTAACAAGAAAACCACCAGCAAATTTTCTTTACCCAAAATCTGTGAATTAAAATAGACTAATCTGTATGATATAACTTCTAAATGTACAGTAGTAAATAGAAAAAACAAAACTTGAGTTAGCTACAATTTTTATTGGATAAAAACAATTATCATATTCAAATTCATAACATAGAGCGACACGGCATATTGTGATTCACTAACCTGGTGATGACATCAAACTGACTCCTGATTTCTGTCTTGAGAACCCTGTATTCTGCACCGCCCCGCAACAATATCCACCCGCCACATCGTGACACAAGTAGCAGCCTCCCGGAGCCACCGAGCATCCCCCTTCAACCACTGCTGGACTATTTGTTTCCTGAGGGTTGTAGACTACAAATTCTGGACGCACTTTGCTGATCTTATCGCCTCGGAGGAGGGGAACCAACCCGCCGAGGTATTCGCGATATAAAACGAAGGGACCCCCGTACTTCTCGGCAGCCGACTGGCGACCTCGTTCGTCCTCGTACACTATCATTGTGCAGAAATAGCGAGTCGGTTTTTCTTCGCCCGTATGAGCATCTAAATCAGATAAAGGGTCTTTTCATTCATACTACATGCAGGAAAAAATGGACAATTGTCATTTAGATTTTGAATCGTAATTAAATATTAAATCCAGAATATTGTTAAGGCCGGTAAAAATGAAACAACGACCTCCAAAATAGATTCAGCTTCTTCGTTTCTATAGTTTTCGGTCGTTTTATATAAATAAAGTGTGAGAATATGAGTCCAAATGCATTCAGCATTGCCGATAACATCGCACTAAAGCGACTTTCCAGGTTTCTTTACTGCTCTGGCTATCAGACAGAATTATAAGTTCAAAAAAATTGCTTTTGAGCTGAGAAAACTGACTTAATTAGAAGGGAGTACAACCAAAAAAAACTCGAAAACAACTCATATAATTTTCCATGAGACAAACATGAGGGTGAAGCCTAGCTCACCTTTTTGAACTGGAGGAGGGGTAGAGATGAACTTCATTAGGTCCATTCCCTTCGGAAAGCACGGCTAAAAACAATCAGAAAACGATGTTATTGCATGAAATTATAATTAAAACATTCAAATGCACTTGCACCACGATTAGAGCCCGCCAGATTTCGTTTACCTTAAAATTGTATATACCTAGATTGATTTTTATTTCTTTCGTTGAAGCATTAAAAGTTGATGTTAATAGCTGTAATCGGATCGAAAGATGTCATTCATAAAGATATTCAAGGGATGAAATATTTGAAGTGGTTTTGACAGCTTGAAGAGGTTCCCAAAAAGTCAAATTTGTGAAGCAAGTGATTCAAAGAAAGCAAGATTGGAACATTTCAAGTTGATTCAAGTTTTTCAAGCACGCTACTATTCAAATGACGAAATAATGAAATGTTTCGAGTTGTTTGATGGCTTGTAGGGTTTAGAAAAGGTCTCGCGTTGAAAAACCCATAATACCAATATTATTTCAGCGAGCTGGGATCGATTAGCTAATTGATGGCGCCCAAATTTTTTTTAAATCGATAACATGATTTATCATTCAACTACGTTAAAATATTGGCATTGCCATGGCATATTAACTCTAACATATCTACACTAATTTTCACAGCCAACTTTCTCATGGTCTCAATATTATATAAATAAAGAAAATAGCCAACTGACAGCTTTGTAGAACAATTATGATGGACACTTTTTTGTTAAAATTAACCCAATTTAAGAAAACTGGATCAATAGGTATAACTTTTATTTCGCTGGAAAATATGATAATTAATTTCCATTTTCGAAATTAGAAGTCGATCACGTTTTTTGTGACCTTTCAACTTTTTCTGTTCGATAGTAGAGTTTGCCTTCTTTTTAACAATAAAAATGCACTGAACTTAAAAGGAAATCACAAGTCAAACCGTGAAAAATCAAACTTGAGCGTGAACAAATTTTAAAACTTTTTCCCGAAAAAAAAAAAAAAAATCAGCAAGACCTAAATAAGAGTCTTCACTACTGTCATCCGGTACGGATCGATTAACTTATCATCGTTGTTAGTTATTAATTTGATTAACATATTTATATATATTGTTTGGTCAGTTGAACTTGATACGGCTGCATGCCGACTTAAGTCCATGAGCAAGTCTCAGAAGATAATTTATGTTTCTGAACAACAGCTGTTTTTATCAAACTCAGATAAAGACTACGTTTATCAATACGTTCGGTTTCATTATAATCACGCTCATATATTGAGGTATGACATGGCGCAGCCAGCAGGATACTCAAAAAACCCGCTGAATTTTAACCCCTTCCGGGAGAAAGCCTCAGCCGAGCCACCACTGGAATGGTCGAAGTGGGCAGCGATTTTTGAGATGGCAGTATTTGCCAAAGACGGGATTGAAGTAAGAAATCTTCAAAGAAATAAACCTCCGCTCGTCGAGCCCACAGAACCGATATACGAGGTCGAAATAAATGGAGAAACAGAAGCTCAAAGGAAAAATCGGGAGGTTCGCAACCATGAAAAGAGTTGCTTGGGAGAACCACGTCGTGAAAGCCCGAGAAAAGGGAGTCCTATGCAACTAGTTCCGATAGGATGAAGCAGACGCTAACGTAAGAAGCTACATTTTTCTTTGCCTGGGAGCCGAGGGCCAACGTCAAACTCAGCAAAACCGCCCAGGCCTAGTGCTACACGCGGTGACAACAAGAGAGCTAATTACGACTCTAGAAGACATATTTGTGACAACCAGAATTGTCGCGTTCGAAGGATACAACTTTATCTGCAGAAAACAAAAGAAAACGGAAAGTCTGGAACAATTTCACGCTGATCTGGTCGAGTTGACTTCAAGAGCTGATTGCGGGGACAGAGAGGACGATTGGGTGCGAGACATGTTAACGGCACACATACAAAATGAAAAGATAGCCGAAGAGTTACTCGCGCAAACAAGAAGCCCACAAGATGCGTATGAGTTTGCAATACGCAGATTAAAGGGAATCGAACATAGTCGCACAATGAAAACAAATCCGTTCGGAAACCAAGTAAAAGCAACAAAAAAGGAACCGGTATACTATATCAACGCACGGGGACGAAGTAATTTTGCAAACAATCAGGTACCTCAAAGAGGCCGTGGTTACTTTCGGGGACGCGTATATCCTCAAGGTCAACAAAATGCAAGAGGTCAGTCTCAACAACAAAGAAACCAATACTCCAACAATTAAAAAGCAATGCTTTAAATGTGGTAACCAATTCGGACAAAACCACTTACAATCATGTCCCGCAAAGGATAAAATTTGTTCTAAATGCGCCAAACGGGGCCATTTTGCCAAAGTGTGTCGCTCAGGAAATGTTAACTATCTGGGAGACCGCAACAATGAAGAAGAACAAGAAGAAACCGAATCAGAGAGTCAAGGAACAGAACTCGATCCAGTCGCGTTTGCTGATTTTACGTCAAAAAATAGTTGGGCGGAGTATCACGTCGGTAATTTTTCAGTGATGGCAATATCAGAAGCATTTGAAATAAAACACGCAACAAATTTGTCCGAGGATGATTTAAATGGGCACATCATTAAACTGAAGACAAAAATAGAAGATCTTTTTGCAATCGCTGACTCCGGGAGTCCAATGTCATCCCTAAACGAAAAAAACCGCCCGGGGGTTACAAGAGAATGACAAAACCGCAATATTGAAACAAATTCCACCGGAAGATACGGATCGGAATTTAGCATGTTACAATGGTGAAACAATTGTTCCAAAGGGAAGACTGATCGTAACAATTGAATCAGGAGTCTGGAAAATAAGAGCTGCTCCATTCATCATTGTAGATAACAAGAAAGCAAAGAAAGCAAAGAAAGCAAAGAAAGCAAAAAATAACATTCCTCCCACAAATTGGAAAAAGGCAAGTACAAGAAAAACCGAAACGAGGGGACGTGCTGAATATACGTGAACAAGAACAATCAAACCCGGAAATCAAACAATGGGTAAAAGATAACTATCCACAACTATGCATTCGTGTTAAAAAGTCAAAAAACCACGTAATGCGGACACAATTCAATAAAGAATTTATTCCGGTACAGCAGAAGGGACGCCGTGTCCCGATTCATCTACAAGAACGAGTAGAAAAAGATCTCAACAAACTCATGGATCAAAAACACATAATAAAACTGGATAATTATTCAGATCGACAATTCATTAGTCCAATCGTGATTACCATAAAAAAGACCAGACGGTGAAATTGGCATTAGACTCGAAAAAGATAAATAAATTTATTCACAAGAATAAATATCAAATGCCTAACTTCGATCTACTATTATACAATATAGCACAGGTGATCAAATCAAACAACAATCAGCAAACTCTATTCTCAACATTAGATTTGCATTCCGCATATTCACAAATCCTGCTGGACAAACCAACTCGGGAACAATGCAACTTCAGTTTGATTGGTGGCAATGCTACAGGAACCTACCAATTTCAAACTGGATTTCACGGCCTCACGGATATGCCGGCTGAATTTCAAAAGGCCATCGATCTCACACTTACAAATTGGTCAAACACCTACGCATATTTAGACGACATATTGATTGTGACCAAGGGGTCGATCGATACAGACAAACAAAAACTACAAACGATTCTGGTGGTAAGATAAGATGGTGAAAATCTCGCCATATCATTGGACAAATGTAAGTTTGCTTGTAAACAAGTTGAGTGGCCAGGGTACACTATAAATAGCGAGGGCACTACACCTTTTATAAAAAAAAAACAGAGGCAACTGAAAAACTCCCTCCTCCAACTAAAAAGCTTCATGGGTTCTATACACCATCTCACCAGGTATATCCCAAATTTAGCACAAACAGCAGCAGCATTGAGGCCACTATTGAAAAACACACTGAAAAATAAACCAATTAATTGGAAACCGGAACATAATACATCATTTGAAAACATTAAAAAACTAGTCTCTGAAATAACACAAAACAAACATTTTGATCAACGTCTAGAGACACGTATCATAACTGATGCTTCTACATCAGGATTAGGGGCGTCGCTTGAACAATATTTACCAGAAGGTTGGGTGGCAATAGCCTATGCATCAAGATTTTTAAATTCCCTCGAGGAAATGTATTCAGTTAATGAGCTCGAATTACTCGGTGTAGTGTGGGCAATTGAACACCACAAATACTATCTGTACGGGAAACATTTCACCGTCATCACAGACCATCAAGCTTTGATCAGCGTTTTAAACGCAAGCGAAAGATCAAAAACCAGTCAGAGTAGATTAACCAGATGGATTGATCGAATATTCCCATTTCACTTCGATATCAAACATTTAGCCGGTAACAAAATGGGGCTAATAGACTATATGTCAAGAGATCCAATTGGATTGGAAATACCACCAAGCGAGTATGATGAAGAATTTGTTGTTGCATCAATTAATACATTCATAAATAACTTCATTCTTAATGAGTTAGCCAATCAGAATCTGGCACCTTGTCAGCTGATCAAAAAGCGCGCGGAACATAAAAGGACAACAATTAACACTTCAAAACGTGAATTGAAAAAGCATTCTTTTAAAAATTCCGCAAGCGGTCAATTGCAAACACAAAAACCAAATCAGTTCTGCTCAAATCACTCAGCAAATCAGACAGCTCTGACGCGAAACATAACCTCGAAACAAAATTCACTCGTTGGAAAATTCAACAAACTTCGTCAAACTCATTCGCAGACAACAGAATATGAACCGAAAACAGGATCTTAGGAAATACGAAGGCGGATTCATTCCGGACGAAGCAAAATCACTAAACCCACGTGGCCGAAAGGAGTAAAAACTGCTTAACGGGCAAGGAACATCGGACAGGGAGGAAAGCCTCTCAGATCCTCGGTGGCACAAACGACCACTAACGAAGAAAAAAGCGACAGCCACCACTTTGGAAATTACACAAAAAGACGTCAAGGACGCCAGGGAATTACTTTCTTCAAGGTCACCAGTCAAAAACTTCCCGACAATAACCTTTACCGAAGAAAAAACAACCAGCCAAACAGCACATCCCCAAAATGAAGACAACACAAGCGGTACAGACGGACAACTTAAAAGTTTGTTGGGAACTCAAACAGACGCTAGTGAGGAACGGCCTGAAATGCAAGAGCAGTTTGTGAGTAGAATAACGCAAGCCAGGAGGAACGTGCCCCGAATGAAGAACCGCCCACTATGACAAGAACACAACCCGAAGCCACACAACTGGAAGCTAGCCACCATGAAATCACAGAAGGAATAGTGGCAACCGTAAACCAAACAACAATGACGGAAACAGAAGAGGACAAACCGCTGTTCCGAAAAAGATTGCAGAAGGTCCTGGGGTTCAAATTCATCGCCGCAGCTACCAAAAAGGACAAGAATCTCAGAACGCTCATCAATTGTGTGAAAAAGCGGAACTGGGACGCGATAAAATCCGCCTACGGACAGTATTGGTTTAATGTCCGCAACAGACTGCATGTGCGGGAGGAATGTCTGTTGATTGACGAACGCATCGTTATGCGAACACAACTGCATCAAACAATACTGGAAAGCCTACACATGACACACCCAGGGTCGGCCGCCATGCTGGATTTATGTCAAAACGTGTGGTTTCCACACATTCACCGATCAATCGTCCAGATGGCGAAAAGTTGCAAACACTGTACAGAGCAAGGTAAAAACCTTAAACCAATAATAGGAAAAAATCATTCATTCCAAATGGATTCGGTCGTAGAACCAAATGAAGAAGTACAATTAGATTTTGCCGGGTTCCTCCCCGATGAATTAAATAAGGACGCTTACATACTCGTTGCTATAGACAAATGGTCAAAATTTCCAACAGCAGAAGTTGTTTCAAATACTACAGCGGATGTCGCTATAAAATTCATGCAACGGTATATTTCAAATAACGGAGTACCCCGTCGATTAAGATGTGATCAAGCACAAATATTTAGAGCAAAAAAAATTCCAACTTTTTAGTAACACAAATAATTTAAATTTACTTTTCGCGCCGGTAGACGATCATCGAGCCATAGGGGTGGTAGAAAAAATGATACAAACATTAAAACGTCGACTGGGGGTTATGAGAATAGATTCAGCAAATAAACCATACAAATTAGCTTCGGACGTTGCCGAGATAATAAAAACTTTGCGCATAACACCACATGGCGTAACAAAAATTTCACCTTTTGAAGCACACTCGGGCAGAAAACCAAATACTCCCCTGTCAAACTTGGCAACAACTAGTTCACCTACCAACCTTAACTGGGAAAATGCAAAACACGCATGTTTAAATCGGAAAAACCTCACAAAGCCACCTCTGCCAGCTGAAATCATGCACGACTTGCAACAAAGGTCGGAGGATGAAGTTTCGATCAACCAATGACAACAACTACAACCGCAATCAATTGGAGCAGACAAGACATTAAAACAAACATCAGGTGCGAAACGCAAACGCAACATATCAATAAATAAAGATAAAATAAACAATAGGTATAAAGGAATACAAACATCCACCGACAAAAACCTTAGCAAACGACTAGAACAAGTAGCATGAAAAACGATCCAAGTGGCAACTAAAGTAAAAGATCCCAAAACTTTCTAACAAAAATATAAAACAATCGACGGGAAACTTACACACCACATACAGCATGGGTAAAAGCATTCGGGAAACAACCTAGACTTTTAAGGAATAGTTAGGTTGCTTTTGTACCTAATCCTTTAATCTACGGACCGTGTCGACCATCACGGTTGAGTGACTACGTAGCTTACAAATCGGCAAGGAGATCAGGACCTTGTCTTCGTTTTTTAGACATCGAGGACCCGACGGCGCCTCAACATAGTATGTTCCGGGAGGATGAACAAACAGGGCTGACAAGAAAAATGACAAGAAAAGAGCAAACAACGCTACAGGAGCAGAGCAACAAACAAGCCAGCCCAACCAAACGGCGGGGCAAGCCAATGGGGAAGAGGACAGGTGGACGTCCGTGCGACAAACCGCGAGGAATGAGTCTATCCTCATTGGAGGAAAGCACGAAAATTCAGACCCCAACCAAGGAAACAACCACCCATAGTGACACGGAGAGCAACAAGTCTTCAAATTCAGAAGCGGCCGAACCATCGCCCAAAAGGTTTAAACACCGCCAGCAGCAACCTCAACTTCAGCGAACATGGCACCATCGAGACGCTCCACTCGCCAATGTCACTCAACCTTGGCAAAAACTTTGGGGACCCCATCCCAATAAATACCATCGAAGAATCAACCACACACAAAAAGACGGTAAAATTCAACATTGATTTTCTCCAGATCAGATATACTCACCGACGAAACCAAGCTTCAAATCGCTCATTCAGGAAATGGGCTTCACGGACAAAACACTCGAGTATTAGGCGTGCATGAATTTTCTGGAGGCGATCAGCCCGAAAAACAAGGCGAAACAAAGGGACAAAGTTATCCACCTCATTTCGTCAGATGAAAGCCCGAACAAAATGGACATTTTATATATTGAAAATAGGAAAAGCAGCAATGAAGCGGACAACACCAAAAACAATGATGCCACACAAGAGGAACGCGAAAAACTAGAAGATGATCACAACAACCAAGAAGTGGAAGAAACGATGAAATAGCGAACAATAGGCAAGAGGGAGAAAATGCACAAACAGTCCTCAAGGGACTATAAAACGCTAAATTGAAACTTTCAAATTTCCTGAGAAGAGGGAGTGTCATCCGGTACGGATCGATAAACTTATCATCGTTGTTATTTATTAATTTGATTAACAGATTTATATATATTGTTTGGTCAGTTGACCTTGATACGGCTCCATGCCGACTTAAGTCCATGAGCAAGTCTCAGTCGATAATTTATGTTTCTGAACAACAGCTGTTTTTATCAAACTCACATAAAGACTACGTTTATCAATCCGTTCGGATTCATTATAATCACGATCATACATTGAGGTATGACAACTACGTTCATTACTCTTAATAAATTAGTTTCCAAATTAATGTTTGGTGGGTTGTGAAGTACAAACAAGCTCAGGAGGTAGTGAAAAGACAATTGTAAGTCAACGTGACGCCTCTGAATGAAAAATTCACTGCTTCTAAACAGCCTTATTTTAAAAAAATACATATTTCAGGGTTATAGGCAAAAAGAACATGGATGTTTTATAGCAGGGGCGGATCTCTAGGATTTTCTCGAGAGGGGGGGGGGCGGATTTTCAGAAAATTTTCCAAAATTTTGACGACCTTTTTTTTTTTTAGGTCGACCAAATTGATTTTTATTTTTCGCGCTCTCCCAAAGCACTGTTTTGCCCCTATTTTGGCTAAATTTTGTGCGCCGCAGGCAAATTTTTGAAAAAACAGTCAAAAAAGCCGTTTTTGGGCACTTTTTGAAAAATTTTGACAAAAAAATCGCGTTTTTTTTTTGGCGCAGGCTCCCCCTCAAAGTTAGTATATATTGGCGCCCAAGGCGCCTTTAGAAAAATTTTAGGGTCGGTCGGCCAAAAATGGATTTCTGAAAAAGTATCAAAGGGGGGACCCTTTGGGTCGGCAGGGGGTCGAATCCCTGAGGGGGAAGGCGTCCGCACCCCCCCCCCCCCTAAATCCGCCCCTGGACCTCTGGGTGGTCAGGTAATCGAATTCCCGGGGGAGGAAGATTTGCTCTCCGCCCTCCCTTAAATCCGCTACTGAGTTCATTGACAATTTTAATTTGTTTGTTGGCTACGCTCCTATGTTTCAGGTCTGGTTGACGTGTGCATAGGCATTTTTTTCAATCAAAACTGTCAATTTCAAGGCAGCGAGAAGTTGGATATAATTCAGCTTCTTTTCTTTTTTTTAGCTTTTGTTATAAACATGATTTATATGACCTTTCAAAAGTGATTCGATCAATAAAAAAATGCGCTCCCCCTCAAAAATAGCATATATTGGCGCCGAAGGCGCCTTTAGAAAAATTTTAGGGTCGGTCGGCCAAAAATGGATTTCGGAAAAAGTATCAAAGGGGGGACCCTTTGGGTCGGCAGGGTGTCAAATCCCTGAATCCGCCCCTGTTTTATTCACCCCCCCCCCCTAAATCCGCCCCTGTTTTATAGCATTAATCGTTATACTTACAGTTATAGTTGGCTGTAGCGCATGTGACACGAATTTGTTCAGATGTTGTGACAGACCCATGGAGTCCAACACGTCTCCTTCACTGCTCGGATGGAGGGACTCCACAATAGCATTTCTGGCCAGCTGTTGCAACGAGGACAGGTGTTTCTCCACCAGTGCTACAAACACACCTGCGCCAGCTGCTATGAACAGACGCTTGTCATTGTGGGCCCACGTCAGTGCTGAGATGAGACGCTGAAACGAAGAATTGCTATGATATGTACAACCGGCCCTTTTCCCGTTCCCCCCGCCCATTACAAAACAAAGTTGTCTTATATCTGTTTATACCGCAATTTTCAAGAAAAAAGCTCTTCAAATTTGTTCTTTTGTTTGCATTGACAATGTTTAGTATGATTTTTTAAAAATCTTTCAAATATTACTGCGGAAAAAAGTCAAAGGGGGACTAGAAAAGAAAAGAAGGGCTGCAACAACAACAACTTCGACAAAACAATCTTTGGTACAGCTCTTTACTTACCGCCACAAATTCTCAAAGTTGAAATTTCTGATAAATTGGATACTCTCTATATATGGGTGTGTTGTGTGTGTTACCTTGGAGGGTACGTTGAGTGTGAATCGGACGATTCCGTTGAGAGAGTAGAACTTGATCTTGGGGCTCTTGTCTGTGCAGCACCATCCCCCCACCGCCAACAGACTCCCACACGCACTCCACTCCATCTTCAGGTCTGAAACAAACATACATTCACACTTTATTAATTGAAAGTGAAGCTACCGCCGGAAAGGTTGAACAACTTTTAGCTTCCCAACCGAATGGTACCTGGTTCGAGCCCCACGATGATCCGTCCTCAATTCCTGCCGGTGAGGCAACATTACCCAGTCCGTAAATATCCAAAATAAAATTATTCAAATATTAACTTTAACAGCTCCGCAAAGAGCTGAACGAGTTCCCCAGTTTTTTTATTCAATCACCTTTTTTCGCCGGCAGGAGTGGTCTCTTTCAATTTCCAGGAATTATTAACGTAACATCGAGTCAAACGTCTCAAATAAGATTTTCAAAAATCATCAGAAACCATACGCTATGCGATTGAGCAAACTTCTATTCTGAACTATGAGTTCGGACACTTCCACACTATTGTAAAGCTATTTGGGGTTTGTCCTAACCAGTCATATGCGTGTCTGTGAGGTTGCCGACCACGTCGTCGTAACTCCTCATGAAGTTGATCTCCCGATTGCCCACTTGCACAGCCATCATGAGGTTCTTGTTGCGACTACTCCTGCTCCGTTTCGAACACTCTAAAACACAAACCCAACTCTTGTACGCGTATATTAACACATACACACTCCAACAGCAGTGAAGTCCATTTAAATAAATGAAAAAGAACTTGGCTGCCGATAAACCAAACATAGCCAATCGAAGATTGGAAAAGCGCAATGAACGCAAGTCAACATAAAAAACACTGACTCTTGAAAAAACTTTCGAATTTCCTAGAAAAAAAACAGATACCCTTTAAGCTCTTTGAATTTCTAGAGTAATTTATGATTGGCGCTTTTTTGATAACATGAACCCAACTTGAGAAAACTGGATCAATGGGTAAAGTTTATATTTCGCTGGGAATTCTTAAATATATCTTAAAACTAGATATCGTTCACCTTTTTTGCACCATTTCCACGTTCGTATTTGGAGAAAGCTATTTAAGTCACTTTCAGCAGATGAATTTCAATTGAACTCAAAAACTGCATTATGCCTAAGTGCATCAATATTTTAAGACTCCACCGTGAAAAAAAAATCAGCAAGAATTACGTTCATTACTCTTAAAAAGCTTCGATTTTAATTTAAACATTTCGATGAAAGCTTTAGTTGTCCACAGAAAATTTCAACGACTGTTGCGAGACATAGACCGCCCCACTTGCAAAATTTTACACAAAAAACGCCAGAATATCCAAATAGATTAAAAATTTACAGCATACAAACACCGAAATACAGCCAAAAGACAGCTGGAAAAGTGCCAATGAATAGAAAGTCTCAACTAACCCAATTTGAGAAAACTTGATCAATAGGTATTTTTTATTCCGCTAGAAAACCTAAAAATTTAGACCACTTTCGAATCAAAAGTATTTCACACTTTTTCGATGTTGTAATTGGAGGGTAAAATTGCTTCCATTTTACAACTGAAATTGAATTGAAGATGAAAAAAATAACGCCAAACCCCGAAAACTAAATTCCAGCGAAAACGAAATTACGGAAATTTCAAAAATGGCACAAAATTCAAAATTTGATAAAATTCAAACACTTTCTATTAACAAATATTTTTATCAGGAACGAAAACATGTGAACAAGATTCGCAATTTAATTGCTTCCAAACAATTTATTAGCCAGAAATTTGATGGAAAATTGATTACACAGAGGCGAAATAGAGCTTTCCACAACTTACGATGCAAAAATCATAAGTCAAAAAATTATCAAAAAATAAAATAAAAAAATTGTTGCAAGAACCTTTTTTGAAATTACATAAGCAAAAAAAATCAGCCTGACTCCAACATACTTTTTACACCTTCCTGCTCTGCATCGAAGTATTCCAAAGAAACGCGATGGAACCATGGGCAAACTGCATTGATGAAAGAACCAAAAACCACTAACTCTGATTTACTTTATAAATTAGTAAGACACAAATACCGAACATTATTCAATTTTTCAGAAGCCTAGACAAACCTGATTTGAAGCACGAAAAAGGTAATCTGAAAAAATAAAAAAGATTCTAGAAAAACACAACACTACTGACAATGTGAAATTTCGCAAAAAAACTTTCGAAAATCAATTCCAATTCTAAGACAGTAAGCTCAACAAAAAATAGATCAAAAACAAATCAAACAAAAAAACAATAACAAGACACTGTTTACGAAAAATCAACTGATTTTGAACAGCTATAAAATCAAAAACGCCGATTTTCATTTCCAAAAAAATTCGGATCAGAAAAGACCAACAAGTCGACTGAAAAAACGGTTTACCAAAAAATCAAACAAAAAAATAACCAAATATTAAAGAAAAACATGCGAAAGTGAACTATTTTTAGAAAGATGTAGCCCGAAAACAGATTTAAATTAACTAAACGCTAGAAAAAACTAATTTTTAATTAGCGAACAACAAAAAGGAACAATGTTCTGTCTACTAGTGTGTCCAACTGAATTCTTTTCGTCTGTTTTTCAGTTTCAGTTAAAGTTACAGTTCTGATTTTCCGGGTCTTTCCATTTCAGTTACAGTTACAGTTTTTACAGTTTTTTTCTTTCAGTTTCAGTTGGAAAAATTGAATCAAACAACATGTTGAATTTGAAAACAAAACTTACAAAGAAACAAAAACTTAACGAGTTCAATCAAAAGTCAAGTCATTCAATCAAGTCACGGTTACTCGCAATCATTGTTCTTTCACGGAGCCCAGTGTTCGACAGCACTCTAAGTCTTCCTTCCGCTTGGATGGCTGCTCCCGAAAAAAGTCTTTCAACTCCGACTCCAGCGCCGCTGAAACACAGGTTCGCAAGCGCAAACTGAGACAACTCAGGAACAGTAGATAGTCTGTCGCGCCAAAACTTGTGAAGGTATTCCGAGTGATGTTTGAGATCAATGTCAAATCCCGGTTTCATGTGTTCGTAAGTAGAGATATTCGCGCAATAGCTCTCAAACTGGGCCGAAAGCTTAACGGCTATTTCTTCGGGTTGCGATGCAGATGGAGGTGGAGTGAACAAACTCGGAAAGTTTTCTTCTTCGTCAGATCTGTCTTCGTAGAAATCAGACCATAGCATCTCGGAGTGTCTTGTGTCATCTTGACTTGGTACTTGTGCTTCTGTTACTTCAACTTCTCTGATCACTTCTGTTTCGATACACACGGTACAATTTCGTTTCCACTCAAGGAAACTCTTGGCGAAGACTTCTTTCAACCTCGAGACTTCACCAGAGAACGGTGGACCAACGAACAAAACTGACAAACTGGGATCCAACAGTGTTGCGAGCTTGAAGTAGTCTTCTTCGTCTAGGTAGGCGAAGCGGCGTTCCAAGTCTTTCGCCATTGCTGCAGACAAACGTGGGAAGTTGACAGTCTTGACCAGTTGACGGCACAGAAAACTTTCCTCCACTGACATACTTGATGATAGCATCAAATCCGTATTTCTTGTCAGCAATCATATTCGCACTTGCTCTTGGGCATGCAGCAACATAAGTCGCTAGCAATTCATTCAGACGTCGCTGGCGGTAGTCGTTTGCTGGGAGCGGAGTAGTTGCTGATCTTGAGCTGCTCCCTGCAATGTTGACGAAGCTCTCCATGGTTGTGACTTTCCGTGATTGAGAGTCTGTTTTCGCCTTCTTTTCTGCTGTTTCTTTGACTTCGAGTTGCTTTTGCCATTCAGGGTGCTTCTTTTTGAGGTGCAGTTTGAGGTTGGTAGGACCATGCTTCACCAGACTTGTGAACTCGCAGTCGTCGTCCGTACATCTGTACGCTGTCTTGCTCTCATCTATAACAAAGTATTGATGCACCGGGTTGCTACGCTTGCGACCAGTTGTTGTTGCTGCCATCTCGATCTGGAAACGTATGAATTGCGTCAAGTATTTATACTAAGCTATCTGCAACTGAAACTGCAACTGTAACTGTAACTGAAACTCTAACTGAAACAAGGACCGGAGTTGGTTTCAGTTACAGTTTCAGTTACAGTTCAAAACATCCGGCTGTTTCAGTTTCAGTTGATCAAAACCATTTCAGTTGTGCAGTAACAGTTTCAGTTACAGTTTTCAATTCAGTTACAGTTGGACACACTACTGTCTACCAATGCTGAACAAAATTATCGAAAGGTATGATATTGAAAATTTCCGATTTGATAGCACCTCAAGCTTGCTTAGTTCCCATTTTAACCATCCTAACACAATGAAACTAAGCAGAACTAGAGGAACAAAATTAGCAGACAGCAACTCAAATCGACCTTTACATTAAAACACGTGCGAATTCTGTGGACAAAGTTGTTTACGGGAAAAAAAGTCTAGTACCCGGTTGCAATACCCTTGCTTATCGCAAGGGTAAAAAGATACTAATTAGTAACACGAGCTTATGCTTTTGATGAAAAAATTTTCAAGTTTTTGTTTTCAAATTATGATGCCAACCAACAATGATGTTCACAAAAAAAGTTCTCTCGAAAATTTTTTTGCAATGCAATCAGATGAAAAGATTTAATGCCATTAGAGAAATTTCTCTGTTATTGCACTTAGGAGTTATGCTATTTGAGACGTAATCCTTATTTAAAAGATACTTGCTACGAAAAGGTACAAAATCTGCACTTCGTTAATTGCCACTTGAACGATTATTGGTCCTCTAAGTGTAACCAACATTTAGAGGAGCAAAAAAAAAGAAAACTGAATAATTCAAGAGATCTTCGCTAAGTTTCAGAAGATCATTTAGTACAAAGTCGAGTTAGTTGAAAAAATGATGTCGACATACCACTGTAGTTAGATGTATTCCGACTGCTACCACTGCTGCTGCTGCTTGTGGCTGACGTTCCTGGAGTTGTTGTTGCTGTCGTTATCGGAGCACTTGATCCTGCTGCCGAAGACGTCGTCGGTGCCCCAGCACCAGAAGTACTCACAATAGCCGGAGTACCACTCGCAGAAGCAGTGGTTGTTGTATTAGTCGCCGACGATGCAGCTCCTCCTGAAGTAACAGCCGGTGCTGTTGTCGTCGCCGTCGTGGCAGCCGTACTAGAGGAGACTCGGTTCTCTCCGTCGATAGTCTCGGTGACAAATGACATTCGGAATTTCTCACAGTTGTAGCACATGTATTGGATAGGTTTTGTACGGTCACTCAGCCCGACTTGTGACAAAACAGCTCCATGGATGTCCATCGCGACTATTTGGCCACTGTTTGTTCCGAAGAGCACCTAAAACCCAAACGTTTTATTCTAGGGGGCTTCCTCTAAATGAATACAAAAAGCAACTTAGGATGGTATAACAGGGCTGAGAGTGCAATAGGGGTTCTATGTCACTGATTTATTTCCATCCGACAATCAAAGTAAGCTTAAAAAATCGAAGAGAAACGGTCAAATGTTAATGATTCCAAGCAAACCATATTTTGAACCAACATTTAACCCATTTTTTAAATATACCCTCGTTAATCTGAAAAAAAATCCACTTTTAAAACTGAAGAGCAATCACGTTTTTCACCGTTTATTTATCGGAGAGCTAAGATTGCCTTCCATTTGGCAAACAAATTTGGAGTGAACTAGAAAAAGATATCAAAAGTCACAGCATAAAAAAAACTAGCGCGAACAACTTTCTAACTTCTTCCTTAAAACAGGAAAATGAGTTTTCAGTTCGTTCATAGTCATTCGAATGATAACAAATAGTTTTTTGGGATTAAATGATACATAGCCAACATACAAATGGAAACGAGTGAATGAACGCAAGTTAATACAAATGACTTGTTTTTTGAAGAACCTAAACTTTTGATATTCAAATAAGAAATAGATGGCTTTAATAGCTCTTCGAATTTCTACACAGGCAAAGCTGAGCTTCGCATCACTTTCGATGCCAAAATGAGTGACTATGATTACAAGCAAATGAAAGACAATCTACAAATTGAAATAAAAACTATCAGAAAATCTCGTTTTTTTGCCAAAAAAGTTAAGCAAATTGCAAAAAAGGACAAAAAATCCTGGAACAAAACAAGCAGCCGACAAAAATGAGCAGACATGAAAGTCTTAAAAGGTTGAAAATTTTCATTTTCCCAAAATAACAATTCCCGACTAAAATCGAACCTATGAGATTTGTCATCTCAAGCATGGGTGTTACCACTGCACCAAATGCATAGAACATTCCTTGAATTTATAAAGAAAACAACTTCCAAGAATTTCAAAATAAACAACATGAAAAAAATCAAAATAGCCAAAAAAATATCGGCAAAACTTCTTTGAACTCAATTACTTCCCAAAACCGAAATACACTAAAATCATTTTCAATTTAGGTAAAAACTGCCTAAACACATTTGGTACTTTGGCAACTAGGGCGACAAAGAACAAGCAGACAAACAGAAGTCCGATAAACAATTTGGCGCGCCGACAACTTTCTGTTGGGAAAAAAAACAGGTCCTGGCCGGATTCGAACCATTGACTTTTGCCTATATAGGCAAGGCGTTAGCTCTTCGCCACATGCGTGAAATAACGTCTGACTATTGATTTCATATCAACCAAAGGTAAAATGATTCAAGTTATTCTGTTGAACTAGTAAATAACCCGGAAAAGAGTATATATTCCGATTTGATAACGCTTGCTAATCGCAAGCGTAAAGACACTTATGATTAACATTTTTTGTTTAAATGAACCCAAGTTGACAATACTGGAACAATGGACAACTTTTTATTTGACTGAGAAATCTGAAAACTTAATTCCATTTTCGAAACTAGAAGTCGAGACTTTTGCTGTTCGATAGCGTAATTTGTCTTCTTTTAAATTTGAGCGTGAAAACTTTCTAAGACATTTTCCTGAAAAAAATCACCACGACTTTCATAAGAACCTTCACTGCGTTCATCGACTCTTAAAACATAGCCAACTGACAGTTGGAAAAGAGTAATGACGCAAGGTAACTGAAAAAAAAACTGACTTGTTTATCCAAATCAACTTTTGAATTTCGAAGAAAAAATATAAGGCACTAAAGCTTTTTGAATTTGTAGAACAAAATATGACGGACACTTTTTTGCTAAAATTAAAATTTGTGAAAGTAATTATCAATACGTTCATTACTCTTAAACAAATTAAGCAATTACAACAGAGTAGTGAGATTTAAACCGAAGCACAAATGAAAGAAAAATTACGCGTTTGAGAAAAGTCAATTTACCAAACTATAAAATTGAACGTGAAGAAAACCCGAAACTTCTTACTGAAAAAAAATCTCATTAAAAAAACAAGTACTTTTTCGATTTGAAGCTTAATATTCATTTGATCCCCTCTTCTATATGATACTAAAATTCGGTCTTATTTTACCCATGGCCTACTGAACAATTTCTTCTCAGAAGCTTCTGCAAGCCAGAAAAAAGTTTTGAGGCCTCTTTATATTGCGATTTTTTTGTTTCTGTATAGCATTTACCAGAGTCGCAATAATTCCGAGAAACTGGCAATTAAGGAGAGGACTCTTTAAACTGCACGTTTCACGCGTTCAGAAATTAAATTTTTCTACATTTACCTTATTTTTATCTTAAACCAGTCACCTTGAAACATTGCAAGTAGAGTCGCTGTCTTTCAGCACCATTGAAAATCATTATCGCATTCAATCTACCTTTACAAGGAAGCATGGTTGCTGCATCTTTTTTTGGTTTTGATCTATCAGAAAGTCGGGTCGGTTCATTTAGTTTCAGATGCGGTTCGAATTAGATATAAAATGCTAATTAGGCCACCTCACAGAAGACATTAAAAAAACGCATTCGTTTAGATTAAATCAAGTATCCACAACAAACCTCGTTAAGTTTCCGCTTTAGGAAATTTTGGTTTCAATTTTAGCAACTGTCAAATATTTATAGCAATCTCAAGGGGAAATGAAGTCGATTAAATAACACATGACATTTAAGAGCGGATATAAATTTACATGTAAAAAAAACCTCTCGTACCAGAATGGAACCAAAAAAATGGGAGGTAGAAAATTAAGTTCTTAAAAGCGGATGCATTAAAAATTCAGCTTTGAAGTTTAAATTAGAATATATTACGTGGTTGTTGTACACGCATAAATTTTAACAAATTAGATTAGGAATTACGTTTAGCTGTCTCCGGAATCTATTTATAAAGTTTATAATCAATAATGTCAAACGTGTCTTATCACTCAAGTGACCCTCCGTCCGCCCAAAGCATGAAAACATTTGATTTTTCCGGAGGCTCATCTAACTTCATTTTAGTACCAACAGTCAACTTAGTAGAATTCTCCAAACAGCGTTTCGCTTTTATCAAAGACCATCGCATGAGTAGTTTCACGTATAAATAATTGATGAAACGCACAGATTTGGTGTAAATTCGGACTAGCGGCGCCTTTAAAGTCTTAAGTTCAGTCAATCTTGAGTTGAATTGAGGTTACAAATCTAAGCCTTCTGATTATAATCCGCGCATGATTTCAATCATGCATGACACCCAACGCCTAGAATGAACTCATTTCAATTCCGTTACTTTCAAACGAATGAGTCTACAAATGACCTATAAAGTAGACCATAAACCCCGATGCCATTCTGTTGGTAATTGACGCATTTTGTGTCCTTGTTTTCATTTCAAAGCTACACTTTAGCTAAACTGTTACTGCGGACAATATGCATGCCAAATAATGACACAAATCAAGCGCCAAAACTTGAAACAGAGGGGATTTGATCTGCACTTCAAGAGCAATAAATCTATCGACAAACTTAAATTAAATTATTAACCGATAATAATAATGAAGTGAACTCTTTGGGAACTGTAGTAGTTTCGAAATAATTAAGATAGCTCTTCAAATAAGAACCAAATGTTGCTACTTTTCGATTCATTTCTTTCAGAAGTTTCTTTTGCTTCTTCCAATCAAATGTTTTGGCTAATTTGACACTCTTAAAAGATTAGTTCAAATGAACAGCACGACAGCTTAGCCTAACTAGGAGCAGGAAAGGGTAGAATAAACAAGAATTAGACTGACTGTTTTATCGTCCGCAGTCCAAGCCCCGCAAGTTATACTGGAACCGTGCGGTTGTAGGTTCAACTGGCTGCTCCAGTATCTCTGGCCTTGAACACTTCCTACCAGCACGAAGCCATCTTTATACGCTATCAATGCCATCCGACCATCATGACTCCATGCAAAGTCCGTCACCTAAGCAGAACAGTCCAAATATGGCAAAAAAACTCGACAGACAAATGAAGAAGAGTTACTGCGTTTTCACTATTGTACTGGAGATTAAATTTTTCAGCTACCCCCACCCCAAATTCCTATTTTACGAACGTTATTAAGTTAATATTGCAATGAAAATTTGCATGGTGAATAAATTAACTAAACTGAACACACTTGTTATTCATAACGAACAAAAATAATCACGACAAAATAGCATGTAAAATAAGAGGAGCAAGAATTTACTATTCTTAACATGAATTGACAAGCAAAAATCAAAAATAAAAAAAAACAGCAGAAACATTTGCCAGAAAAGTTTAAAAGCTTTTAATATAAGGCAAAAACCTAATGACCACAATTAATGACCAACTTCAAAGTACTTAAAGCAAATGTTTTTAAACATTGTCACTCTTATATCAAAATACATGCTAAATATACGGAATTAGACAAAACCAATTCACTCGGTTACCTTGTAGAACACGGGTCTAGACTTTGTGTCTACATTTAAGTGACAATATGAGTGAGTAAGAACGTGGGAACCCCTCAAGCCCGCATACCCGAAAATTAGGTTAGCCAATCCGAATGCAGTATTCAAAAAAATGGCGTATAATCAGTCAGCTTAGGACAGTTTAAAGGGGGCTGATTGATTTCGGCGCACCGGTTTTTGCGCATTAAAATTAGTCAGTTTAGGACAGTTTTAAAGAGGGTTCATTGGTTTTCGTGCATTGGTTTTATGCATTTTTTAGTTCAGTTTATGAAGTAAAACAGTTATAACCCATTTCAAAAAAAATTCTCGCCAGAGGAACAGAAACGTTGTAGAAAGTGCGAAACAAAACATAGCCAACAAACAGTTCGAAAAATGACAATGAACTGTAAAAAGACTGATTTTTTGACACTGTTGCAGCTTTTGAATGTCAAATATAAAATATAGCCACCGACAAAAAAAAACTAGAAAACTTTTGAAATTCTAAGAAAAATCTATGAAAACACCGAAATCAACGCAACCGTAAGAATAGACGGATGAATCCAACAACCCTTTTGATTTCAAACATTTATTGATGAAAAAAATTTCAACTTAAAGGTTTTTAAACTAAAATTGGGTATCAGATTTTTGTAATTTTAGCTCATAAACGAAACCCTAAACAGGCCGACAGAATATAACTGCACATTCCATATTAAAAAAAACTTTTGATACGATTTCATTTGAAAAATCATCAAATTCATAAATGGTATTCAAAAACCATCATTTTTTACTTTAAAATAAAAGACTTCACTTAATTGTTGAATGGCAATCGTTGAAATATAAAAAATTTCAATTTTAAAAACTTAAAAATTTGATCAAAATACTAGGATGGGAGACCACATATATGTCCGCTGGTTGTAACCTGACATCACCGCATCAAAGGGAAGATGACTTCAAAATTTGACACAAAAACAAAGCGGAGCTTCGCAAAACTTGCTATACAGTTAGAACATTGCATTAAAAAATGTTGAACAGAAAAAATACTTTTTTTGAAATATTAAGCTGAAAAAATTATTTGAAAAAAGCCGAGAAAATTACACTACAAAAATTTATAGCTTTGTCTCGGGTGATTCTCATAAACAGCCTTAACAAGTATTGAGAATTAACGATCGAGTGGTAAATATGACGAAAAAAACTTGGGTCAACTCTCATTAAGCCGAAAACGTAACTGTAGTCATAAAAAATTCAAGCTACAAAATTTTTTAAATCAAAATTTTTGATACCGACCCTCCTGAAACAAGCAAAAAAGATCTGAAATTTCGCCCAAGGAACTACGCAACATGAGTTAACAAACCCGATATAACATAAGTCAAACTCGTTTAACAAAAAGTTGAATAACGCAACCTTCATTGAACACAAAATTGCAGATGTGGGAGGGAAGTTTTTGAGAAAAATCGAGCTTCGAAAAACGGTCAAAAATACGAAATTTGTTATTTTCCGAGGGCCGTAACTTCTTGTGGAAAAAGGGCGTAGCCGCTCTAGCAGAGGAGCCTACCACAACCTGTTCTATCACTTGAACACCAAATCTCAGATTTGGTTGGAAGCGTAGTGTTCGAGAAAATGAAATAAAATCCAAATATATGGGTGAAAATTCCCCCTACATACCTTTTCGACGGCTGTAGAAAATGCGGTACGTTAAAAAGAGACTAGGCGTATATACTGTCACACAGGAGAAGAAGCAGTTTTTCCATTGGATCAAACTAATTGAAACCTAAATTTTTAGAAACTACTTGATAAGGACACCAGATATTATAAAAGAAAAAAAAGTTTACGGTGAAAAAAAGTCTTATTCCCGATTACAAGTCACTCGCTCTTGCAAATTATAAAAAAAGGTTTTTGAAACTTAATTCTTTTAAAAAATTTTGAAAAGATAAAAACATCTTATCTAAGAAAGTACATTCTGAGAGTACCTTGAGAGCACCCCACCATAGTGTTGATTAATTCAAACTTTTTGAAAGTTTTTTTGAGACCTAAGATTTTTGAAAAAACAATAAAATCGATTTATTTCAGAAACTAAGGTGATTTGAGCACTCAAACTGGGAGGCAAGTTTTGTAACCTCTGAAAGCACCCCATTATAGGGTTGGGAATTTCAATTTTTTTTTTCAATTCAAGTTTTTTTTGAAAATTATTGAAAAAATGTCATACCTCGTTAACTTTAAGCAATAACACTTTGAGATAAGATTTGAAACCACTATGACGACGTTGGCAGCACCCAGCTATTGATTTGTGAAAATCCAGTTAGTTAAAATTTAATGTTTTAAAAACTTTTGAACGTCAAATCTGTTTCGAACATAAAAAAATCATAAAAAACGTCATATCCCGGAAACACAAAGGGATTGAGCGGTCATATTTAGAGGCAAGTTACAATCCTTGTTAGAACAATGAAAGCCCTCAACTAGTGTCATGAAAGCCCACAACTACAGGGCTGAGAAATTTAAATTTTGAGAAATCTTTTAAATCTATATTTTCTGAAAATTTTGAAAAAATTCACAAAATTCGTCACGTCTCAATTAATTAAAAGGATTAGAGAAGTCATATTTAGAGGCAAGATTTGCAACCTCTGAGAGTACATAAACACCACCCAACTCTAACGTTAAAAATTTAAAAGTTCGAAATTTTTTAGATCTAAGTTTTCTAAACATTTTTGTAAAAAATCACAAGAATCCTCGTTTCTCGTGAACTTAAAAAAATCGGGTTTTCATATTAGGAGGCCTAATTCGCACCCCTTGGGGAACACAGACAGTATCCAACTATTGGGTTGCTAGTTTCAAACTTGGCGAATTGATGACTCAATTCCTACTGGAAAATTGAAAAAATTTCTGAAGCACGCAATATACGATACAGATTAGACGTGAAAAACATCTTTCATTGAACATGAAAAAATATTACATTTAATAAGCTTACGCTTGTCGAGACAGTGAAGTCCCCGATTAAATATATAATAGGTTTATACTTGACACTTTTTGATAAAATAAACCCAACTTGAGAAAACTGGATCAGTGAAAGCTGGACCATGAAAGCCCTCAACTAGTGCCATGAAAGCCCACAGCTACAGGGCTGAGAAATTCAAATTTTGAGAAATCTTTTAAATCAAATTTTTCTTAACATTTTGTACAAAATCACAAGAACCCTCGTTTCTCGTGAACTTAAAAAAATCGGGTTTTCATATTAGGAGGCCTAATTCGCACCCCTTGGGGAACACAGACAGTATCCAACTATTGGGTTGCTAGTTTCAAACTTGGCGAACTGATGACTCAATTCCTGCTGGAAAATCGAAAAAATTTCTCAAGCACGCAATATACGATACAGATTAGACGTGAAAAACATCTTTCATTGAACATGAAAAAATAATACATTTAATAAGCTTACGCTTGTCGAGACAGTGAAGTCCCCGATTAAATATATAATAGGTTTATGCTTGACACTTTTTGATAAAATAAACCCAACTTGAGAAAACTGGATCAGTGAAAGCTGAACCATGAAAGCCCTCAACTAGTGCCATGAAAGCCCACAGCTACAGGGCTGAGAAATTCAAATTTTGAGAAATCTTTTAAATCTAATTTTTCTTAACATTTTTGTAAAAAATCACAAGAATCCTCGTTTCTCGTGAACTTAAAAAAATCGGGTTTTCATATTAGGAGGCCTAATTCGCACCCCTTGGGGAACACAGACAGTATCCAACTATTGGGTTGCTAGTTTCAAACTTGGCGAACTGATGACTCAATTCCTGCTGGAAAATCGAAAAAATTTCTCAAGCACGCAATATACGATACAGATTAGACGTGAAAAACATCTTTCATTGAACATGAAAAAATAATACATTTAATAAGCTTACGCTTGTCGAGACAGTGAAGTCCCCGATTAAATATATAATAGGTTTATGCTTGACACTTTTTGATAAAATAAACCCAACTTGAGAAAACTGGATCAGTGAAAGCTGGACCATGAAAGCCCTCAACTAGTGCCATGAAAGCCCACAGCTACAGGGCTGAGAAATTCAAATTTTGAGAAATCTTTTAAATCTAATTTTTCTTAACATTTTTGTAAAAAATCACAAGAATCCTCGTTTCTCGTGAACTTAAAAAAATCGGGTTTTCATATTAGGAGGCCTAATTCGCACCCCTTGGGGAACACAGACAGTATCCAACTATTGGGTTGCTAGTTTCAAACTTGGCGAACTGATGACTCAATTCCTGCTGGAAAATCGAAAAAATTTCTCAAGCACGCAATATACGATACAGATTAGACGTGAAAAACATCTTTCATTGAACATGAAAAAATAATACATTTAATAAGCTTACGCTTGTCGAGACAGTGAAGTCCCCGATTAAATATATAATAGGTTTATGCTTGACACTTTTCGATAAAATATACCCAACTTGAGAAAACTGGATCAGTAGGACATTTTTTTTTATTCCTCTGGGAAATCAAAAAACTGGAATCATCTGTTCGATAGTGGACCTTGCCTTCTTTTCAACAAAGGAAATAAACTGAACCTGAAGAGAAATCAGCGCAAAAATGTGATCAAATTTTCGATTTTTTTGTGAAAAAAAAAACTATCACGACCTATATAAGTGTCTTCACTACGTTCATAGACAATTAAACAAATTATCAACTTAGGGCTCATTCGATTTAAAAAATCATAATAATCGCCACTATTTTGATAAAAAGAACTCCAAATTGAAAAAATTGTATCAATGGTCATATTTTGATTCCGCTTCAAAGATGTACTCTAGAATGAAAAGTCAAACGAAGAAAACATAATGAAAAAAAAAAGATTTTTGGCCCAATTTACAATTTTGTTATAAGAGAACGTTATTTTCCGTCCATTTCGGGAAACTCAAAGTCACTTCCAAATACACAGGCGAAGCCGAGCTTCTTATTACTTGTAGTACGAAAAAAATTAATAATTATATTTTAACAAAATCCTTTCCAAATACAGGCAATTCCAACAAACAAAGATGGCCGGTTTCTGAAAGTTTGTTCTTGTGCTTATTTCAATAAGCCATTTTTATGCAGGTTGTGATTGAAGTAACCGAACGCGTAGACAGTTAGTGAATTAGGTATAACCGACAATGTTGTCTTCGAAAAATCACTAACCAACAGAAATGAAAAAAACTTCAAGGAAAATACAATTTTTTAATTTTTTTTGTCGAATATTTCTAAAAGCTTTTTAATGCCATGGAAGCGTTTAATGAAGCTTCCAAAAGAAGATTTCCAAATAATTTTTGCACTACTTAAAGAAAAAATTTTCTTTCATTAAGACCTTTTCTATTGCTTTACTTGCTCGAATTTAGACTAAAAACCAAAAATTTTAAACTTGTTTTTCTCACTACTGAAAATGTTTAATGTCATTCAAATCACGACTGAATGGTCATTACAATGATGTACTACTCCTGTGGTACCTGATTTTGCGTGGAAAAAAAATTGAAACACACTCCAAGACAGAGTTCCAATTTGTGTAACACACTTTTTTAGAAAAAATTTTCTCAAAGGGAATTTTTACGATTAGACGGTTGTATGAAGCAAATCGCTTTTTTCGGTTCATTTGATGTATGGCATTTTATAAGCCCGCGGGTAAACGCCAAGCTCCTGAATTTAGCTTGTTTTGATGGATTACAAAATATCACCTGTAATACCTTATTATTAATCAGTTTCAAAGCATATGATATTAAATATTGCCAATACTGCCGGCTGCAAACTTTCAACATTTCAATTGTTGCGGCCCTCTCTCGAGCCGTTCGGCCAAAGACCATTCTATTTTTTTTTCGAAGTCTCAAAATTGAACAGATTTGAGCAGAAGACTTAGTGCTTAAAAATCCGACAATTTTTTCCATGCTTTCAGACAACTTGAAGCACCTATACACGACCCGCTGAGCCATGGATATATCATGATGTCTTTAAATCAAACTACCAAAAAACGAACAAATTGGTCCCAAAATTCGTTCTCTTTATTTTCTCCTAAATTGCGTTCTCTCAAAAGTGCTTATCGTAAATTGCTAATCGTGAGTTCAATTGAACAATTGCAAACTTAATTTTGAATGGAAAACCATGATGGCACCAGGAAGCAATGCCCTACGCAAATAAAACAATCAGGCTAATTCCAAGCTAACCTGATGCTGTCTGTCATTCACAAGTTCAATCGACCATCTTGATTCGAATCTGATCCAAACAAAAATTACTCCATTCGCATCACAAGTAGCCATTTTCTGGAATGGTTCGTTCCATCGAACCAGGACGACCTACAAAATTGGCGAAATTAATTTCAGATGCCTCAAAACTAGCTACGTTCAGATTATAGTCTGTGTAGTTGTACCTCTGCATTGTGTCCTCTTAAGTTGAAGTTTGTCCGAAGTGGGTAGTTGTACTCCTTAAGTGTGTGAATAGAAGAAAAGGTGACACCAACAACACATTTTCTTGTTCCAACTGCCAGCCATCCAGTCACACAGCTCCGTTTACTATAAAATCAAACATTTGTCAGAAACACCGAACAATATTTCACATAAAGCATCATTTAACATACCGAATATATTGCTTTTCTTTTTCACTCTGAGGTAGACTTCCTTTCCACGACAATGACAGGATATCTGAGTCCGAATGAGCTATCGGATGACTTTCCAGCCACGCATACATGAAACCCTTAAAATTTTTAATTGAAAATGAAAGCAACTAACAGCAGATGAGCAAAACCTGACGACAAAACTTTATCATTGGAAGGTGCACAATAAAGTACACTATCAGACACAGACAACTGAATATTTAAAAGACTCAAATCTCTAACCGACTGATTTCACATTCGATTTCATTGCAATTGTTGAACCTCCGGTGCTTCACACAATTGCTGAACGTGAAACTTGCATAGTTAAATAGAAAAATAAACGGAATTTGATGCAACGCTAAGATCAGACGGTGGCATCCAACAACACTTACTGCTTCATAAACTGAACACTTTAAACATCATTTCATCTATTGGGTTTTTTAAACTAAAAAAGCCATATCTCCAAAATTACTGATCTTCGCATCTGCAACTAAGAATTGGGATAAAAATAATCAGAAAGTCATAGTATGAAAGTAACTGAGGTTACAGTCAGGAGTCCTTTCATCACATATTCTTGTCAAAATCCAAGGATTTTTCTAGATATTGAAGAGAGTATAAAGTGGAAAGAACTAAAGAGTCAGATGGTTGAGAAACCAGCCAACCAGTTTGATAAAAACTAACACCTGCAGAAAAAACCGGAGTTGAAATAAACTCAAAAAGATTGAACTGATATGAGGCTACGGGTCTATCAGAGACTTATACTAAGCTGCGCTTCTGTTACCTTGGCTTTTAAATAATTTCTTCGAAAGTAGTTTTTATCATGATGATAAAAAGTTTCGAGTATAGAGGCAGCTTTCGCAACCCCTGTCCCCTGCATAGCGATGGAGGTTCTCTGCTTGAGAAAAATACAAAAATTTCAGTACTAGGGCCGGCGGAACCCTGAACTTCAAAAGCTAATCTTTGGAACATATATCCATCATAAAACCTCTGATAGTGTCAATTTTGGTGGCCTATCCGGGGTTAAAAACCAGCCTGCGCTTAGTCTCTTAAGAGATAGGGAGTCAGTTACCATTGCATCTCATATGAGCTACCCACCAACGGCCCATGTGACGAGCGTCAAAACGCATAGTCGCTTGTGATCTGCCTTGAGGTGTGGTGCCTCTTAAACAGAAAAAATGTGAGTGGAGGCGAAACGTTTAATTATAAGAGCGTTCAAATCTGAATTCCCAGAAACTCCTTACATTTTCAGACAACACTGACGAGGCCACCACCCATTTTTGATCATCTTTTGCGCAAACGCATCTGTTTTTCACAACTTTGGAAACTAGGCGGAGTCAAAGCGCGGTTCTAAGTTGCTGATTTGACAATTTCCATCTTAGATTTTCACACCGTTTGACAATCAACCATTGCGACTCGAACTCATTCTTGTAAATTTTAAAACTTTTGATACCAGTCGGATCTAGTTTCAAAAACATGAGAAAAGTTTCGTAATCAAAAATTGACATACTGCATGTTTTTTTGGATTTCGTTTTAAGGAGCTACTTAACATTTTGCTGAATCAAACCAAATTTTTAATGTATTGGTAAATGTCCCATCTCGGGCTCCGAATCGAATGTTTCGCTTAGGGTAGCTTACGCTCTTACTGCGGAGCTATAAAAAGGGTGAAGGTAGTATGCGAGAGGGAAAAAACTCAAGCCGCTTCTGATCGCCGGGAGAACAGCTTGAGAACAATGGCATTCAATCATATTTAAATTTGTCCTCTACGCAAGAACTCCTTAAGATTCGATCATTTTTTAACAAAAAAAAATCATATGAAAAAAACAAGGGCTTGTACGAATAAAAGGAACTTCGGCATGAGCAAGCAATTTGAAAGTTATCAACCACAACATGCATCCAGTTTATCAATATTAATCAAACTTTTTTCCAGCTTAGCTTTTTTCACTTAGCAAACCCGTGCGACAAAATTTGTCTAAATGGGGAGCTTAAGATTACAAGTTCGTTCTTCGATAAGATTTAGATTTTTGCGCATTTTTTGTACTGCGTACTTTTTGTACTGCGAACTTTGTACTGGAATTGTATTGTACTGCGTATTTGTGGTCTGTTTAGAAAGCATAGCTCAAACTTTGTTTTTCCTTGTGTTAAGACTGAAGAACATTTTCTCCAATACCAGTTTGTTTTCTCGAAACATTCTCTTTTGTTCGTCGGTTAGACGAACAAACGTCGGTTAAACACCAGACGTTTGTTTGGGAGTCACGTTTTTTTTTTACAAGCGTCTGTATTGTTTCAGCACATAGCGGTTGAGCCTCGGGGTGACCTTGTTATGCTGCTGCTTCTTAGGTTAACTCGGTTTACTGTAGGCGCAATGAGTATAACTGTTCAGCTCCGGGTTGTTCGAAAAAAAAAATCATGCAGTATAGTTTCTCTATTAAAAAATTAAATTTCTTAGAAAAAAAAAAAATAATAATAAAACTAAGCATTTCGGGTTGTCATCATGCTCTATCAATTCTCTAAAGGAATTTGGAGCAATTTCAGCTCTTGAATACGAACACCTCCGTGAAAACTCCCAAGTAATTTTGTCGCACTGCAAGCCTTGCTTCCCGCGCATTAAAACGGGATGTTTCTGAGCTTATTGCTGATGGCATCGGCTGCAAACCTCTATCTATTTGCAATCAATTGCCCACAACTTCAATCGGATTTGATTTTTAAACCACAAATCATAATAATTGAAAATAAATCCTCAAGTTTTCAGCAATATCAGGTTTTGAAATTTCGAATACTTTTCTCATGATACAAGATTAAGAAAAAAAGAACGTGCCAATCAAAAAGTTTTGAACCATCAAGTTTTAAACCATCAGATTAAAACAATTGTATTTGCAAAAATTATTATGAAAAGGTATTTCCTACCAATTTCAGAGTGTTCTTGGTTTTTCTTCTTTTGCCTTAATAGTTTTTCGTTTCAGGGTTATTCGCTTTTTAAAGTGATATGTCAGTTCTTTGAAACTATTTCAGCAATGATTACACATCAACTACAGTCTTAGAGTAAGTTCCCTGCTCCTGCATTCTGTGCGCCTTTTGAAACTTGGCGTTTCCATGCAACTTTGCAAAGCCTCTACTGTGAGTTTTTTTAAATAGATTCTATCTGTTTGTTCAAAAATATCTGATTTCCACTCAGCAACTCTATCAATTTTTCACTTTGGTTCCATATGCTGACCAACTCATAAGGAGGTTTGTTTTTGCTGACATATGGTTGCATATGCTGACCAACTATGAAAAAAAAACCGGATTCTTTTATGAAATCTGCCCAACAACTGAACAACTGATGAGGTGATACTGAACAAAAATATAACAAAAGTTTACTCGCCATCAACAAAAAACGAGATAGGAGATCTTTTGTATTCTGTAATGAGTCAACAATTGAACAACCCGCCCGATTGTACGGTTTGGCTAAGTTAATTAAGGATGAGACACCCCTATGACTAGTTCTATCTTTTGCGGGCAGCTAGCATAAAAAATTTGATAAAATCTTGGATGAATTTTTGAAAGAAAGCAATTGAAACTGCTTCATAGAAGCTGTACAACCAGAAATCTACTACTGAAATTGAAAAATCCACAATGGAATAAATTTAGAATATGACGGCTTGCAACGTATATTTTAAGTGTGATGGTTGATGGTATGTTCAAAAAGATGTGTTTGCAATGGGCGCTACCCTCTGGTTACTTCTTGCTACTCTAAGGATGAAAGAGTATGGTTTCATTTTGAAACAGGTATAACAGGCGGGTTGGCGCTACAGCTACCGGATGAAAAGAAGGGTTTTTGCCTATCTTGCAGCAGGAAAGTAACCAATAGATCGAAGGGATTGAAAGTGAGGAATACTGAAACTTGTATCATCATGAATATGGAAAACACGCGATGATATATACGCATCAGTAACCGAGATAATCTGGAATTATGAAATTTGAAGCCACGCTAAGATCAATGGGAAAAAATTCTACAGACAAAAAGATCCTCAGGTATGTGGATTGCGTCGTTAGAGTAGTCAGAGTTGTCAAATCAGGGATTTATTGCAGCCAATTTTTTTTCAATCAAATCTACAATTCACTCAAGAAAAAACTAATTGAGACAAAGTTTTGCTGTTGCTGGATTTGATCATAAATTTATAGCAAGACAAGAGAGTAACCTGCAATTGGTATCAAAACCTCACAGATATGGGACTTTTTTGAATTACAGGAGCTGCCCCCAATTCAGTACAAGCATAGTTTTATCCAAGGCACTTCATAGAGTGTGTAGGATTAGATATAGCTGGGAGACATCTGATAAAGCTATTGAAACTACAAGTCAGGCACAATGGATCCGAACCCTGAAAATAGATCTGCAAAAATGGCAGCAGACGCCCTGTGTTAAATGATTGAGGGTAAGGTAAAATAGCTGGACAGGGGAAGGATTTCTTCAACTCATTCTCCAAAGGATGGAAAGCCCCATATGCGGATGGTTCAACATAAAGGTAACTAATGCCAATTTTTTGCAATCAGATTAAGAAGTTTAACCAACAATCAAACAGATTTTGCCTAAAAAACTACAATATTTTGTACGATTGCTAAAATCCGCATTTTCTAAAAACCTAAAAGCAAGAGTGGTATATAAATTGTCTTGTATTGGTTGTACCACCATCCACATTGGACAAAATGTCGATATTTGACCACGAAATTGAGATGTAAGAAAGCAGACTCACCGTTAAGCCTCGACCTTTAGCAATGCAAACTTCAGAAAAATAGCGCAGATGTTAGTTAGTTTGCAAAAGAAAATTGATCGAACAACACAACTAATAAACCCAACTAAATTGTTATGACTTGGATCAATACTTATCAAGAGAAAAATGATGATTAAGAACCAAAAATTACGTGAAAGAATGTAAATCGCTTTTGTATTTTCTCGTCATTTGGACCAGTTTTTCGTAGAATCCTGACGATGCACACTTTTGTGAAAACATTTGAGATTTAATTTTAATCAAAAATTCTTCAATATCTTTTACGATGTTCGTCAATCTATATGCCTAAGCATAGCAAACTATTAAAAGTCATAATTTAATTAGCCCGTATAACAGTTGCTGCATATCGTTTGCCATCATTGGTCACTAAACTCAGCGTCTTAGTAAATTTTTTTTATAAAATCAAAACACTGAGTTTAAAAGAAACCATAGAAATTGCCCTAGAGAAGCTGTAGACGAGGGCAAGGATTTTCAAAAGTTTACGATAGACAATCTGCTGCAAATTTCGGACAAATTCTTGATATGTCCAATTTAATGTTTTGGATATCAGCGCTGATCTTGCACTAACTTTTGCAATGCTAGGAACAAAAAACACGTTTTCAAAACAAAAAGTATGCGGAGGCAAGCCAGTATCAGACATGAATGGTTTTAGCTTCCTCAATAATGTAGATGGCGTTGTTGTTTGCTCAAAGGAGAGCCGGCTAGTGTTTTTGATGCCGCAACTTTCTTCATCCAAATCCACAATTCTCATTAGAGAAATCGAATTAAAACTGAAGTTGCCGTCCTTCGCATGGGCAAATTGATTGCATGAAAAGCGTGTAAACTTCAATTTGAATCAGAAACCAAGGTCTGAAGGGTGAAATTCAAACAACTGCAACTGTTTAATCAATTAGACGACGTTTAAAAACAATTTTGTTCAGTTACTGAAAGTCTTTCGTTTTTGTTCATTTGCCGTGATATTTTTTCGTTTTGCTTTTTTCCCGTTTTTTGACATGTCAGATCTTTGGAATTTTTGCAGCGATATTAACATTTGAACTACGGAATCATTGTTATATCCCGGCTCCTGAATTCTTCGCTTTATATTCGAGTAGTTGAAAAGAAACGCATAGATCGAAAAAGGGGAGGTTTGCCGCAACTTTTCCGATCTGAAACGCAGTAAAAAAATCTATAAAGTGAGACAGCTGGGTTTTGTGGAAACTGCTAACGCGCAGATGGCAATGAAAATGATACTTCACGGGTTAAATTCTTACTCAGATATGTCGATGACATTTTTATAAGGTCAAACTTGAATCGACTTGTTTTGTTGATGCCACCAACTCTGTACACCCAGATCCATAGTTAAATTCAGAAAACTCTAACAGAAAAGGACAATTATTGCGTTGAACTCAAGGATCGAAAGAGAAGCGGGTACCTGCAATTTTTTTATCAAAAACCAACAGACACAAAGACTACACTGAACAATGAGAGCTGTGCTCCAACTCTGTACAAGCAGTTTGTTTTCCAAATCAGTGTAAGAAATGTTTAAAGAAAAAAATGTCAATGGGAATTTTTTGATGAAGCTATGGAAAAAAATTATGCCAGTCGGTCAGAATACCAGAAGTTTTTGATTTCGATTTAACTAGTCAAAACTTCAAACTGAGCCCGTTCAGCCCAAGGTTGTTGCAGAAACTGAATGTTCAAAAATAAAACATCAGAACAGTCGAATTTACCAATGAGGGAAACACGACAAAAATCCCATTCTTGAGCAGAATTGCTGTTCGCAAAAGCTCTACTTGAAAATTGTGCTAGAGAAGAGTTGTTTTGTTTTTGATAGAAGGCTACAGCAGCTTTTCAGGCAATCAGTCCATAAATTTTTTGATATATATGATCAATTGTACCACTTTAGTGTGAAGGCTTTCCACAGAGCTGATCTAACGGTCCAAAAAGTTGCTTGCTGGTAAGAAATGATAAAACTCGTTGAGTTACTTACTTATTTTCAAACTAGCTTGATCATCGCGGGAGTTAATTTCAGAGTATTCTTTAATTCGTGAACACCTGATTTCGTTTATTAGAGCCAATTTTGTCCGATTATACTGAGACAAGTTGATATCTAAAATAGATCAAACTGACTTCTCTAACAAAATGAATCGTGATGAAAGAATTTCTATACTTTTTAACGGCGTTTGCGCATTTCAGGTTTCTCGTGACCTGGTCTGAAGAGCTTTCTCTTTTCTACTCAGGCAGTTTTAACAGTCCTGAAGTTCCGCGTCTAAGTGAACCACGAATTGGCTCCGACAGAATGAGGTAAAACTCCAGGAGAGATAGCGCCGATAGTCACTGAGCCGATTGCTGCAGAGTCTATCATCCTTGAATTCAATAGAGACTTGAGTGGACGACAGATTCACAGTTTTTAAGACTTCTTTTGGTGTTATTGACATCATAACTACGGGTTAGAACCGACTAGACACAGCTCAGGGTTATATAATCGTTCTAGATTAAAGATGAATACATTGAACTGATACGTGCTCACTTTCTCGTATTACCAAGTTAGCTTTTAAAAAAAGTTTCTGAAACTTAGGATTAACTAAAAGACAGCAGCAAGGTAATGGATTTAAAAAAATAAAATGAAGTGAAATGAAATGAAAAGAAAACGAAAGAGTAATAAACCGAAAAGTCGAAACTAAAACTATTAAACAAGTAAAACACCGGAACAAAATGAGAAAATTAAAAAATGACAGCTCGTTTGACACCAGATCGGATGGATCAAACCTTTATATTGAATAAAATTTTTCTTTACTTTCTTTTTATTGTGCGAAGGTTCCGATTAGTTTAAACAACAAATTGTGTTTGCTTTTTGGGGAGGCCTTGTCAGCACTTTTAGATAGCCCTGACTTTTCCATGAACCACAGGTAAAATTAGCGGGGGAGGCTGGCATGTTGAACCAGAATTCCTGTGAATGCTGTCAGTAGGGAGCATTCGATTGCATGACTAAAGCTACTAGAGTGCACAACAAGAGAAAGCGCATCGTTGAATTTTAGCGTTTTTAATAGAAGCAAACTTTCCAGCGAAAAACAACCATATCTAACACATTTTTGCATTTGGCGAAAAAAATTTGAGGATAGCTTCGAAACAAGTTTTATTGGATGTCTCTAGGAGAGATTTTTATCATCCTTTTTAAGGCACGTTTCACTTGAGCAGAACTTGAAAAGTTGACGTTAAAAAAGTAAGTTGTGAAGATGATAATTTTTTGTTTTTGGTATGTTGGAAATTGAAAATTTTTCGTTATCAGGATTTCGATTCTGTATTCCAAATTCTCCGTTTCAAAAAAATTTTCATCAGGAGTTTCCTCTTCAGTATTTAAGTTGATCTGCATTTAGTTTATGTGCTTACAATTTTCTGTGTTTAGGATGAACATATTTCAGAGTTTTGTATTTAGGATTTTCCGTAGTATGGATATTTTTAATCTAGTATGTTGCACATTGAGAAAGAAAGGCATTCGCTATTTTTGCTTAGCAACTCAATAGTGTTACCGAAAATTGATCGTTTCGGCCTCTATTATATAAAGACTGAAGAGTTCTTTTGGTTATGCTTTTCCATTTTCTAGGTGATTAGAATTTACATTTTGTTGTTTTTATAACACTCGATTTTGCAGTAGCAGCTTAACTGATATAGCGTAATACACAGTTATTATCTACAACTGTAACTTGAAACCCCTTTGTATACTTCAATTCAGCTCTAATAATGAAAAAAAGTGGCTCTAATAATGAAAAAAAGATCAAACTCTTGTGACAATTTTAAATTTTTTCTTTTGTTGCTGCATCAAATTAGTGAAAATAATTAAGTGTTGGCCGTAAGAATTACCAAAAACAAGGCAGCAATAAATCTGGCTTGAATGATTTAAATTCACTCCAGACCTTGAAAAGTCTTGCACAAATGCTAGCGCTATCTACAATTCAGACGACGAATTCAACAATGTCATCAACAGAATTCTGGAGTTAACGAAATCCAGTGATGATTTATTTTGTCAGTGGTTTTTCATAAAAATTTTTAATTTTGAGGATCAAAATTTTTCTGATTGGTATGCTCGGAACTCAGTGTTTCCGTTATCAAGATTTTGCTTCTGTAATCTTAAATTTCCGTATCAAAACAATTTTCATCGGCCGTTTCTTTCTCCATGTTTAAATTGATTCGCATTTGGGTTTTCCTGATCTCACAATCATGTGCTTACAATTTTCTGTGATCAGTATGAAAGTCTTCTAGAGTTTCTAATTTAGGGTTTTCCGTATTAAGTTTATTTTAATTTAGTTTGCTGTGCATTGAGAAATTTGTGCTTTCGTTTTTTTTTCGCGTGGTTACTAATTAGTGTTACCGGAAATAGTCCGTTTCGGCCTCTAGTATGTTCTGCTCTTAGGAGTTTTTGTGTATAAAGTTTTTCATTTTCAGGGTGATTTGCAATTTTTTGTGCTCACATTTTTCCATTTTAGAGGGTTTTGCATTTTCATTTTTTTGTATTCAGGGTGTTTTCCTAGTTTTTTTCTACCTGCTTTAGGATTTTCTGTCTTATGGATTTTTTGTGTTTTTTGAGTTTTTTATCTAGAATTTTCTGCGTTAAGGTTTTCACCTCTGTTTTTTGGAGTGAGCTTTTTTCAGATTCAGGTTAGTTCATAGTTTGCACGTATTTGTTTTTGGTTATTCGAGAATAGCCCGCAAAACCTCAATCCGCATTTAGTATTCTTAGTTTTTTGGATTTTCCTTAAATAAGAGTTTTTTGCAATCATAATTATCCGCAGTTTTCCTGGTTAAGGATACAGAAACTATGGATCTTGATAATTAGGATTTTCCATTTTCAGAGTTTTCCCCCTCATTTAGGATTTCTTTGTGAATGATGTTAAGCGCAGTTCTAATTTTTCTTGTGTTCTTGTGTTCGGTGTTTATTTTTAGTTTTCTTTTTTTCGGTTAATTTGATGCTCCAAAAATAAGATTTCTTGTGCTTAGGATTTTTGTAATCAGGATTTTCCCTTTAAAAAAATGTTCAGCTATAAAATTTAGTTTGTTTAGATATTTCAATAAACTGTTTTTACCTGTTTGTTTTTCACGTCATGGATTTGTTCCCAGTATAGTCGTTTCACTAGATAGGAAACTCCGCATTAAGGTCTTTTGCGTATTCTCGATATGTTTGGCGTTTAGGATTTTTCCTTAACAAGTTGTCAAACAAGTTGTGAACAATTTGTTCATGATTTTCTCCCTTATTTTTTGTTCCAAAATATGATTTCCAATTTTGTGTTTAAAATTTTCAATATTTAGAATTTTCTTTATCTAGGATTTTCCGCCGCGTCTAGATCGTCTGATATTCAAGTGTTGTCGTATATATTAAGGGCTTTTCGTACTGGATATTCATTTTTAACTGTATTGAAGGATAAGATTTTGCGTATTAGAGATTTTGAACGTATTTCGAGTTTGTCCGGATTCCAGAGAAAATGGTTTTTCCGACGGCGCTTTTTTATGACATAAGTTTCATTCTAGTTGAGGACTTTTTGTAGTTGAGCATCAGATAATATATCCCATATTCGATGAATCCGATCCGACTTCAGGGTGATGTTTTTCAGGACTGGAAAATATGCAGCAAAATTAAACCCAATTTTCTATAAAATGATGTCCACTAATAGTTTATTTCAGACACTTAACTTTGTTAGAGTTTCGTTTTGCAGATTTGCCTACACTTTCTAAACAGTTTTGAGCAAAACATCTTGATCGAGTGAAAATTTTGTCCTCCAGATAATGAACCTCATCAGAAATTGAAATAAGGTCCCCCACTGTGTGGTAATTTACTTACGTTTTCATACATTTTCTTTTTGTTCCGACTTTCGATACGAAAGTAAAGGAATATTTGTGCTCGGGGTGGGTTTTTTTTTTCTTCAGACAAATTTCGACTTTTTAACTAGCCATTTTTGACGGAATATTTTATACCATTCAAAAGGTATTGTTGTCCTGAGCACAAATTTGAAAAGATATTTTACCTGTAATCATTTTTTGTAAAGTTATGGGGGTTTAAAAATTGCCATTTTGGCCAATTTGAGACAATTAACGCGCGATATATTTCGCGCTATTAATGCAAGAGCGGAGAGTTAATCCGTCTTAAAAATCGTTCCAAATTGGTTGAAAGAAGCTTATTTGCCATAATTGATTTGTTACAAGGAGCGAAATCTATCTTTTTGTACTTTATATGGCGTGTGGCGTGATGATTTTCATAAAAAATTTCAAATTTAAAAAAAAAAATTTCATTTTATTTTTTCTTACATTTAATTTTATAATGTTATTACTGCTCCATAAAACCGTAAAAGGCGTCAGAACATTCAGGGCTTCGCCCTGATACGAGCAGTCTTGTTTGGTTTTGTCCGCATTTGAAAAAATTTCACCCTTTTGTATAAACTTCTAATTTGTCGAACTTATTTTCAGTAGATTCAACTAGCTACATATCTTAAGCGATTGGCTAATCAAAATCATAAAAATCATATAAAAATTACACCTTATCGTCTATTAAATTGCCACTGGGCAGAATTGCGCATGTCCACTTCAGGAAAACTAATGAACTCACTACCCAAAAGGCCTTTTTTTGATGCTATTTAACCACATTCCTGATCGGTCGATCTAAATCAAAAGTTAATTTCATTATAAAATATCTGGATTTGTCATGGGCTTGTTTCAGCAGAAATACATCAGCACTTGTTTAATAATATTTAAAGAAAAATAAGACTGCTCGTATATCAATGGAAAGCCCTGAATGTTCCGACTGCCCCTTAATCAACATCGGATAGTTTTTGGTTCAGAAAACATCGAGATACTATAAGTTTTGGACAATATTGCTTTCAGCATTGTAAATAAAAGCTTCAAAACGCGCATAGTTTAGTCCAGAACCTAGCCTTTTCTCTTAATTTTAAACTCCCAGAACATTACAAAAAATGATCGGATTCAATATCTTCAATGAGTTAAAAAAAATTGAAAACTATTAGTTCGATCGCCAATTATTGACTGAAAAAAAAAGACGCCAAGCATAAATATTCAGTTTTCTTCGAAAATCGGAAAAAAAATTCGATAAAATTTCTTCAGAACGCATTGGAAAAGGTGATCCTAATTTGGAAATGATCCTAAAAATTTATTTTGATAAAGTTTCATCGGAGCGCATTGAAAAAAATGATCTTCATTTGAGAAATGATACTCGAAGAAAAATAAATTTGATAAAACGCATTGTAATAAAGAATTTTCATTTGAGAATTGATCCTCAGAGAAAATTAGACTGCTTGTATATCAGGGCCAACACTGAATGTTCCGAATGCCCTTTAATTGGTCTGGAATAGTTTTAGTACAGAAAATTTTGAAATTTTTTTATTTTGGACAAAATCATTGATTAATTGTAAGAGTTAGAAGGGTACGAGATTAATACGACTGAAGAGCTAGCCTCAAATCAACTTGGAGCAACTTTGTTGTGAGATAAAGTTTGCCACGCATAAATAATACGCGTTACATTTTCAGCATTTGAATAAATTTTTCGAAACGCGCATAAGTTAGTCCAGAGAATAACTAAATTGGCAGATTTCAAACTCCCAGAACCTCGCAAAAAAGATCGGAGAAAAAATATCTTTTTATAAATGATTTAAGAAGTCAATTTCTTCAATAGGATATGAAAAATGTTTATACAAAATTATGATTTCGATCGCCAAAAAATGAGGGAATAAAAAAACCACCCCAAGCATATTTATTCTGTTTTTCTTTCGAATGTTGGAACAAAAATCATTCCAAGCATAAATATTCTGTTTTCATTGAAATTCTGATAAACTGATTTTGATAATTATTCGGACTTATCAGTCTCGATGGGGAATAAGGCCTGTTGATGATTGAGCTTAATTTGAGAGAGAAGAGTAAGTCTAATTGAGGGTTTTTGTTTCTGCATTAGAGATTAGTTTGCCATTGCGGATTCCAGTTTGATGATAAACTCACGCATATAAAAAAAAATAGTCTGTGTCTCGCTACTAGCAAGCATGCTTCACGTTGAGCCATTTTTTTGGTAAAGCTACGAACCTTTTTTTAAAATAATTTCTGAAGCTATGCATACAACGCTTTAACTCTTTTTTTAGGTTCAACCACAGTTGATATGTTAGGTTTTCAGTTTTTTTTCAGAAATTTTGAGAAGCGAGAAAGTTTAGAAAAATGCGAGGCACCTTATTTGAGACAAAAAGTTTGGCTGTAAAAATTTGCTCATTTGAGGTTGAATCCTGTTTTCTGGAATATTGGATACTTTCTTAAAATGTTTCAGATTCTTCTGCATTTGAGAAAAATTCATTGATAAAAATTAGTTTTTTTTATATGGGAAGGTTGTTGTTTCATAACAGAAACCCCATCTTAATTTCAACAAAACTGCACTTATATCAGGATAAGGCCCTGAATGCTCCGGTTGCCCCTTAATTCATATCGAATAGTTTTTGGGAAAATGAAATTTTGAAAAATAACAAATTTTGGACAAAATCAAAGATCAAGTGTAAAAAATTGAAGGGTACGAATTTAGTACGACAGATTAGCTAGCATCAATCCAATTTGGAAAGATTTTGTTGATTTTTGTGCGGGATAATTCGCGTTACTTTTTCAGCATTGTGAATAAAATCTTGAACGCGCGCATAAATTAGTCCAGAGCATGACCAAATTGGCTATTTTCAAACTCCCAAAACTTCGAAAAAAAAAACAAAATATTTTTTCTTATACTTGATTTCAAAGAGTTAAAATTTTTAATGGGGCAATGGGGCTTAAAGTTTTATTATCAAAACCATTATTTTGATCGCCGAAGATTGACTGAACAAGAAAGCACCCCAAGCGTAAATATTCTGTTTTCTTAGAAAATCGGAGCAATCATTAATAGCTACCTGTGGTATCATCTACATTACGATTCTGCGATACACCGTGTAATTGTTTCCAGTTGAAACTAATTACAATTCTTAAGCCATTAGCTAATCAAAGTTATAGAAACAGAAAACAGATATCATAGTCTCTGTGGGGAGATTTGCGTTATCCCCTCAGAAAGTGACGACCCAATCGTCCACGAGTCTCTTTTTTATAATATTAGACCAGGCTCAACATCAAAGTTTCCACTCATTGCTAAAAAAAATTTTTAAAGCTGGTAAGCGTCAAAAAACACAAAATACTGATCCTAGTGCTATTTTTTAAAGAAACGTATAACCGAATTCAATTTTTGAGATCGGGTTTTCAGAAAATTTTCTTAGAAATTTTTTGAGAGTTTTGTTAATGAAAAACCATGAAATAGCAGAAAAATTATCTAAAAAAAGTAATATAATGAAATTTTTGAGAAAAAAAGTGTTCGCATCAAGTACATTTCGTAATTTCAGAGAAGACAAAAAAAATTTCAGAATACTTGATAAACCTTTATCGTTTTTGTGTGCTGCTTAATTTGCTGCATTTTAATATCTTGCATAACAAGGGGTGCTGTAGAGGTTGGTTTTAAAGCGGTAGATTGCAGGATGGATGCTGCAATCTGTCCGAAGGCTTTATTTTTCTGTGTCGAATTTCATAATCTTCCACTGAACGATGATTAAAAATTTTGATTCCAAGGTTTCTCATGGAAAAATTGAAATTTAACTAGAAAAACACACCAAGCTCAAATGGAAACAGAGATAGCCGTTTACTGTGCAAGTAGCACAGAATGTTCCCACCACAGTCTTAGAAAAACGCCTATACTTTTTTTTCAACTTTGTGTCGTTTTTTTTCTGAATGGTGTGATAAAAAGATATAACCGAAAAAAAATACTTGGCAGATTTGACAGTCATAGTAAGAAAATGCTGTTCGGAATACAGTTTTTCATGAAAACTGACCAGCAAAACTTTTAAAAATGTAATTAAAATAACAATACATAAAAATGATTAATTTTTTATCAAAAATGTCGCAGAAATTTTTTGAATATTCAATCTTTGTTAATGAAAAGGCGGTAAAAAACTCCTAAAAGTACTTTTTTTGAGTAAAAATAAGTTTTTACGGCTTAAGTAAGCTTAATTAAGCTATTGTAAGGTTAACCCACGCCATATTAGTTCGAAGTTAGACTAAAAATCAAAAGTTTCCCACCGGTTTTTCTCAACACTGGGACAAGTTTTCGAAATTTTTCAATGTCGTTTGAATTACGACTGAAAGGGCTTTAATATGATATATCACTCAGCCCAGTCCGATGATTATTTATTTGTGCTAGCTGATTTTGACTGGAAAACAAAAAGAAAAACAAAACTAAAACACACCCGAATAGAAAGATCCTTCCCCTTTTTAAAAGATCGGAACAACTAATCGTACAAGGTACTGGCTGTTTTAAAAACTCTGAATATGCGGGCAATCTATTTTCTGATCAAATGATATTTTAGCTCCTGCTGCGACTTCCTTGGAATATCGGCTCTAGAATATCGCTTCGCTGATGCGTTTATAATTACTGGCAAAATGAATCCAATTAAATCAACAGAAGTCAACACAAGGAGTCCTTTGTAACAGATCGGGTCAACACGGGGAGAACTGTCGAGATTTATCAAAACCAAGAATTGTCGAAAAGTTTTCAATGCAGAAAATTTCTTTCTCGAGATACAAAATAGCCGGTCCAGGACTAGAGTTTACTTGTTCGAACAGGACTAGAAAAGCATTAATTAAGGTAATTAGAATGAATCGAGATCGTCATAGCGACCCATGGGTTCTCATCAGCTTTTATTGTTATATAATCCAAAAATCATGGATGATGATGGGTGAAGTGGCAGTTTGCAATCGATAAATCAACGTTGTACTATGTGATGTTTAATAGATTCAGTGATAATTGCAAATGGGAGAGTGAAAGTTGATAAAAGAGGAAAAATTAACAAAAGGAAAAAATTAACTGCTTTTTAATAAAAACATATTCATTTTTGATCTTTTGCTACAGCTTAAGAAACATCCTCGATCCGTTTGACATTTTTGCGCGATTATTGGCAAGAAAACAAACTTTTGTACGTTTCAACAGCATCCCCTAAATAAAGATTGGTTGAAATTAAATGTCATATTTCTCAATAAACAAAAAGACAGCTCACATATCAGGACAAAATCCCGAATGTTCCGACTGTCCCTTCAACATATCGAATAGTTTTTGGGGAAAAATATTGAAAATCTATAAACTTTAGACAATATCAAAGTGTTGAGTATTATAAGAATAAGTGTATACGAAATTATTACGACCAGTTAGCTAGTCTCAGTTCAATTTAGAACAACTTTGCTGCGCGAGATAATTCGCCAAGCATAAATTATTCGTGGTACTCTCTCAGCAATATGAATAAATTCTTCAAACGCGCATAATTTAGTCCAGAACATTGCTAATTTGGCAATTGTCAAACGCCAGAATTTTACAAAAAAAACGGAGGTAAAATATCTTTCTAAATTTGAACTCAGTAAGTCAATATCTTCAAGGGGTAGAAAATTTTTTTGTCGTAATTTTATTTCGATCGGCAAAATTAGACTGATTAAAAACCATAATGGGCATAAAAATTCAGTTTTTTCCGAAAGTTGGAACAAAAACTGTAAGCCCGTCAGTGGAGAGTAGTTAAAAATCAGAATAATGCACTCAAGAGCCTAAATATCTTCTAAAGTGTTTTTTTTTCAGTCAATTTCAAAGGTGCAAAAAATAACTTAAATAAAATTTTTTTGTTGACCTATACTTTAACTATGAACACTGAAAAAATCGCAAGCTGCAAACTAGTTCTGGATTGGTGTATGAATCTAATTCGCTGATCAAAACTTGAAAAAATTGCCAAAATTTCTTAAAACGTCCCTTTTAAGAAGCTCGATTCTTAAAAAAGGGAAATTTCTTAAGTGTGTGAAAAGCAACGTTATACAGATGAAAAAAAGTGAATTGGGGTGCTGGTAAATTTTAAATTTTGGTCTGAAATTCCTTCGGCTTGAAGTCCTGTCGGTTTGATGTCCTAGACCCATGTGGTTTTAATAATTATTTTCTTTGGCGTCTTTAATCGCAAGCTGCAAGACGGGGTTTTGAGCATTGTCTTTTTTGAAAAAAGCAGCTCGATTCACGAACCCATCCCATTTTGGGCGATGCTATGGAAAACTACGAAAGTTTGTTTTTGCGACAAAAATTATTATCGGAAAAATACAAATTGACACTGAACAACAACTTTTTCGCTGATATGTTGAAAGGAAAAAAGTGTTTTTTTTAAAACTCTGATATGTCCCTTTTTCTATTATAACGCAATCTATAAGCCCTGAAACTTAAATTTGATCTGACAAATAGACTTTTCAAAACAAATTGATTTTCATCACGAAACTGTCTATCAGTCTCAGTTTTTGACAGATTGAAACTTTTTAGTCTAAATGGAGAAAACCCGAATGAGAAAAAATGATCAATGCTGAATTCAAATTATTGGTATGCTGAAAAACAGGTTCATACAGCGGGAAGTTTGGAGAAAAATGATCGAGTTTCGCACGCTTCATAAAAGCCATGAACCCACAATCAAAACTCAAAACCCCCAGAATTTGTTTGTTTCGAGTTCTGTATATCTGTTTTGGTTGATGAAAAGTTTGAGTTAACCTTTAGTGGGACGTATAACAGAGACCCATAATTGTCAGACAGAACTTTTGAAACTGTTATTTGAAAAATGTTTAAGCATAATCAAAGGCGATTAGAATATTCAGGTTTTTCATCCTGAAGAGCAACTGTGTTTCCTTTTGCTAAAATAAACTAAATGAAAGAAATTAACAAAAGATGGAATACATTTTAGTGAATAAATTCATTTTTTAATATAATTTGTTTTTCCTTTTTATGCATTTCTATCATAGTCAAGCAAGACAAGGGTATACAAGTAATATACTTAAATACTCCCAAATATTCAAATAAAAACGATGGCCCTGTAATTTTTTGTGAGAAGGGAAAAGTGTAATCAGGCATTGGGCTTTGACTGTGAAAAAAATGCATGTTTTCATCTTTTTCTCCTTAAGTTTCGTGACTTATTGGTTGTTCAACCTAGATTATTGTCATGAGTCGTGTAATCAGGGGCGGATCTAGGATTTTCTCGAGGGGGGGGGGCGGATTTTCAAAAAATTTTCCAAAATTTTGACAACCTTTTTTTTTTAGGTCCACCAAGTTGATTTTTCGAGCTCCCCCAAAGCACTGTTTTGCCCCTATTTTGGCTAAATTTTCTGACAGCGTTTTTTGGCGCGCGCTCCCCCTCAAAGTTAGTATATATTGGCGCCAAAGGCGCCTTTAGAAAAATTTTAGGGTCGGTCGGCCAAAAATGGATTTCTAAAAAAGTATCAAAGGGGGTCGAATCCCTGAGGGGGGGGGGGGGGCGTCCGATCTCCCCGCCCCTTCCCCTAAATCAGCCCCTGCGTGTAATGATTAGGCTCTGTCGAGGGATGGAGGTTAGTGACTTGGTCATAGCCATATGTATGGTCCTGTGGTTGTGGTACACTGGCGGGAGGTTCGGACATCACGTATTCTGCAATGACTCTAGACAAAACAAAACAACTATTGAATTATTTGGAAGTGCTTTGAGCTCTGGGGGGCTTACGAAATGAATAAAAGCCTTAAAAACAGGTAGAGCCTAAATTATTCAGGGAAGGCAAAATTTTGCCAAATGTCGGGAAATGTTGTGAACCTTTTCATGTTTTGCCCCAAATAGTTCAAATTGCTGATAGAATCTACTATTTAAAGAGCACGCAATTGTTTTGAATAAGTTTGAATAGTTTTGCCCCAACTCGAAATAATCGCTCAAAAGTATGGTCCAGACGAAGATTTTGGAGCAATAATGATAATAGAACTAAATTTTTACAAAAGCTGTGTATCTTATAACTATCCCCTTATGGTACACCGTGAAAATACTACAGTAAAAGACTAATTGAACAGTTAAGCAAACGATAAATGCGAGTTTTGTAGTAAGCACCGATTCACTAAGGTCCCTCCATAGGGAGGGGATGATTGTCTAGGAAAAAGTTGGGTATTGAATTCAAGCAAGACAAGAGTATACAAGCAATATACTTAAATACCCCCAAATCTTCAAATAAAAACGATTGCCCTGTGATGTTTTGTCCAGTAATCAGGCATTGCACCTGGCTCGCAAATCAATTCAAATTGACTTGATGCTTAAATAATTAGACGAGTTTTAGATAAGAAATAAATGCTTTCATATTTACATATTGCCTTATTGCCTTGTGTGATAACGTTTTCAAAGTGTTTATAGAGAGAATTTCATCAACGTTTTTTAAGTCGACAAATTGATTTTCCGAGCTCTCACAAATCACCAATAAAAACCTATTTTAACCAAATTTTATTGAATCGCGAGGAAGCGGCGTCCGCCATCCCCCTCTCCCCTAAATCCGCTAGTGCTTCAACTTATGAAAAACGAGTTGAAATACTTGTTCAAGTCGGAACATTCATGGTTTTTTTCCTTGATGCCATTTTTTTGCTACCATCTCTAATCAAAATGTAAAGAGAGAGAAAGATAGAACTTTTTATGGATTTACGTAACAACCTCCCCCTTTCTGAGTTAGTCGAATTTTCGACCAATCAGAATGCAGCAAAATTAGAATTCTCTATACAAAGCTCTAGTGCTACTTTACAGTATTTATTCATAGGGGAGTGGGGGGATTGTTAAGTAGATCCTTCTTTGTTATCATTTCAATGGTAGATATAAACTTGAGGTTAGTAAGGAATGCAAAACTCCTACTTACTCTTGCATCGGGCCATTGTGATAAGTTGGCTGCTGTATGATTTGTGTTTCCGTGCGTGATCTAAAACATTGAAGCGATTAGATTGGTTAAGCCAAAGTTCACGATTTGAAAAAATTTGAAAAAAAAACTTAAAAAAAAATGTGATTGATATATCTCCAGGGTGCCGGACATATCAAGCCGACGGGACTTCAAGCCTAATCCTAAAATTAGGGACTTCAAGCCGAAACTTTTCTCATCAAGTCATGAAGTATGATTAATTTGAAAACGTTTATGAAGAATTACTCAATTTCATGATCTTTCTTCAGTAATTATTGGCGTTTTCATGAAATTTAAGCCTCAAAATGATGTTTAGGAAAGTTGAAAAATAAAACAGGGTTGAAGGCTTTTTTCTTGTTTGTAATTTACGCATTTCAAAAACCGGCTGATGTTGCTAACAGATGCCAATCCTAAGCGATTTATTGTCATGAATAACGCTTTTTATGGTCTAAACTTACCTAAAATTTTCAAAAGGAACGTTTTACAGATAAGAAAAATAGTGATTTGAGGTGCATGTAGAGTTTAAATTTCGGCTTGAAGTCCCGTCGGCTTGTTGCCCTAGACCCATATCTCCACGGCTGCTTTTTCTCGCATGCTGTTCGTATAGCCTTTCATTTTTTCTGTTTTGCTAACCCTTCTTGGTCCGATCAAGTTAACAAATAAAACTATTCGATTGGTGATGTGTTTTGACAAAACCTGTGATAGTAGGGTAAAATCATGATATTGTCAAATATGGAGGCGAAGCAAAAAGCTGAATGACCTATGAGTAGATTGGATCCAACAGCAGAAAAACAAAAAAAGATATAATTTTAATTTCTTTGTACGAGCTACTGATAAAACGATTACTAGAAGCGTCAATAACGCTAATAAAATGAATAAGTTATGCATGAATTGAATTATTTTATCAAGTTTCTTTTAAATCTCGATTAAAATACTCAAATTATGACTAAAATATTCGCTTGTTTGTTAATATTGACAATTTTTATTCTTAATTTGCCGATTAGCTTATAAAAATTAGTATTTTTTGGTTTTTCTGCTCTTTTGGACCCATTCTGCTCTTAGAACATTCTGCTTATTGACTGGCCACCGTCAAATATGATCAGAGAGAAACCATCATAATGGATATATGGCGACAGATAAACTATCACTGGTCATACAAAGCGACAGAAAAACTATCCATTTTTGATTGTGGCGTCAGATATTTGATCAATGCTCAAATTCAACAAAAGAAAAAGCTGTAGCGAAAATACTAAATAGTTGGCATGCCAATTTCCCGAATAATTTTTGAAAAATGTGTTACATCTTTTTGATCAAAAAATACCATAGACATCTTCAAAGAGTGCCGAAATTTTCTAGGTCTTCAAAAATTTCACAAAAAAAATCATTAGCTGCGAATGTGAACGTTTTTATATGGGAAGGTTTTTATAAGAACAGGCCAACTATTTTGTATATTTATCAATTATTTCAAATAATTTTTTATAGGGTCGGTTTTAAATCTAAACGGGTTTTTTGTTAAACTGAAGAAAGCTAAATGTTTATACAAAATCAGGGTGCACTAAATACGTTGGTTCAAGGGCAGAAAAAATTAGTTAACCAAAACTAATCTCTGCAAATTTTTTCCCGCAATTGAAAGTGCGTCGTCATTGCAACTCTTGTGAAACAGTTTGAAAATTGAATCAAAACTGTTTTCTCATGAACAGTACATTGCTATAGCTTGAACTTTCCTGATTGTTGAGACCAATGAAAATGGGGAGGAACTTTGTAATCGAATGTGTTGTTGTTTATTTTTTCAACTTTTTTTCCACGCAAAATCAGCTACCACAATTAATCATCGGACAGGATGAGTGATATATAATAATAAAGCCTTTTCATTCGTGATTCGAACGATATCAAAAAATGACAACAAAATTTGTTGAGAAGGAAGTTTTTGATTTTTGGTCTAATTTGAGCTAATTAGTAAGGTAGTTAGTAATTGCAAAAGCTTATTTAAGCTTGGTTTAAGCCCTGAAGACTTAGTTTCGCTCAAGTTAGAATAGTTTTGGTGTTTTTAAGCGCAATTTTGAAAATGAAAAAATTCAAAAAAGTTCCGCAAAAATTTTTTGAAAATTTTTTAATTTTTTATTCAATATATTTTTTTCGTTTTTCTTTTTAGTCTTCAAAAACTGTTTTGCAAATGACCTGTTTTACTAAGACTCTCAAATATACCTAAGTTTTATTGTTTCGTTCAGATTTTTTTATGACAACATGCAGAAAAAATCGACGCCAATTTGAGAAAACTTTTTTGTATTTTTTCAAGACTGTGGTCGGAACATTCTATGCTATTTGCTCAGTAACCAGCTATCCTTGTTTTTTTTGCGTAATCTTCGCACGGAGTTCTATAAATAAAGATCGAGTTTATACTAATTTCATAAACAGCTTCTATAATATTTGAAAATAATCATTTCAAAACAAGTTAAATGCTACCAGCTCTAGGATTTAATGGGAAATAATCGAATTTATTTATTCGTTTAAATCAGCAAAAACCCTATACAAAAGAATCAATATTCATGGCCAGTTTAAGTTGTTAAATGATTTTTAGGGGCTTTTAATTGACTATTTCCAACCTGAGGAACCTAAATATGATCCATTCAGCATCGTGTCGAGTGGGAGGGGAGGGGAAGGGGCGACCGTACCCCCACAATTCAGATTGACAAGTTTTTCCAAAAAATCCCCCATTTAGTATGACTCTAAAAGGTGCCTAAAAACGCCTTTTGACCCATTTTTTGCCTCTGAGGTGTACCCTACGCCGGACTAAAACTCATCTAAGGCGATCAACTCGCGCAGACCAGATCTACTACGAATTTACTTTTAGAAATGTCACAATAAATCTAATGAAACCGAGCCAATATTCAAGACGAATCTTCATCACAAAATGACAAAATTCAATCTGCAACGCGAAGCGAAAACAAGCAGAAACGACAATAAACAAATGACAAGTGAACTAATTGTGCAGTAATTCCTAAGAATACTATATTAGCTGCAATTGAGCCGTAAAATTAAATAAGCATAGTTTTATAAAATTCAGTTATTTACTAATTACCTAACGGTAATTTAAATACCAATTAGACGTCAACCAAAATGCATCTGCCTCAAAACCATAAATCTGCCGAAACTTGTCTCTAATTTGATTTCATTTTAATAAACTCATTACATAACAAACAAAAAGGAAAGCAAAACTAGTTTAGATTTTAATTACCAATGGACATCAGCGATCATTGAAGTTTGCCTTCTTGTTTTTTGACTCGTTATTCAAAAAATTACTTACATTAGGACAATTCTATAAAGTTTCTTACAATAACTAAACTTTCTACTTGAGAACTTAAATTAATTAACAAGATAATTAAGGCCTCTCCTTGGATCAATACTACGCTACGATTGTTTAAACTACCCTAAAATCAATGTATATAACAAGATCATCAAGGCTGCGCATGGGAACTTTGAATATAAAATTATTCAATTATTTAAAAATCCCGATCATCAAACTTTTCCTTGAATCTTTCAAAATTATAACTTTCAAGTTTAACCCATCCTTCTAATTAAGCGTCTTGAGGTGTTGATTCAGTTTCCCACACTTTCAAATTTACCCAGGACTAAGTGACATTTTTTAACTCTTATAAGCTCACCAATCAAATTAGGCTAAGCAGTTAAAAATTTCGGTTACTTGCCCTCCACTTGATTCCTACCTCTTGTTTAATCCAGGCTTAAAACAATCCTTGAAAATACCTAGCCGTAAAAATGTAACTAACGATCTACATTTGTTCTAAATATACCTGAACTTGTGGATTGTTTTACTGTTCTCCAATCCTCCAAGCTCATATTGATACCCTGAGTACGATCAAAAGTACTTAAACTGAGAGAACGCAACTCGTTTGAAAGCAGTAAACTTCAATCAATAGATTTGATCTACTCTCTTCCCAACCCGTCTCTACACAAAAATTGTTTAAGATAATTTAAGTCTCCGAGGATTTAAGATAAATGTCACAAAACAATTAATGACTAACTGTTTTTAAAAAAATACAAAGTAACACATGATTTTGCATCAATCGTCCATTTTACCACTTATGTCAATATACAATTGTCTCTTTAAAGACTCCTGTGAGATCTCGTAGTAACACCACATCAACGAAGAGTAAGTTATATGATGTCAAAAAATCACTGGCAAAAAAAGGCAGTTATAAGCCGAAACATAATCCGAAAACTCGTTCCTTCAAGAAAACGCAACGCTCTTTCAATATTAGATACTACAACCATACGTAAACTTCAACTCCTTCAAAGTAAATTAAGAACGCAACAAGCACAAAAATTACGGCACGGAATTTTTTTGACACCGAAGGAACAACAGCATCATCTCTAAGATGTGATAAAAATCAAAACTACCCAAAACGAAAGCCATGTGGAATCAACTCAAAGGACAAATCGAACATTATACATTAACAGTAATACCACTCAACACAAAATGACTTAAGAATACGAAAAAAATGTTGTTGATGACTTTATCCTACAATTTGTCATAGATCCAGATATTGATCCATCATCAGGACAAGTACAATATGTCCAAGTCTCATAATCAACTTATTTTGCAAAGATAATAGTCCCTGCAAACATAAATTTCCAGATGTAAAGATAAAAAGGCAGATATGACTAAATTTGTGCAAGATAACATCAGAATATGAAATATTTACAACTTAAATCCTACCACTTGATGGAAATAATCGTACTCCGTCGTATAAAGTACAAACAGATAACATAAAGATAAATTTTTCAAAAGTTTTCACAGAATACATTAAAAATATACAAGATAGTAATTCGAAACGAGCAAATTCAATTTTCACAATTGATTTGTTCGCAAAAAATTATGGTTGTGCTTGTTTCATAGTTTCTAATAAAACATTTTTTTTTGTCACATCCACAAACAACATGACATGCAAACGTAAAAAAAAAAGAAATCAATTTGTTTTCAAAACTTCAAGATAAATTCTGGGAAACCCTCAAAGACAAAATTATACCCACTATAGTAAGACAAGATCTTCAAAAAAGGTTAGCTTGGTTCAAACTGACTAATTTGAACAAAATATAGATGTCCTAGAAGGAACAATCCTAGAAAATTGATCATATTACGTTTGCGACCCTGAATGGTCTCATGTTTTTTTTATTGATTTATCAAAACTATATTTAAGTTCTGCAATTCAAACAATTTTAGGTCATGAAGTTTAATTAAGAATCATTGCATGAATAACAGATAAAACATAACTAATATAAAAAATATTCCAGAACTGAACAGAAAACACCAGTTTAAGCTCAACATACTTACTTGCAGGAGATAAGTTAAGCAAAAATTTAATACAATCCACGAATCAGCTAGTTTAAAAAAGTGAACACAACCACAAAATTTGACTTACGAGTACCTTTACTGTATGAACCGTTCCCAGGTATACTCTAACAACTGGTCTAACCCACCAGTAGGACGTCCTGAGAATGCTCTATAGCCGGCCCCGCCAATCGAGCCGAATTACGCTTAGAACACCGCACTCTATTTTTGCCAAGAAAGGCTCCAATAAGATCAACTCTTTAAAACAACCAAACTAGAAAAACACTTCTGCGAAGACAACTGACTAACTCATAACTAAAACTGAAATTACCATAGTGGAGAAACATGCGTGTAAAAGATTTCACAAAGTGTATTTCACGAGCAGCAAAATTGAGAAGATCACTCAATGACTTTCCGACTTCAAAATGGCAAATCTATGATGCTTGCCGCAGTCTCAATTTTCTGTTGATTTAAAATACTGAAAAAGAAATCCTAAGAACAATGGCCATTTCCATGTCAAATTTTACATACGTGTCCCTTCACCTGATAATTCTGTCAAAAAGAAACATTTTTCTCGCTACTCAGTCGATTTTGAACGTGTTGTGAGAAAGCACTTAGTCTGGCTCTGGATTATGGAATAGTCTCGCTACTATCCATTTTCTGCACATCAATTCGTTCTCTGAACTTACGATAATCCCTCATTATCATATGCATCTCTCTCAACAGCTCGTTCATTATCTTAGAGGACAATCTCCTACAAAAACACTCGGATTTTCAAGTTTCTTTAGACCTCGAATAGGGGGAACCTGGAACCTGTTTGAAAGTTGTTATATCTTTAAATTTTAAAATACTTCCTTGTAAAGTATTTACAACTAACCAATCACTATGCATGAATAAAATCTTACTTTTTTTTGTAAACCTGAAACTAAAGTATTTCAGATAATTAAGAATACAGATTGAAATCAGGCACTTTCTTCTCTCTTCTTACTTTGCAATAAACCAGTATATCGCTAGATCTACTGAGACTAGGAAAGATAAGAGTAAGATTAGGATTGGTATTAAACTAAGGAGTTGCACGAACCAATCTGGCCAAAAATGGATAGCGTGACGAACAGACGGTGTACCCTATCCACAACTACTCTATAAGAAGGCCGACATTGACCTAAATTCGCTTTAAGAAAGCCGACGCTGAAACTTGTTGTTAAACTCAAATCTGGACCTAGAAAATACATAAAAAATCCATATATGTATCAGTCCTCCGATATGTCTATTTTTTTCCCCTGTTTATGTCTGAAACAGACAGGTACCAGACATGATAATTATGAAAAAATCAGATCATGAGTCACATATGATCAGACTTGAAGTAAACTTGGACCAGCCACGTTCGTGTCTGAAATACATGATCAGACCTGAAGCAGACATGATCATACCTGACTTTATATGATCGTACCTGGACCAGACATTTTCATGCCTGAAATTACATGATCAGAGCTGAAGCAGACATATTTTGATGGTAGTGTAAGACCGGGACAAGATATTACACATGATCTTAGCCAAAGGCCGAGAAGCGAAAATTATTACAATTGATCATTTTTCTGCATGCCTCAGACACAACAATGAAAAAACAGCTGGGACCATACAACTTATAAACTATCCGACTGAATTGGGAGCTAAGGCCGCTCTCGAAAAAAAATCATACAAGATCAAGGTAATTAGTTAGAGTTAGGCAGTCATTATGGCTTTTTGCTTTATCAGAACATCCTGCCGGCTTGTAAATCTATCGTAAAACTACAGTGGACTACATTATAATCATCTGCGCTTCTGCCGTTACTTGGCGCTAAGTTTTTTACATATCAGACTTGAAGCAGGCATAGTCATGTATGACCAGATATAGTCATGTCTGAACAGGTATAGTCATGTCTGACCAGATATAATCATGTCTTACCATGTATAGTCATGTCTGACTCAGGTATAGTCATTTTTGACCAGGTATAGTGGTGTCTGACCAGGTATAGTCATGTATGAACAGGTATAGTGAAGTCTGACCAGGTGTAATCATGTCTGTTCAGGTATAGTCATGTCTGACTCAGGTATAGTCTGCAAACGGCATAAGTGAAACAGATATGCACAGAGCTGGAAAACAGCTAGTGTCTGAAAATTGTATGATCAGACGTGAAACTGTGAGAAAAGCTCGTTACGGGATAAAAAAGAAGACAACGCTACACAAAAATCCGGCCATATTTACTATCGCCAAATTTATTATTAACCCGAAAGGAAGGTACTTTGAAAAATAAAGGGTGTAAATAAAGGTCAAAAATGTTGCGCTATTAAGCAAATGTTCAAGAAAAATTGTCAAAGAAAATATTCGAAAACAACGACCAATTTTCTCACCTAAAATAAATCCGACTTTTGCGTTTTTTCAATGCAGCAAGTGTTCACTAAAAAACAGCTGTTCAATTTCAAATATGCTGCACTGTGCCTAAAAACTTCAAATAAATTTAAGAAAAAATTGATAACTCCAATTTTAGTTAACTATAACTCAACTTTTTAATTTTTTTTTGAAAAGACAATGAAAAACTGAGATAAAACCGATTATGATTCATTAAGTTTTAGTGCGCGTAAAATCCACTTTAAACAGACTATAATCTATTTTAGAGTATTATAATTAATTACCCGCACCGAGCGCCCATGAATTCTAATTGATTTTATTGGATTATTGAGACAAAATATTCCATTATAATTCCTTAAAGATGTAAAATTCACAATACAAAATTGAATATATTGCCATTATATTCGCTTATTTTTGAAAAAAAAACTAATTGCATTCCACTATTTTCAATTACAATCCATTTTGATTTTAGAACTAAATAACTTTTGCAGAAATTTTCACTAAATTCCATGTCCCAACGTCACTGCTTCAAGTTTGTTTACATCTCCGGTGGGTAAACTGGGAGGAAGAGGGGGGGGGGGGGTAAATTGTGGGGGGGGGGGGGGGAGGGGGGTTAATTATTAGCCACCCGCTTCCAAATTCTACCTCTAACAATAAAGAATACCCCCATGTTCAACCATAAGGGTGGCGAATGTCGAGTGGTAAACTGGCAGGGAGGGGGAGTAAACGGGGGGCGGGGCTAAATAAAGTAACTGTGAGGGGGGGAGGGGGTAAACTGGGGGTGTTTCAATCACCTTAATTCACCTAATTAATTCCCCCTACCACCGTTCAAACCTTACCACCCAACTCCCCCCTGCAAAATGAAGTGTAAACTGAGATGAATTGAAACATTAGAGACAAAAAAATGTGAATTTTAATGTGAAATGTAACATTTTATGAAACGTAACACATTGCAACTGCTCTAAATAGGAAATGAGATATTTTTGAAAAAAGTTGTAAATTTTTTGAATAACCTCTCGAAAAAATCCAATATTGATTATATTGGCTTAAAAGATATTAGGATTATAATCCATTTTTAATGGATTACAATCGACTATCATGGATTACATTGACATAAAACATTTCAGGTTTATTTTCTTTTTTTCTCTAATTTTATAGATTCTGACCATATTATGGCAATGTAATTGCTTATGATCCATGAGCGCTCGGTGCGGGTACCTTCCAAATTTTGTCAGATAATAGAAAACACGTTTTACTTAAATCAAAACTTTTCCGTTGTTGTCGCAAAAGAGACGTTGAATTATCCGAAGTTAAACTCAAATTGATTACAACACTATTTACTAGCTTTCTAATTTTCCTTTTTTTATACAACTTTTTAATTTCTGAAATTCTGCTGCCTTATAATTTATTTTCTCTTTTTTCCATTTACTTATCCCTCCTTCATGTACTCTTTCAAGAATTTGACCTAAGATTTGTAATTCTTTTTTAAATCAAAACGCTCTAAGAATACCTAAAAACTTTTGGGTTAGGTATGGTGGGAGGGGGCTGTTGATTTTGTAATGGATATCAATTGGCGATAAATAAAAAAAATGATTCGTTTAGATTTCGAGTAGGCCATGAGCAAGCCAGAAAGTGTTATATGAAAACAACCAGCACTATAGAACGATGGAGAAAAATTAATTATAATTGATTGTCCTGGTCAAAAATGTTTTCAGCACAATTAATATAAAAACGCTTTGGGACCACCATATCAAACATAATTAAATTGAATGGCAATTAATTCACAAAAACAATGACATTGAGTAATTATTATCACTGAAGGCCCTCCATATAAGTAAACGCAAGCCGCAACTGAACACGCGCGACGAGTACAGGAGCTGAGAGCTCACACTAAAATATTAGTCTGACATTAGGCATGTCAGCTTGATTCGAATTTCATTTTATAGAGTTAAAAAAAAAATGAGCAAAATGTATTAATTTTATCCTAGAAATAATTTCAAAATGGTGAGAAACTCGGGAAAACTTTTCAGACATGGGTTGGAGAACGAAACATCTCCAAAAACGAAATTTCCAAAAAATAGTTTTGATAACTATGTAAAATTGTTAGATTCTCATAAACTCTAATTCTCTAATTCTCATAAACGCCCTGAGAACTCTAATTCTCATAAACGCCTGATGATGCTAGTTATAGCAAAACGTTGATATATTAAAATTTTATTGACTTTTAACTACTCTAAACATAAGTAACATAAAC